>NC_090883.1:28622170-28624670 GCF_036669925.1 Montipora capricornis | reverse complement strand
GAAAGACACAATTTTTTTTTAGTCCAGGAACTGTTGCCTAGACACTGTCCGCAGCAAGTTTCAAAACAAAATGTAAACTGAAAAGTTATTCAATAGAACATATAATAACAATAACAACAACAATAATAATAATAATAATAATAATAATAAAAAATAATAATAATAATAATAATAATAATAATCGACATCGTCATTGACGCTCTTGGTGGCTACTCAAGAAGTCTGAAGGAAGAAGTCAAGGCATTAGTGAGCTCAGATAGGACCCCGGAGGTAATTCAAAACAATACAGAAAGGCGTCCTGAGCCACACCCTTCAAATCGCTAAAACATTCAAAGTGATGTCCTAGCCGTTTGGACACCTATGGAACGCTAATGAGACAATACACAATTAACACTTCGCAGATATTATTGGGATAGATATTTATTTTATTAATTTTACGCAATTTTATTCCTATCAAATGTAAATTCGTAAATTTTTAGATAATACTGGCTACGTTCACACGCCCAGTATTTGTGATTAGGACCTGACATTCAGGAGGTTTAAACTGCCATAATAATAAAGGCCTTCCTCCTGGGAACGGCTAGGATTTTGAGATACGCACTGAACGTCTAAAGTTGCGGGTTGCGACTTGATGCTCAGTTGAACATTACTAGCTTTTTAAACCAGTTTAGCTCTGTGAGAGGAAAAATAATAATAATTATTATTATTATTGTTAATTTGTCAAGAAAAGGACGGTTGCCTCTTTGCCTTGGTTTTTTAAAAAATTAGATTTCATGATGGTTTTGTTTTCATTTGAAGTTATCTTTGCGTACGCAACCCCTTACGGCTCGTGGCTTCCACAGGATCCCCTTTTTTGCAACCAAATCGATCCTTTGCGATTTTCAACATTCCTCCTTTTATGGTCTGGAACATGTCATGTTTTTTCGTGCACGAACTATTCGTCTCTTTTAACAAACCCTAGCTGAAAATTAAAGCCTTCTTATAGTAATGCGTTTTAAGGTCATTCAGCACATTTATCATCTCACATTACATGTAGATCAGGTCATTGCCGAGTTCATGTCTGCCTCCTCTTCAAAGCGAGTCTAAGTGCCAAGTTCATGTGATAGTTAGTTATACTTTACATATGAATGAAAACTTCGCAGTTAGACTCGATTTGAAGACGAGGCAGACATAAACTAGTGATCGACTTCTTTCCCCTGGTCAAAATACTTTTTAAAAATATTGTTCCCATTCACTTTCCCAGTAAATTACTTTCTTTTCTTTTCATATTTGACTGATAATTTCACCTGAACTTGAGTCTTCAATGATTTTTATTCAGTTCTTTCATATTAGTCTAATTTCTTTTACATAGTCATGACGTCCGGAGACTTGAAAGCGGACATTCTATTCATGGTGGATTCGTCTCAAACTATTAGCAATGAAAAGTTTCAAAGGGAACTCGATTTCGTGAAGGCGATAGTTCGTACTCTCAACATCTCTCCGGAAAGGTCACGTGCAAGTGTTGTGTCATTCGGTAACACTCCATCTCGGCCGAGCATTCGGTTTGAAGACTACACAGACATCGACTCTTTCGTAAGAGGAGTTGACAATGTTCCTTACACAGGAGGACAAAAGCATTTGGACAAAGCTTTACTCTTTGCTGGGCGAGTGTTATCCAAGAGTAGACCAGACGCTTACAAGCTCTTGGTCGTAATCACAGACGGAAAGCAGCCTCTTGGTGAGGTCTCCCTCAGTGAGGCCGTAAGACCACTTCACGAGTTGGGTGTGATACTTTACGTGATTGCCGCTGGCGAGAATGCAGATATGAAGGAGCTTGGTAAAATAACCTCAACACCTGATAACCTGTTCTACTCAAAGACATTTGATGTGTTGGTTCGGCAAGTTCCTGTGGTCTATGAGCAGATAGTATCGTGTAAGTGATGACTAACTACGTTCAAAGGTCTATAAACCTGGCTCAAAGCATTGATAAATAACACCGTTTTTTTACCAAAATCCGGGACCTTTAAAGCCTATCACTAACGAAGCTGGTGAGCTCACGTTTCATCACAGCTTACCTCTGAAAAGATTGGTAGGATTACTGTCAGACGTTTCTGTCAGACGTTATTCCACCTTTTCAAGCGCCAAGAGGAGCTAGGACTAGGAACGTACAACGTCATTGTATTTGTGGAACGGCGTTTCTTTTCAGACTGAGTTATTTCTAGATTGATTTTCCCGTGAAACCAGACCTTTCCACTCAATCACAAGTCCTGCAGAAAAATTAGTACCCACGGTACTAAGAATGGTCAATTCGCGCAAAACAAATCGTTTTTAAGATTTCCTCTAAAAATAACTTGATCTGTCAAAATGCCGTTCCATAGACCTAGCATTGGAGTTGTAGGCTTCTGGTTGTGGGCTCCTGGTACAATCTCCGCCCCTGGCCAGTTTTTCTGTAGATAATCAGTTTCCAGACAGTAACTTCATTGGTTTTCAAATCGGTGATGATTAATCGAGTCAAACGTCG
>NC_090883.1:28614670-28617170 GCF_036669925.1 Montipora capricornis | reverse complement strand
TCGCACGAGAGGTTCTTACCTATCTAGGGTTGCGCCCCCTGCTTTCTATGGTAACAATGCGCGATCAGAAGGCACACAACCCTAGTACAGTGTTTGACAAAGAACAAAGGGGGATTTAACCCTTCATATTAGAAACGAGAGTCACTGACATGCAAACATTGCATGAGTCCATGTTAAAATAGGTCATTAACTGTAACAAATCCACAGATAGTGTACAACTAGCTACCAAAAGTACCCATGTCGTGTCCTGGGACATGCTTTTGAGGCACCAGGTATGAATGAGGGAGGGAAGGGAGGGAACTTTAGTGAAGATGCTTCTGAGCTTAAATGTTTTTGCAATAAAGACAGAACTGGAATGACAGTAGCAAAGATCGGACTCGACATACTAGTCCAAAGCACGAGGCACCTAGAATATGATTGGATGAGGTGCATGGTGTGACGTTCACGTGAAACAAGGTTGCTCTATAACAGAGAAAGCCTAGGCTCAAATGCATATTCCTCGCAGAGGTCATGATTGTCACATTAACTGTAATTTATAAGTTGTGATTTTTATTTTTTGACGTCCCGAGATGAGTCTCCCTTGGATGTATTATCAGCGCTTACCACTGGTTAAGTCCAAATATTAAAAACTAGATCATTGGATAATGTAGTTCTAGAGCTTTGATTGGTTTAGCCGTCATGGTATATTATAATCAGATATTATAACATGCTTTACAAACATCAGTAACTGTACGCATCACTTTTAGTAAAACAAAAGTAACAATAATTTTTAATTAGAACTACTCTTAACATACGGCTAGGCACTTTTTCGAGCCCATATTGAACCAGCGTCGTACTTAGTCGCCCCTTTCTTTTTGGTTTTCTAGGTTTTAATCCTAGTTTCGGACGGTCGACAGTCCAAAGATCCGGGATATATCCCTCTGTCCCGCGCTGTTAAGCCTCTTCAGGGTCAGCGAGTCAAGGTTCTAGCTGTTGCCTTTGGAGACGGTGTCAACACGAAAGACTTGGAGATCGTAACTGGGAGCATCAATAACATTTTCGCGGAAAAGGACTATGCTGATATCGACGCCCTTCAAAGGGAGGTTGAATCGAAGGCCTGCAAAATCTAGCAGGTAATCAAGTTTTTGTTTGTCTTTTTCCTTCCGAAAACGCTGTCGGTTTTCTCCTGTTACATTTTAAGAATTTCACACTTTGGACTAAATACCAGTACCAGTGCTGAGCCAAGTGAAAATCGACACCCTTTTTGCATCGGTTTGAATTGGCATCTCACTTCATTTTAAATTATCTTTGTTGCAGTGTACATATATGTTGTTGGTCAAATCCTTTCTCAGGTTGAATCCGTTTTTACCTAGGTTAAATTGGTGATCCTCATTTTACTTAGGTGGAATATGCACTCTACCTAGTTTAAAGAAGCTATCAATCCCCCAAAAAGTATTGAAAACAACTATTCCTTTCCTCAAACTCTGTCTTACGCATCTCAAAACATCTTCTCCGTGTTTCGTATTATCTTATCGATATCTGTACAGTTATCCAATCAGCCTTAACATTACAACATAGTAAGGGAACAAAGAACTGTACTATGCACTTATCGGTACTCGAACTTGGACCCTCTATATCTATAGTCTTCTGTCTTCACCACCACACTACAACGACGAATATGCTCAACCCAAAACAGTTTTTTTTTCATTGTTTTCGTTCTATAATAAGTCAATTGATATCCAAATTTAATAACCAAAGCTAATCCTGATTGGACACCAACCAAACATAGGAAAAAGGTTTAAGGAAAAGACGACAGTTTAAAGCATATTTCGACAGAACCAAGTGTCGTGGTCAGTTACACTGTAAGAGTAAATTTGAATATTAAGGGAGCGTTCGATTGACCGTATTGCGGAATAGGAATTCACGGAATAGAAGTTTGAAATCCTTCGTTTTTACGGAAATTTACATTAAAATTGTCAAACATCAGCTAAAATGTCATTTTAAACATATCTTTGTTATCCTTGTTGCTTCAAAACGTTAGGCATACCGTTTTAAATCATCACTCCAAGTATTGTTATTCCGGTATAGGGTCAATCGAACACACCCTAAGTTAATATATACAATTTTTTTACAAGTTTTTTTTAACAATAGATGATACATAACATGAAATATTAACTTAATATTCAAATTCAATCTCACAATGTAACTGACGATGATAGTTGGTTCTGTCGAAACACGTTTAAAATTAACCAAATCTTGATTGATGCGCACTTACAAGAAAAAATTGCTATACACACTAAAAAAATTTACAATAGGATAACAAGGAATAGTAAAAAATTATTTGGAGACTAGGACTAAAGGAACCGTGAGGTTTTCGAGTTAGCCAGTGATACTCTTAAGTTCATTTTAATAAAATAAAAAAAAGAGAGAGAGAAGGGGAGAAGAACTATAGCATAATTGAATTAGTTAATAATGAAATTTATATTCAAGTTACTTTCCAGTATTTTTCTGGCAGCAAACA
>NC_090883.1:28599670-28609670 GCF_036669925.1 Montipora capricornis | reverse complement strand
TGGTAGCTTTAGGCCCTTTTTACAAGCAGGTAGGGTAACTCTATTGCTAGGGTTACCCTAGCAGGAGGGTCAAACATAGCCCGGTGTTGCAAGCAAAATGTCACAGGTAGGGTTACCCTGCCTGCTTGTAAACAGGCCCTTAGTTATAACAGGCATGAAACCTAAGTCAAGCAGCATATCAAGGTAATTCGAGATGTAGTTGTCATCATTATATTTTAAAAAATGATATTCATGTCATCGGAAATAAATATTTAATGTTATGTGCCTTGTTCTTTAACTCTTCTAGTTGGGTCTTTAAAGTTTCAAAAAACAAATCTCGACCGCTCGAAGAATGTCTGTATACACTTGCAATTATAATACTCTTTTGCCTTTTTCGTGGAAGTTCAATCCAGCAAGATTTAATGACATCTACACACATGTCAAGATCACGTCCTGTTAAAAAATCTAATTCATCTGAGATAATAAAAATGTGTTTAAAACCATTGCATCTGATATGATTTTAAAAAAACTCGTTATATATAGATTAAAATAGCCTTAAACTGAATTTTCGGTTGCAACTGCAGCTTCTTCAGAGTAAAATATGAATATAAAATCATGATGACTGATCGCCTTTCAGACGTGTTTAAAACTGTTGTATTTTATTAGTAGGCTAGCTTACTGCTATTAAAAAAATCGGCCTTCTTTGATAAAGTGGCAGAACATGCACTGCAGCCAAGGAGATGCCGTTTTTTCACCTTTCTACTTTCGTTTGGTGTAGCATTGGTGAAAGTGACTGTGAATTCCTGAATTGTTGCAGGAACAAGGAGACAGTGTTTTTTGGTCAATGACCTACAATGACCTTCTTGTGACCTATAGGCCACAAGAAACCTTCATTGTTGGATTTAAAACATGGGCGGAAATTGGGTCATAGATATATTTTGGCAATTAAAAAATCACTTGAATGTTCCTACTCTCGCTTTAACAATATCTCAGCCATATCAGCTGGATTAATGCCTATAGTTAAATCCAAGCAAGGAAAATATCCATGCTTGGGTGGATGAGTGCGACTCAAATTCTGTTTCGGTTCATCCTGTGGGACGTAAAAGAACCCGCACACTTGTCGCAAAGAGTAGGGCATGTAGTTCCCAGTGTTGTGGTCTGTCTTCTGTGATGTATCATGGTTGGGAGAGTAAATGCTCGGAGATATTAGCTACACCAAGCTACTCTAAAAATCCGAGGGTAAATAAAGATATATGATATGATATGATATGATTTTGTCCTACGTGACATCGGATCGGAAGCACTGCTTTTAGCTTCAATCAACACAAGCTTTTCTCTTTCCAGCCTCATGGGCAGGGCGAACTTCCAAGAATGCACTGGTTGGCACCTCTGCCTCTGCTATAATAACACAGGCTATGATGAACAGAAAAAAAAAAAGGATTACTACTCTGTTATAATGTTAACGTCCTTATCTTATTGTCATAGGTGAGAGAGAATCTTTCAACGGAATTTACAAAATGCTGTTTCCTTGAAATGATGTGCCAGCCCATTTGGAGAATGAACTGAAGAATCTTGTGGTAACATTAAACCGTTTCTGGCTCCATTCTTCTCACAGACTCTTAATTAATTATATCTCACGTGGTATACCCTAAATGAGAAAGGGTCGACGTAATTAGACGTAATACAAAAGTAATAATCGTTGCCAGGAATCCTTAATTAAACCCTTTCATAGCTCGAATAGTTTGCGGTTTTTTGAGATTACACTGTTCTCAAAGTTAAAATAAGAATCTTTAGTGCAGCTGTTTAAATGCCTCCTAGCGTCCGTTACTTTTGGGGTTTTTAGACCTCTTTACGAGGTAAAGTCAGTTTGCTTAAAGCAATAAACAAAGTCGTATTAAGAGGAAACAGTTATTCTCATCTTATCAACATGAAATGAAATAAATATATGCTTTGTAAAATCAACGTTGTTTCCGATGTCTGGGTTTTTGGAAGAACCTTACATGTCCTTTGGGTTAATTCACATCATGTCAAAAAATCAGCATGGCAAGGGGTTTATTGTTTGTTTTCTTTTTCTCGTTAACGTATGCCGTGCTTCTCAGAGTTGTTTAATCCGATTGGATTGACCACAGGCGACTTCAAATTTGGGCAAAGGCTACACAAAACAACATATATATATATATGTATATATGGGAACCCGTTTCCTCTGCAGAACCGGTAGACGCATCCCACGCCATAGTACGTATTTCAATTAAGGAGGAGTGAAATATAGACAGTTGTGTAATCTATTCATTTGTCTCCTTGTTGACCACAGATAGCTTCCAGCGAGAGCAGGAAGGAAATCCGATTTATTATCTGCATGCCTCTCTTTTCTTAGAGCCTCGTGCACCTCAAAACGAGCCACTGCTATTTTCCAACTTAACTGGTGAACTCTTTTTTCATATTACAGACGTTTTTCGGAATACGATCCGAATTTTCCAGTCACGTTCTTCAATAATTGTTTAATAATCAATTTGTTTATCCTGGAACTGGACATGCCTTTGACATTTACAGTGGGGTTATTTCATCGCTGGAGAAAGGATATCCGATTTATAATCTGCATGCTTCTCTTTTCTTAGAGCCTCGTGCACCTCAAAATGCAGAAAACGAGCCACTGCTATTTCCCAACTTAACCGAATGAAATCAATTCTTTTTCATATTACAGACGTTTTTCGAAACTAGGAATACGAATTTGCTCATGACGCTCTTCAATAATTGTTTTGCAATCATCTTTGTTTATCCTGGAAATTTCCCAAGCTGGACATGCCTTTGACATTTATAATGGGGTTATTTCATCTCTTTTGTATCGACCATGATTAGCATATGAAGCACATGGCATAGAATGCATCCATCTTGGAAACCAACGATTAAGTGCAACTGATCAGACGTGATCATTTCAATTTAAATAGTTGTTAATTTCCAAATTAAAAATGTCCAGAGAAGACTCTAAATTGACGACCATGTAGTATATACGTATTAGTTCAATAGATATTTTTCATGTGAACGCTTAGCCGGGTTTTGATTCTGTTCGAGGGTTCACACTCTACATGATCTCGGTTAACTCAGTGGCTGGTCAAGTTCGAGTAGTTTTACCGACAAATATCGTCAGAGACCACATAAGGTACACATTGTGGGAAACAAATTATCTATGATGCCAGGCTAGAGTGTTCACATAGAAAATTTCCTGGCCAGTGGACCTGAACCGATAGCTCGGCAACCAGCTTATCCCATGGTACCTTGTAAATTATTAAAATGGACTCCAGTATTCGGGCCGGTTCATTTTACCTATCGAGAATGTTCTGTCAAACTCCCGCTGAGTGAATGACACGGTTGTATAAATATCTGGAAATACACGAATGAATCAAGCATGAAGTTATCCTTCCCTCATTGTCGATAGGTTTTACTCTTGTACGCCGGATTTAAAAAAAAAAAATGACAAGAAAAGCTAAAGACAAAGCCCAAGACTGATAAGCTTACACAATCATTGAGTGGATATCAGTAGATCTTTGAAGGTCATGTTGACGCATTATTGATCGGGGTATGCCGACAACTTCTCTGAAAGAAAGGTCTTTATGGTCTGCTGAATGCCTTGATTGTATTGTTGATTGAGGTCCTGTCTGGTAAGATTGCTGGTCTCGTAAACATCAACACCTCGATGGATGAGAAATGTTATATGTCCGGTATAATGAGCTACGCGGAGACGCTTTAATATGACTGAAAAGCGTGTGAGCTAAACGAAGGAGAGGTATTGCTGTTCACAAACTCTGCCGTACTTGCGGCATCAGTTTGAGATTATTTCGAGAAACCTTTATCCGGAACAAAAAAAACTCTTGCCTGTTAACTCTCAAAAGCATCAAGAATAAGATTTCGTGTTGGTTTTTTTTTTTTTTCTTTTTCCTCTTGTCGGAGGTTTGCTTTTCCGCTTCATGCCAAGGACGTAAAGATACTCTCGCAGCTGCGGAGTTTTTAATGAAGAGCTTGGAAACCTACTATGAAAAGCAAAATCACGAGTTTGTCATTTCTGGCTGCATTTTTGGCAGCGTTTGGACAGTTTGCAGTGGAGAAGGGTAAGTTTGCTTTTATTATAAATAACGCGAACTGAATAATATTGAAGAATAATCGGTTACAGCACAACAGCTCATCCACAATTGCTTTGTTTGGAAAATCACGAGATGTTAAAAGTTTGAAATATCGTTCACTGTCATTCAGCTCAAGTATAATTTCGTTATTGGGTATTTTAGTTCATCATGTTGGGTAGGGTTTTGACATTTCCACTTCTTCTCCAAAGCAGTATATCAGCAACTTTAAATTGTGACACACTGTTTGCAATGATTACTTAGAATTGTCAGCAGCGGTCAAAAAATTTTCAACTGGAATTTTCACGGCATGACAGTTCCTTACGCATCGCTACAGGGAACGCTTTTTTTTTCGCTCCCCTAATAACGCTTCTTTGACTTTTTTATAGAGCTCAGTTATACCGTCGCGTACAATTGACAAAGGAAAAACGCTTTACTTCGTCAATTTTGAAGTCACTCTCAACTTCAAGTCAAAACATAGGACTTTCTTAAAACAACGTCCTCAATTGCTTCAGTTTGTTTTGGTAACTCTCTTTATCGCAAATATAACAAGTCGTGTTTATTTGTATTTAGAAATTGCCACTTTTAGGTCTTTCGGTAATGTAATATCGCTTCACCAAGTGCCTTCCCAAAAAAAGAAAGACTAAGAACTTCCAACTGTGTTAATTACATAAAGATCTTGCTGACGACCGATGAATAAGGGCCAAGTCGCACTAGAGGACAAAACTGTTTACCTATGTCAAAAATCTGTCATCACAATGAAAAACAAGTGCGACCGGTTTGTCCATCGAAGGACAAAATTTGGTCGCAGACGGACAAACTTCAAAGATGCCGTCGACTATCTCTGGAGCAGGCCAAACTGAAACAAACCTTGGAAAACAATAGCGAGGGTGTCCTGATTCGGAAATGATTTGACAGGTGATATGTAGCAGAGTCTCTATGCGATAGACTTCGCGGTAAAATTGATAACGTTCTCATTTCGCAACAACATGAATCCAGAGGCGGGCGACTAATATTTTCCGTATGAACTAGGGCAACAATTTCCTCAATATCCACCAGGATGGATCTATCCGATGCCTAGCCCTTACATATTCAACAATCGAGGAACTCCCAGTCAGTGGGTCAGTGGCAGTCCTTCTACCACGGGTTCTGACTCGTTGCAAGAATCCTTTCAGTTCAGCTCCATGCCGGGATCATTCCAAACTTCTTTGTGCCGTACATCTTCGTCAGCCGAGAACATTTTGAGATCCCTCGTGTCGCGGTTTGTGGATGGAAACAGCGAGCAAAGGCGGTTTCGCAGGAAATTGCGCGACGCTCACAGCATGGTGTGATGTTTTGTTCACATATTTTGTTCTCAAGTGCGACTGTAGCTTTCCGGACAATTTTTGTGTCACTGGCCGATTTCAAGTCAGATTTGTCCTAAACAAATCCGAAATTGCCCTCTAGTGCGACTTGGCCCTAAGACATAAAATTCCACAGTACGCGGCTTTGCACAGAGAGACTGCGAAGGAGGCCTACATTGCATAATGAGGTCATCGTCACCGCAATTTTCACGCACGTTTACACATTTTGTTTGCTTTTGTAGCGTTGTTGGGCAAACATTGACCAAACAATGAAACAACTAATAATATTTAACTTTATTAACTGGTAGGCGTTGAGGATGTATTCAAAGAGTAAAAAAATGTGCATTTTATGTTTCCAAATCACAGTGTGGTAACTTGTAGTTTTCATACTTCTGTAGTCATCTCAAGAATTGATATCTAGATTCTGATTTATGTCTTCAAGGTTACTCGAAAGTATTTTTATCTTTCCTGGTTTTACATGATTTTAAAGGGGCTAGGTCACGCAATTTTAGGCAATTTCAGTACTGATCGAATGGTTATAGAATTAACTAAAATATCAAAATAACTGTTCAAAACTATAGAAGAACTCTAACAAAACACTGGGACGCCAAGAAGGGACATAGATGGACAAAACTGGAGAGGATTGAAATGGATTGAATTTGGGTAAATTTGAAAAACGTCGGCCCACCTTTTTTTAAATTTATATCAGTCTATATCAAAATGTCATTTACACAGCTGGAAAATCATTCTCAGTTGTTATGTGGCCGTGATTTTGCAAATGAAAGACTTTTGCTCTGCCAATTTGACGTTTAGAGCTCATAATTAACCAAATTAAACAAAATTACCTAAAATAGCGTGACCTAGCCCCTTTCACGACAAGTGACATCTGGGTGTGGCTTAAATCTCAGCAGTGTGAAAGGCGGGGCTGAAAAGATAATTAAAAACAGTAACAAATGAAGAATTTTTTCATGATCTCTTTTCAATCTAATTATTAAGTGTAAGACGCTTACTAATTACGGTGCATCAGTATCACTTGCAAAATGTTGAAACCATGCAAAGTTGCATGATAATTCCAAATACTACCTCCTGTGATGTTCACGAAATAAAATTACTTCTACCGCATTAACAAAAAAGCCTATTGGTCCAGGTTAATATCCTTAACATAATCCCTGTTAATGCTAGAAACGCAGAATTGTTGGCTTAACCCCAACTTGAGCCGAAATAGTTAATTTGGAATTTAATTTTTTTACCTCCAGAAAACAGTTTCCTCTCCAATTAGCCGTTAAGATCAAAGCGCTCTTTAATAAAATGCAATTACGAATTAAAAGGAAATCAACCCTTGTCGGTTGTGCCTATGTCTATGTATCCGAAGTATTTTTAGGGTATTTTCATTTCCGTGGTTAAACATGTACGTGGACAAGTTCTCAAACTGGAAGAACATACTAGAAGAAAGACCGGAAATCCTATTAATGCTAACTGCAAGAAAAAACATTAATTCCCTTGGTTTATTTAATAACATAATTATGGATTAGTAAATGCCTACTTGCAGCCGGTCATTGTTCGTGCTAGAGCGAAGAGAATGAGCTTCTAATTCTGTTGTTTTAGCGACCTTCGTATTTGGCTGCGAGTATGAAAACGACATTTCGAATTCGCTTGATGTCCGCTAATCATTTGTTAATCATTGCATGAATTGTTATAAACCGATAAGCATGGAACGATGGGTTGAAGAGGCTCTGCGTTTCGACGGAAAGGACATGTCTTCTGTTGAAAATATGTGGTTCCTCTATTTCGAAACTGTACTCACTAATCCGTGAAGGTGGCTTGCTTATTGTAAATTTTCGGGAGAAGAGCCCTTGCAACAGTTGCTTTAATTTGACAAAACCGAAGGGAAATAGAAAATGATAATACATTTTTGAACTAGGTTTTCTCAACATTTGGCGTTCTCAGGATAAAAAATATTTGAATACTGATGTAGTCAAATTTCAGAGCTTTATTTGAATAACTAAGCATGAGTGCGGAGTTGATGGAGGTCATTTATATTACCGAGCACGGAAAAAAAACATCTTTTTTTAGTTGAAATACGATTATTGCGGAAAATGCATACTTTGTGAAGGATTATAGGAAAAGTGAAGCCGGATAATATGGCGAGCAAAAGCAATATTAAGATGTAGAGAAAGCAGCGAAATAAGAGCAAAAAATTCATTCACAGGCAGTAAATTTTCATACTTGTTTCTGTTTTTTTGTGCTGTTTTATCTTCAGCTTCAGAGGCCAAAACTTAAATTCTATACTGCAAGGAACGATTCAATTTTTGTGGGTACAAAAAAAAAATCTTGCAACTGATTTTCAAATGCTCTTCAACAGAAAAACTGGAATTGTACTTATCTAGGAAAAATTTTATTTGTTTATTTATTTTGTATTTTTTTCTCCACTTTTTTTATTCCTTCGTTATTCGTAGTTAAGGACGTGACGGCACGATAAAATCCTTCTAATCTAAAAACATATTTGGACCTGTACCAAACCTGCTGACATGTGAAATTAACAATGCGCCGGTCAGGAATATAAGCCGGTCTTACTTTTGTGGCTTTAAAAACAAACGTTTACACGTTTTTCTTCAATATTTCTCCTGAACCGCTGGGAATCAATAAATTCCATTTTATGTCAGTCGTAGTAACTGCGAAACAAGTAGCACTTGCGAATAAGGTGCTGAAACGGCTGGTCCTCCACCGTAGGGTACCGGTCATCATGTTAAAATAATACTAGAGAAAATACTACGATTCTCAGTTCAGTATAACACTAGGGACGTTTGGTGACAAAGTTTCAACGTTAGAGTTACGATTTTGTCAAGGACAACTTGCTTCGTTTCTAAGGGTAACTTTTCGGGGTTTGACGTCATTTAACTGGTAACGGTCGCCAGTTTGAATTTAACTGTTACCATTGGTGGATTTCGGCGGGCTCATCCTTCGTGACGTCAAGGCCCTAAAAGTTACTCTTGGAAACGAAGGAAGTTGCCCTTGACAACATGGTAACTTTGACGCTGAAACTTTGTCACCAAACTTCCCTAGTGTCGAGTCATACCCAACTGAGAATCGTAGTTAGGGGCGAAGAGAGCGCATCCCCCATATATGCACGCTGTACAGATCCCAAGGGGATTAGGCAACAGGCAATCATATGGCGGGAATGTGTTCCGTGTGGATAGCCCACGCTCAGAGAACGAATTCCCGCCATATGATTGGCTGTTGTCTAATCCCCGTGGGATATGTACAGCGTGGGAGTCGATCTCAAAAATAACCTGTGGAAAAGGGTATGTATGGGAGATGCGTTCTCTTCCCCCTTTATTTTCTCTTGAATAGTAGGAATATCTTTTTTTTTGGGGGGGGGGGGGGTGGGGGGTTGAAGGGTGAATTGGTGCCGCTAACAAAGCTAAACTCGAACTTCGAGAGAGTTGTTGCGATAGCTTTACTGCGCCTTTCAATAACATACAGACTCTAAAATGCGTTTTTCGCTACCGTCAATCAAATGTTCGGCGGCTTTTCCCAGCTTCCGACTATACTGTCCGAACTGTGATCAACGATTTGAATTGATTACTGCACGCTCGACAATAGTCGGAAGCTAGGAGGAGCTGCCGAACATTTGATTGACAGTAGCGAAAAACGCATTTGTCGATTGACCTTTGAATTTAAGAGCCTGCGTGTTAATGAGACGCGCAGTAAGGGTATCGTACCGTTATCGATCTGAAAATTGAGAAATATACCCATACTTGTTATGTACGTCGTTGCTTTTCGCTCTGAAATAGCTAATGCCCCCCCCACTATTACAGTCGAGCTATGTCACGCGTGACCAGTATCCACGAGACTGAAATGAACGTCCGAATTCCCCTTTGGAAGATCCGAGATTTGAATTGAATCTTGAAGATTTTTGCGAAAGTTCGTACGAAAAATGCACAATAACTGAACAATAATTCATCAAACGCTTGAAATAGTTTTCACTTTTCAAACACCGTTTATTTTATAATAAAACAAAAGTTCATTGGTAAGTATTTTTGATATATCAAGGAAATATCCACGGGAAATTCGGAATCTCGAGAGCAAAGTTCAAAACTGGCACGCAGATTTTAATTATTTTCAAATTCAGTCTCGCACCCAGAGTCCTCGGGCTTTTTGGTCAGCGGGTGAGCGCCCAGAGAGACTCTGGGATAATGGACTTGAACTGTTTTTTTGATTGGTCGCTTGCATAACAATGGAAGTTCGACAGGTAGTCGGTAAACTCCAGAATTTGGAAGGAGATTCAAAATCTAAAACTAGTTTCTGTGCTGTTTGTTTCAGTCTCTTTGGGGAGAAATCCGTGGAAGAAGGTCTTGTCGAAGCCATCAGGAAGCTTACGAAACGACGACGCCGACGGGAACGACGACGCTACAAAACAATAGGTTTAGTGAGCAAAAACAATGGTTCTGCACGCTCCGCACGTGCGTTTTACATTTTGGTGCATTTCTTTGCTGTCATCTCCTAAATGACGACGTGAAATGACCAAATTCAAGGTTCTGTGGAGGACGTTAGCACATGACGAGG
>NC_090883.1:28579670-28582170 GCF_036669925.1 Montipora capricornis | reverse complement strand
CCATGATCATTACAGACGGTGAGCAAACGCAAGAGTCGGACACTAAAGGTCTCAGGGAAGCTTCGGAGCCTTTGAGAAAGACAGGAGTTAAGATTATAGCAATAGGTGTAGGATCGGGTGTAAAACGAGAGGAACTTCGACTTATGGTGGAAAGGGACGAGGATGTTCTGTTAGCCAAGAGCTTTAACGATCTGCTGGTGAAAGTGAATTCCTTGATCAAGTCAATTTGTAGTCTGGCAGGTAAGGTTTGAGTTTTATCCTAATCACTTGGTGCTCTTCTAAAAAAAACTGGGAGGAGTGGCTAATAATTCACATGCATAAGGGTTAATTAATCCTCACAATTGAAATGTCAGCCGTCAGATAGCTCGCCGTAACTGTACATATTTCATCTCACGAAGACGGAAACCTATCATGACACTGCATACAAATCAATTCAGTTTCCGATGACTTGTAGACTTCCAAAGACAACAAATACGCGCACAAGTAACCCCTTTACCGGAAAATGGTTTATAGAGGTATCTACAACAACAACAACTAGGGCCTGGTGATCAACGAAAGTTACCCCTTCCTGATTCTAATGCAACTTCCGTTTTCATTTTTAGAGCCAGAGCCTTGCCACATTCCTTCTGATTTGGCCTTCATATTTAGTTCGGGAGGAATTCAAGAGACGAATTTCATAAGGCAAAAGTTAGCAGTGAAGACCATAGGAAAAGCCTTTGGTTTTTCGCCGAAGGGAAGCCAGGTTTCCATTTTGACCTACGGAGGGAATTCGGCTTTGTTGGATGATTCATTATCATCTTCGGAAGACTTTTTCGACGCTGTAAATTCATTGAGATATGAAAGCGTTCGCGGTGATGTTAGACAAGCACTGAGACTTGCTGAGCAAAAGGTACGGTGTCGAACAATGTGTTTGAACAATCTCCAAACAAACCAACAAATCTTTTTTCTTTTTTTTTTAACCAAAGCAATTTGACCTGAATGGATCAAATTGAAAATCAGAGCTACCCCAAGTCATGCCTTTAATACAAAAAAGGATAGTTGAATACAGCAGAAAGATTTTGCATTCAGCTAACCTTGGCATGCAAAAATTTGGTTTTATCAAGGGAGTTGATAATGTAAATTGGCCACCGTACAGAGATTCTAAAAGCTGACGTTTCGAGCGTTAGCCCTTCGTCAGAGCGAATCGAGGAATTGAGGGTTACGTGTAGCTTTTTTTTGGTAGAGTAGGAGCTACGCTATTGGTGGTAACATGGCAACGTGAAAAATAGGAATATATCAGTTAAACGAAAAGCGTTGGTTAATACCGTGAGGATTAAGGGTGCCCATTTGTGAGATGAATTTTTGTTCCAGATTCTTGCGGCTTTCCGTCGTACCTAGATGTAGGGAAAGGCCGCAGATAGCCATATGCTTTTTGGAGTGGTTAGGGAGATTAAATTGACGAGCGACTGGCTTAGAAGCATCCTTGTCATTCTTCTCAACATCGCGAAGGTGTTCGCGGAATCGATCGCCTAGTCGTCTACCTGTCTCGACAATGTATAATTTATTGCATAACGTACAGGTTATGCAATAAATGACATTTGCGGAGGTACATGTGAAACGAACGGTGATGGTTTTTTTCCTCCAGAGATAACAGGCTTTTACTCAGCAGCGTAGCTGAAGTTGCAAAATCCTCTTCAGTGCTTGATCGATGCTTGAGCAAAACGGTGATACATTACACGTCAGAAAATACAACGCGGTATCATACAAAAAACACTTTTCAATGAACTCTTTTGGAGGTATCGATCCAGGGAGTTATCTGACTTACAACACTTGAAGTTGTAAGAAATAAATGAAGTTGAAGTTTTGAGAAATAAGGGTTACAATTTGACTGGCCTCGGTGGTTCAAAGGTGGATAACTATGACTATTTCCATAACAGGTGTTTCCAAAATCAAGAAACGGTGTTTCAAAAATCGTTGTCATGATTGTCGATGAAATGGAGGGCAAAAACAGAGAATGGCGAGCATCTGTCCTTTCCATTAGAAAAATGGGAATTCGAGTTGTACTCATAGGAGTTGGATCGAGAGTCTCGCTGAAATCTTTGCGACCTCTGGTGGATAATGACGGGGACATTGTCATCGTGGGTTCGTTTGCTGCACTGATGAGAAATGCGGTGGACCTGGCAAAGACTACATGTGACGCAGCGGGTCAGTAGATATCCTTAACCTTCCCTGTTAGCAGAAGTCTCTTTTCATTTTGTGTTCGCCGGGATGACGAGTACGGGAAAAAACACCTCTGCCATTAGGTGAAACTCACTTTGTTGAGCATGTGCGGCGGTCACTTAGCGACCGAATCCTTATTGATACTTAATGTTGTGTGGACTCAATTAATGACAGCGGAATTAATGTAAAGGAATGCACAGGAGACAGTGGGCTCAAGTCACGGTCAGCAAACATATCATAGAGCATGCGGTTTGAAGAGGGCCTTCCAAGGTCGTGGACGGCGGTTGGATCAGAACGAGTT
>NC_090883.1:28537170-28574670 GCF_036669925.1 Montipora capricornis | reverse complement strand
CGTTGTTTTCCGCGAGCAATTTCCGAGCGGGTCTACACTGATGGCACTCATGGAATGGAGCCCTACTTTCGAGCAGTTTTTAAAAGTCGCTAATCGTCTTTCGTTTGGCTATTAGCTAGTGCAGTTGATGAAAAGTTCGTTGTGTAATTTGAGACTAAGGTTTTTTACCGAAAACTTCAAAATTTCAGCTGATCTGATCATTGAATACTCACTTATGAACAAAAAATCCGCTCTTCGGTCGGTAAATTTCTTGTGGTGTAACGACGTTCTTGCGGGAAAGGTGACGGTAACCCAGTTCCCTTTGTTTTTAAAGTGGAATGCAGCAAGCAAGCGAAACGTTTATTTCGACGGCTACTCGTTTACAAAATGTACCACTGCATCATTTAGGACTGGGCACCGGTTGCTCAGTTGGTTGAGCATCGGGCTGCCATGCAGGAGGTCGTGAGTTCGACTCCGGCCGGACCAACACTCAGGATCTTAAAATAACTGAGAAGAAAGTGCTGCCTTTGTAATTACATCCGCAAATGGTTAAAGCAAAGTGGTGCATTTATATAGCGCCATTATCACAATGTCTTAAAGGCGCTTTACAATGATCAATTTACCCCCAGCGGACTGGTGCAAATTGCAGCCGCTTCTAAGCAGTCCATGCATGCTGGTACTCATTTTACCGACCTCGGAAGGATGGAAAGCTGAGTGAACTTTTAGCGGGAAAAAAGGTCGCCCGGGACCTTGGGGTTGGAAGGCAGAGATCTTACCAGTGCGCCAACCCCTCCGCTGTTAGGGTTCAGACTTTCAAGTCTTCTCGGATAAGGACTATAAACCGTAGGCCCCGTCTGACAACGCAGTGGGACGTAAAAGAACCCACACGCTATTCGTAAAGAGTAGGGCATGGAGCTTCCGGTGTTGTGGTCAGGCCTCATTTTCATTCGTTCATGTGCTGGGTGAGATCGCTAATGGACTCGTAGCGGCTGCCAGCGGCACCTATATATGCTGATGTCCCATCTCACCCGTAGATCCCTTGCTTGTAAAGCGCATTTGAATATGTCAATAGAAAATGCGCTATCTATATTCATTACCATTACCATTACCATTAGGTCTTTAAGGTGCTTGGTTCATAATTCCAAAAACCGAGTATCACCGTTTGCAGTTAGCACTGATTTGATGCTAAGTCCGGCAAAGAGCTTTAAACCTGAAAAGGGCCACAGTCACTTATCTCCAGTTGTCTCCAAGACGAATGCAGGCTTAAATTCAGTGGAACTCGTCGTAATCGTAACATGCTAGCAGAGGTTTTTCCTTTGCATTTGCTGCTAATTTTGTGTTTAACCCCCTTGCGGTTTGGTTTCCGCGTTTTTTGGTTTGTTTCTTCCTCCGACGAAAAACTGGCTTGATTTCCAGGTAAGCATGCTCTTTAGAAGCCTCTAAAGTTTGGGTGGTAGACCGAGTTGAAAACTGATGTCGATTAAAAACCAAAAAAAAAAACCTCTTCAATAAACGATTTCAACTGGTATATACAAACCAAATTCTGCTGGCACTCTTAGTTAGCGAACTAAACAAAAAAGGTTCGAAGAATTTATGACTTTATCGGCATTCTAGGCGAGATTCGATAAACATTTTTGGATACACTGAAGAATCACCGAAGCGGAACTTTTACAGTTCGGTTATTCAGCAAGAAGAATAGCACAATTCTGAAGCTAACAAGCTAGGTAAACTTACTTTTTCTTCGTCAGTTTCGATTTGTTAGGATACCTGGGACGCAGAAGTAAAATACTCCTGTAAAGATGCTTGTGCACAAAAGAGTGGAAGAGGTTGCTGCGGCAAGCAAAACCTGTTGGCCGCGGCAATCCATCATGTTGTTAATACTATTCGACGTCAAATAGAAATATTTTAAACAAATAAAGAAAAAAATACTAAGATAACATTATGAAATGATAAATAAAGAACGCATTCAAATCAGGACCTGAAAGAATTATCGACGTAAAGCTTTTGACGAAAAAGATTCTTTCTGAGATATTTCCATTTTTTGTAATTTCATGCAGAGAGTGCGATGTATTCAGGGTGAAACTGGGTCTTTAATTTTTTTAACAATATCATGCACAAATAAAGACCTCTCTATCTAGCGAGCTAGCTATCTGTTATAATATTCCAATGACTATATAACAATTATTCAATGAGCCCGAGTTGGATATGAAGTGATAAAATAACCAACGAGCGCGTAGCGCGACTTGGTTATAATCACTTCATATCCAACAAGGGCGAATGGAATAACTGTTTTAGTAAATTCTCAAACCGGGTTTTGCCGCCGATTTTTATTTCCACAATTTTACAAACCGTCCGGAAAGAGTATCTTGGCGCACTATTTTCCATATGATGTATGATGTAAAACTTCGACCATTGGGTCATAGTCGGAGTTTTTTAGCCAATCAAAAAGCTAGAAATGCAATAGTCGGAACTGAAAATTTACTAATAAGAAAATATAGATGCGATAGCAAAAACACTGGCAATAAATTATCTAAACGACCACAACCACCATAATATTTAGGATAAGGATAACCGAAAATTAGACCACAAATAGAAACCAAGTTTCAACGCAAAGAAGAAAACCAGACTAAAAAGAACAAAAACCTCGTACCAAAAGAACAAGCCACCAAACCCATAGCACATAAATAAAAACTCAAATGTAAGATTTCTGCTACTGTCCAAAAAAAAAAAAAACCGAAAAAAATATTCTCCATGCATGATTTGACTTCAAGACGAAAGCCGCCTCCGCTAATCGAGGTCTAAAAAAGGTTGCCATAAGTAGGCTTTTTCAGAGTAGACAAATGACTGCCGAAAATTTTAAAGTTTTGTTGCATTTTAATCTCTCTTTAGGACCACCGCCTTGTGAAACTCCAGTGGACCTGGCATTTATCCTGGATTCATCGGGAAGCATTGGAAAAACCAACTACCTCAAAGAGAAGCACTTTGTCAAACAGCTAGCTCGTAGTTTTGGGCTAGCACCAGGCCAGAGTCGCGCAGCCTTGGTTCTGTACAGCAGCTCAGCTTCCGTACAGGCTCGCTTCGGGCAGTATCAGACATTGGATGAGTTCGACAAAGCTGTGGACGGCTTACCTTACGAGAGAGGCACAACGCGAATCGACTTAGCCCTGGAAAAAGCAGCCCAAGAAATCTTCCCACAAGCCAGGCAGGGCGTGCCCAAGATTGCCATACTCATCACTGACGGAAAGCAGACCCAAGCAGCCGACGCCAAGGGATTGACAGACGCTTCGGAACCCTTACGAAAGGCGGGCGTTCGCGTGCTGGCTGTAGGCATTGGTTCTGGCGTAGACCCAGATGAACTACGATTGCTAACGGAGAGTGACGAGGATGTAGTGGTGACCCAAAACTTCGCAGACCTACTTCTCCAGCTTGGAAATCTAACCAGCCGAACTTGTCAACTGGCAGGTGAGCGTAATAGTCTGCTCGAATTCTTGGACACTTTACTGTCTGTCCTCTTGATTCCCTCTCTTTATAACTACAGTTCTAGCATTACTGGCATTGTCCACAAAAAAGAAAAACCTAAGAACCATTCAAAAACACATTCTCGTTCAATGTCTTGTGTTGACTTGTCTTCTCTTGTCTTGTCTTGTCTTGTCGGGACAAGCAGGCTTCTCAAGTCGACCTCTGCAAACCGTTGCCACATGTAGACTTTCTGAGAGAAGTTGAAAGCCTGGTAAGACGTTTGACGTTTTGTTGCATTTTTATCCCTCTTTAGAACCACCGCCTTGTGAAACTCCAGTGGACCTGGCATTTATCCTGGATTCATCGGGAAGCATTGGAAAAACCAACTACCTCAAAGAGAAGCACTTTGTCAAACAGCTAGCTCGCAGTTTTGGGCTAGCACCAGGCCAGAGTCGCGCAGCCTTGGTTCTGTACAGCAGCTCAGCTTCCGTACAGGCTCGCTTCGGGCAGTATCAGACATTGGATGAGTTCGACAAAGCTGTGGACGGCTTACCTTACGAGAGAGGCACAACGCGAATCGACTTAGCCCTGGAAAAAGCAGCCCAAGAAATCTTCCCACAAGCCAGGCAGGGCGTGCCCAAGATTGCCATACTCATCACTGACGGAAAGCAGACCCAAGCAGCCGACGCCAAGGGATTGACAGACGCTTCGGAACCCTTACGAAAGGCGGGCGTTCGCGTGCTGGCTGTAGGCATTGGTTCTGGCGTAGACCCAGATGAACTACGATTGCTAACAGAGAGTGACGAGGATGTAGTGGTGACCCAAAGCTTCGCAGACCTACTTCTCCAGCTTGGAAATCTAACCAGCCGAACTTGTCAACTGGCAGGTGAGCGTAATTGTCTGCTTCAATTCTTGGACAATTTACTGTCTGTCCTCTTAATTCCCTCTCTTTATAACTACAGTTCTAGCATTACTGGCATTGTCCACTAAAAAGAAAAACCTAAGAACCATTCAAAAACACATTCTCGTTCAATGTCTTGTGTTGACTTGTCTTCTCTTGTCTTGTCTTGTCTTGTCGGGACAAGCAGGCTTCTCAAGTCGACCTCTGCAAACCGTTGCCACATGTAGACTTTCTGAGAGAAGTTGAAAGCCTGGTAAGACGTTTGACGTTTTGTTGCATTTTTATCCCTCTTTAGAACCACCGCCTTGTGAAACTCCAGTGGACCTGGCATTTATCCTGGATTCATCGGGAAGCATTGGAAAAACCAACTACCTCAAAGAGAAGCACTTTGTCAAACAGCTAGCTCGCAGTTTTGGGCTAGCACCAGGCCAGAGTCGCGCAGCCTTGGTTCTGTACAGCAGCTCAGCTTCCGTACAGGCTCGCTTCGGGCAGTATCAGACATTGGATGAGTTCGACAAAGCTGTGGACGGCTTACCTTACGAGAGAGGCACAACGCGAATCGACTTAGCCCTGGAAAAAGCAGCCCAAGAAATCTTCCCACAAGCCAGGCAGGGCGTGCCCAAGATTGCCATACTCATCACTGACGGAAAGCAGACCCAAGCAGCCGACGCCAAGGGATTGACAGACGCTTCGGAACCCTTACGAAAGGCGGGCGTTCGCGTGCTGGCTGTAGGCATTGGTTCTGGCGTAGACCCAGATGAACTACGATTGCTAACGGAGAGTGACGAGGATGTAGTGGTGACCCAAAACTTCGCAGACCTACTTCTCCAGCTTGGAAATCTAACCAGCCGAACTTGTCAACTGGCAGGTGAGCGTAATAGTCTGCTCGAATTCTTGGACACTTTACTGTCTGTCCTCTTGATTCCCTCTCTTTATAACTACAGTTCTAGCATTACTGGCATTGTCCACAAAAAAGAAAAACCTAAGAACCATTCAAAAACACATTCTCGTTCAATGTCTTGTGTTGACTTGTCTTCTCTTGTCTTGTCTTGTCTTGTCGGGACAAGCAGGCTTCTCAAGTCGACCTCTGCAAACCGTTGCCACATGTAGACTTTCTGAGAGAAGTTGAAAGCCTGGTAAGACGTTTGACGTTTTGTTGCATTTTTATCCCTCTTTAGAACCACCGCCTTGTGAAACTCCAGTGGACCTGGCATTTATCCTGGATTCATCGGGAAGCATTGGAAAAACCAACTACCTCAAAGAGAAGCACTTTGTCAAACAGCTAGCTCGCAGTTTTGGGCTAGCACCAGGCCAGAGTCGCGCAGCCTTGGTTCTGTACAGCAGCTCAGCTTCCGTACAGGCTCGCTTCGGGCAGTATCAGACATTGGATGAGTTCGACAAAGCTGTGGACGGCTTACCTTACGAGAGAGGCACAACGCGAATCGACTTAGCCCTGGAAAAAGCAGCCCAAGAAATCTTCCCACAAGCCAGGCAGGGCGTGCCCAAGATTGCCATACTCATCACTGACGGAAAGCAGACCCAAGCAGCCGACGCCAAGGGATTGACAGACGCTTCGGAACCCTTACGAAAGGCGGGCGTTCGCGTGCTGGCTGTAGGCATTGGTTCTGGCGTAGACCCAGATGAACTACGATTGCTAACGGAGAGTGACGAGGATGTAGTGGTGACCCAAAACTTCGCAGACCTACTTCTCCAGCTTGGAAATCTAACCAGCCGAACTTGTCAACTGGCAGGTGAGCGTAATAGTCTGCTCGAATTCTTGGACACTTTACTGTCTGTCCTCTTGATTCCCTCTCTTTATAACTACAGTTCTAGCATTACTGGCATTGTCCACAAAAAAGAAAAACCTAAGAACCATTCAAAAACACATTCTCGTTCAATGTCTTGTGTTGACTTGTCTTCTCTTGTCTTGTCTTGTCTTGTCGGGACAAGCAGGCTTCTCAAGTCGACCTCTGCAAACCGTTGCCACATGTAGACTTTCTGAGAGAAGTTGAAAGCCTGGTAAGACGTTTGACGTTTTGTTGCATTTTTATCCCTCTTTAGAACCACCGCCTTGTGAAACTCCAGTGGACCTGGCATTTATCCTGGATTCATCGGGAAGCATTGGAAAAACCAACTACCTCAAAGAGAAGCACTTTGTCAAACAGCTAGCTCGCAGTTTTGGGCTAGCACCAGGCCAGAGTCGCGCAGCCTTGGTTCTGTACAGCAGCTCAGCTTCCGTACAGGCTCGCTTCGGGCAGTATCAGACATTGGATGAGTTCGACAAAGCTGTGGACGGCTTACCTTACGAGAGAGGCACAACGCGAATCGACTTAGCCCTGGAAAAAGCAGCCCAAGAAATCTTCCCACAAGCCAGGCAGGGCGTGCCCAAGATTGCCATACTCATCACTGACGGAAAGCAGACCCAAGCAGCCGACGCCAAGGGATTGACAGACGCTTCGGAACCCTTACGAAAGGCGGGCGTTCGCGTGCTGGCTGTAGGCATTGGTTCTGGCGTAGACCCAGATGAACTACGATTGCTAACGGAGAGTGACGAGGATGTAGTGGTGACCCAAAACTTCGCAGACCTACTTCTCCAGCTTGGAAATCTAACCAGCCGAACTTGTCAACTGGCAGGTGAGCGTAATAGTCTGCTCGAATTCTTGGACACTTTACTGTCTGTCCTCTTGATTCCCTCTCTTTATAACTACAGTTCTAGCATTACTGGCATTGTCCACAAAAAAGAAAAACCTAAGAACCATTCAAAAACACATTCTCGTTCAATGTCTTGTGTTGACTTGTCTTCTCTTGTCTTGTCTTGTCTTGTCGGGACAAGCAGGCTTCTCAAGTCGACCTCTGCAAACCGTTGCCACATGTAGACTTTCTGAGAGAAGTTGAAAGCCTGGTAAGACGTTTGACGTTTTGTTGCATTTTTATCCCTCTTTAGAACCACCGCCTTGTGAAACTCCAGTGGACCTGGCATTTATCCTGGATTCATCGGGAAGCATTGGAAAAACCAACTACCTCAAAGAGAAGCACTTTGTCAAACAGCTAGCTCGCAGTTTTGGGCTAGCACCAGGCCAGAGTCGCGCAGCCTTGGTTCTGTACAGCAGCTCAGCTTCCGTACAGGCTCGCTTCGGGCAGTATCAGACATTGGATGAGTTCGACAAAGCTGTGGACGGCTTACCTTACGAGAGAGGCACAACGCGAATCGACTTAGCCCTGGAAAAAGCAGCCCAAGAAATCTTCCCACAAGCCAGGCAGGGCGTGCCCAAGATTGCCATACTCATCACTGACGGAAAGCAGACCCAAGCAGCCGACGCCAAGGGATTGACAGACGCTTCGGAACCCTTACGAAAGGCGGGCGTTCGCGTGCTGGCTGTAGGCATTGGTTCTGGCGTAGACCCAGATGAACTACGATTGCTAACGGAGAGTGACGAGGATGTAGTGGTGACCCAAAACTTCGCAGACCTACTTCTCCAGCTTGGAAATCTAACCAGCCGAACTTGTCAACTGGCAGGTGAGCGTAATAGTCTGCTCGAATTCTTGGACACTTTACTGTCTGTCCTCTTGATTCCCTCTCTTTATAACTACAGTTCTAGCATTACTGGCATTGTCCACAAAAAAGAAAAACCTAAGAACCATTCAAAAACACATTCTCGTTCAATGTCTTGTGTTGACTTGTCTTCTCTTGTCTTGTCTTGTCTTGTCGGGACAAGCAGGCTTCTCAAGTCGACCTCTGCAAACCGTTGCCACATGTAGACTTTCTGAGAGAAGTTGAAAGCCTGGTAAGACGTTTGACGTTTTGTTGCATTTTTATCCCTCTTTAGAACCACCGCCTTGTGAAACTCCAGTGGACCTGGCATTTATCCTGGATTCATCGGGAAGCATTGGAAAAACCAACTACCTCAAAGAGAAGCACTTTGTCAAACAGCTAGCTCGCAGTTTTGGGCTAGCACCAGGCCAGAGTCGCGCAGCCTTGGTTCTGTACAGCAGCTCAGCTTCCGTACAGGCTCGCTTCGGGCAGTATCAGACATTGGATGAGTTCGACAAAGCTGTGGACGGCTTACCTTACGAGAGAGGCACAACGCGAATCGACTTAGCCCTGGAAAAAGCAGCCCAAGAAATCTTCCCACAAGCCAGGCAGGGCGTGCCCAAGATTGCCATACTCATCACTGACGGAAAGCAGACCCAAGCAGCCGACGCCAAGGGATTGACAGACGCTTCGGAACCCTTACGAAAGGCGGGCGTTCGCGTGCTGGCTGTAGGCATTGGTTCTGGCGTAGACCCAGATGAACTACGATTGCTAACGGAGAGTGACGAGGATGTAGTGGTGACCCAAAACTTCGCAGACCTACTTCTCCAGCTTGGAAATCTAACCAGCCGAACTTGTCAACTGGCAGGTGAGCGTAATAGTCTGCTCGAATTCTTGGACACTTTACTGTCTGTCCTCTTGATTCCCTCTCTTTATAACTACAGTTCTAGCATTACTGGCATTGTCCACAAAAAAGAAAAACCTAAGAACCATTCAAAAACACATTCTCGTTCAATGTCTTGTGTTGACTTGTCTTCTCTTGTCTTGTCTTGTCTTGTCGGGACAAGCAGGCTTCTCAAGTCGACCTCTGCAAACCGTTGCCACATGTAGACTTTCTGAGAGAAGTTGAAAGCCTGGTAAGACGTTTGACGTTTTGTTGCATTTTTATCCCTCTTTAGAACCACCGCCTTGTGAAACTCCAGTGGACCTGGCATTTATCCTGGATTCATCGGGAAGCATTGGAAAAACCAACTACCTCAAAGAGAAGCACTTTGTCAAACAGCTAGCTCGCAGTTTTGGGCTAGCACCAGGCCAGAGTCGCGCAGCCTTGGTTCTGTACAGCAGCTCAGCTTCCGTACAGGCTCGCTTCGGGCAGTATCAGACATTGGATGAGTTCGACAAAGCTGTGGACGGCTTACCTTACGAGAGAGGCACAACGCGAATCGACTTAGCCCTGGAAAAAGCAGCCCAAGAAATCTTCCCACAAGCCAGGCAGGGCGTGCCCAAGATTGCCATACTCATCACTGACGGAAAGCAGACCCAAGCAGCCGACGCCAAGGGATTGACAGACGCTTCGGAACCCTTACGAAAGGCGGGCGTTCGCGTGCTGGCTGTAGGCATTGGTTCTGGCGTAGACCCAGATGAACTACGATTGCTAACGGAGAGTGACGAGGATGTAGTGGTGACCCAAAACTTCGCAGACCTACTTCTCCAGCTTGGAAATCTAACCAGCCGAACTTGTCAACTGGCAGGTGAGCGTAATAGTCTGCTCGAATTCTTGGACACTTTACTGTCTGTCCTCTTGATTCCCTCTCTTTATAACTACAGTTCTAGCATTACTGGCATTGTCCACAAAAAAGAAAAACCTAAGAACCATTCAAAAACACATTCTCGTTCAATGTCTTGTGTTGACTTGTCTTCTCTTGTCTTGTCTTGTCTTGTCGGGACAAGCAGGCTTCTCAAGTCGACCTCTGCAAACCGTTGCCACATGTAGACTTTCTGAGAGAAGTTGAAAGCCTGGTAAGACGTTTGACGTTTTGTTGCATTTTTATCCCTCTTTAGAACCACCGCCTTGTGAAACTCCAGTGGACCTGGCATTTATCCTGGATTCATCGGGAAGCATTGGAAAAACCAACTACCTCAAAGAGAAGCACTTTGTCAAACAGCTAGCTCGCAGTTTTGGGCTAGCACCAGGCCAGAGTCGCGCAGCCTTGGTTCTGTACAGCAGCTCAGCTTCCGTACAGGCTCGCTTCGGGCAGTATCAGACATTGGATGAGTTCGACAAAGCTGTGGACGGCTTACCTTACGAGAGAGGCACAACGCGAATCGACTTAGCCCTGGAAAAAGCAGCCCAAGAAATCTTCCCACAAGCCAGGCAGGGCGTGCCCAAGATTGCCATACTCATCACTGACGGAAAGCAGACCCAAGCAGCCGACGCCAAGGGATTGACAGACGCTTCGGAACCCTTACGAAAGGCGGGCGTTCGCGTGCTGGCTGTAGGCATTGGTTCTGGCGTAGACCCAGATGAACTACGATTGCTAACGGAGAGTGACGAGGATGTAGTGGTGACCCAAAACTTCGCAGACCTACTTCTCCAGCTTGGAAATCTAACCAGCCGAACTTGTCAACTGGCAGGTGAGCGTAATAGTCTGCTCGAATTCTTGGACACTTTACTGTCTGTCCTCTTGATTCCCTCTCTTTATAACTACAGTTCTAGCATTACTGGCATTGTCCACAAAAAAGAAAAACCTAAGAACCATTCAAAAACACATTCTCGTTCAATGTCTTGTGTTGACTTGTCTTCTCTTGTCTTGTCTTGTCTTGTCGGGACAAGCAGGCTTCTCAAGTCGACCTCTGCAAACCGTTGCCACATGTAGACTTTCTGAGAGAAGTTGAAAGCCTGGTAAGACGTTTGACGTTTTGTTGCATTTTTATCCCTCTTTAGAACCACCGCCTTGTGAAACTCCAGTGGACCTGGCATTTATCCTGGATTCATCGGGAAGCATTGGAAAAACCAACTACCTCAAAGAGAAGCACTTTGTCAAACAGCTAGCTCGCAGTTTTGGGCTAGCACCAGGCCAGAGTCGCGCAGCCTTGGTTCTGTACAGCAGCTCAGCTTCCGTACAGGCTCGCTTCGGGCAGTATCAGACATTGGATGAGTTCGACAAAGCTGTGGACGGCTTACCTTACGAGAGAGGCACAACGCGAATCGACTTAGCCCTGGAAAAAGCAGCCCAAGAAATCTTCCCACAAGCCAGGCAGGGCGTGCCCAAGATTGCCATACTCATCACTGACGGAAAGCAGACCCAAGCAGCCGACGCCAAGGGATTGACAGACGCTTCGGAACCCTTACGAAAGGCGGGCGTTCGCGTGCTGGCTGTAGGCATTGGTTCTGGCGTAGACCCAGATGAACTACGATTGCTAACGGAGAGTGACGAGGATGTAGTGGTGACCCAAAACTTCGCAGACCTACTTCTCCAGCTTGGAAATCTAACCAGCCGAACTTGTCAACTGGCAGGTGAGCGTAATAGTCTGCTCGAATTCTTGGACACTTTACTGTCTGTCCTCTTGATTCCCTCTCTTTATAACTACAGTTCTAGCATTACTGGCATTGTCCACAAAAAAGAAAAACCTAAGAACCATTCAAAAACACATTCTCGTTCAATGTCTTGTGTTGACTTGTCTTCTCTTGTCTTGTCTTGTCTTGTCGGGACAAGCAGGCTTCTCAAGTCGACCTCTGCAAACCGTTGCCACATGTAGACTTTCTGAGAGAAGTTGAAAGCCTGGTAAGACGTTTGACGTTTTGTTGCATTTTTATCCCTCTTTAGAACCACCGCCTTGTGAAACTCCAGTGGACCTGGCATTTATCCTGGATTCATCGGGAAGCATTGGAAAAACCAACTACCTCAAAGAGAAGCACTTTGTCAAACAGCTAGCTCGCAGTTTTGGGCTAGCACCAGGCCAGAGTCGCGCAGCCTTGGTTCTGTACAGCAGCTCAGCTTCCGTACAGGCTCGCTTCGGGCAGTATCAGACATTGGATGAGTTCGACAAAGCTGTGGACGGCTTACCTTACGAGAGAGGCACAACGCGAATCGACTTAGCCCTGGAAAAAGCAGCCCAAGAAATCTTCCCACAAGCCAGGCAGGGCGTGCCCAAGATTGCCATACTCATCACTGACGGAAAGCAGACCCAAGCAGCCGACGCCAAGGGATTGACAGACGCTTCGGAACCCTTACGAAAGGCGGGCGTTCGCGTGCTGGCTGTAGGCATTGGTTCTGGCGTAGACCCAGATGAACTACGATTGCTAACGGAGAGTGACGAGGATGTAGTGGTGACCCAAAACTTCGCAGACCTACTTCTCCAGCTTGGAAATCTAACCAGCCGAACTTGTCAACTGGCAGGTGAGCGTAATAGTCTGCTCGAATTCTTGGACACTTTACTGTCTGTCCTCTTGATTCCCTCTCTTTATAACTACAGTTCTAGCATTACTGGCATTGTCCACAAAAAAGAAAAACCTAAGAACCATTCAAAAACACATTCTCGTTCAATGTCTTGTGTTGACTTGTCTTCTCTTGTCTTGTCTTGTCTTGTCGGGACAAGCAGGCTTCTCAAGTCGACCTCTGCAAACCGTTGCCACATGTAGACTTTCTGAGAGAAGTTGAAAGCCTGGTAAGACGTTTGACGTTTTGTTGCATTTTTATCCCTCTTTAGAACCACCGCCTTGTGAAACTCCAGTGGACCTGGCATTTATCCTGGATTCATCGGGAAGCATTGGAAAAACCAACTACCTCAAAGAGAAGCACTTTGTCAAACAGCTAGCTCGCAGTTTTGGGCTAGCACCAGGCCAGAGTCGCGCAGCCTTGGTTCTGTACAGCAGCTCAGCTTCCGTACAGGCTCGCTTCGGGCAGTATCAGACATTGGATGAGTTCGACAAAGCTGTGGACGGCTTACCTTACGAGAGAGGCACAACGCGAATCGACTTAGCCCTGGAAAAAGCAGCCCAAGAAATCTTCCCACAAGCCAGGCAGGGCGTGCCCAAGATTGCCATACTCATCACTGACGGAAAGCAGACCCAAGCAGCCGACGCCAAGGGATTGACAGACGCTTCGGAACCCTTACGAAAGGCGGGCGTTCGCGTGCTGGCTGTAGGCATTGGTTCTGGCGTAGACCCAGATGAACTACGATTGCTAACGGAGAGTGACGAGGATGTAGTGGTGACCCAAAACTTCGCAGACCTACTTCTCCAGCTTGGAAATCTAACCAGCCGAACTTGTCAACTGGCAGGTGAGCGTAATAGTCTGCTCGAATTCTTGGACACTTTACTGTCTGTCCTCTTGATTCCCTCTCTTTATAACTACAGTTCTAGCATTACTGGCATTGTCCACAAAAAAGAAAAACCTAAGAACCATTCAAAAACACATTCTCGTTCAATGTCTTGTGTTGACTTGTCTTCTCTTGTCTTGTCTTGTCTTGTCGGGACAAGCAGGCTTCTCAAGTCGACCTCTGCAAACCGTTGCCACATGTAGACTTTCTGAGAGAAGTTGAAAGCCTGGTAAGACGTTTGACGTTTTGTTGCATTTTTATCCCTCTTTAGAACCACCGCCTTGTGAAACTCCAGTGGACCTGGCATTTATCCTGGATTCATCGGGAAGCATTGGAAAAACCAACTACCTCAAAGAGAAGCACTTTGTCAAACAGCTAGCTCGCAGTTTTGGGCTAGCACCAGGCCAGAGTCGCGCAGCCTTGGTTCTGTACAGCAGCTCAGCTTCCGTACAGGCTCGCTTCGGGCAGTATCAGACATTGGATGAGTTCGACAAAGCTGTGGACGGCTTACCTTACGAGAGAGGCACAACGCGAATCGACTTAGCCCTGGAAAAAGCAGCCCAAGAAATCTTCCCACAAGCCAGGCAGGGCGTGCCCAAGATTGCCATACTCATCACTGACGGAAAGCAGACCCAAGCAGCCGACGCCAAGGGATTGACAGACGCTTCGGAACCCTTACGAAAGGCGGGCGTTCGCGTGCTGGCTGTAGGCATTGGTTCTGGCGTAGACCCAGATGAACTACGATTGCTAACGGAGAGTGACGAGGATGTAGTGGTGACCCAAAACTTCGCAGACCTACTTCTCCAGCTTGGAAATCTAACCAGCCGAACTTGTCAACTGGCAGGTGAGCGTAATAGTCTGCTCGAATTCTTGGACACTTTACTGTCTGTCCTCTTGATTCCCTCTCTTTATAACTACAGTTCTAGCATTACTGGCATTGTCCACAAAAAAGAAAAACCTAAGAACCATTCAAAAACACATTCTCGTTCAATGTCTTGTGTTGACTTGTCTTCTCTTGTCTTGTCTTGTCTTGTCGGGACAAGCAGGCTTCTCAAGTCGACCTCTGCAAACCGTTGCCACATGTAGACTTTCTGAGAGAAGTTGAAAGCCTGGTAAGACGTTTGACGTTTTGTTGCATTTTTATCCCTCTTTAGAACCACCGCCTTGTGAAACTCCAGTGGACCTGGCATTTATCCTGGATTCATCGGGAAGCATTGGAAAAACCAACTACCTCAAAGAGAAGCACTTTGTCAAACAGCTAGCTCGCAGTTTTGGGCTAGCACCAGGCCAGAGTCGCGCAGCCTTGGTTCTGTACAGCAGCTCAGCTTCCGTACAGGCTCGCTTCGGGCAGTATCAGACATTGGATGAGTTCGACAAAGCTGTGGACGGCTTACCTTACGAGAGAGGCACAACGCGAATCGACTTAGCCCTGGAAAAAGCAGCCCAAGAAATCTTCCCACAAGCCAGGCAGGGCGTGCCCAAGATTGCCATACTCATCACTGACGGAAAGCAGACCCAAGCAGCCGACGCCAAGGGATTGACAGACGCTTCGGAACCCTTACGAAAGGCGGGCGTTCGCGTGCTGGCTGTAGGCATTGGTTCTGGCGTAGACCCAGATGAACTACGATTGCTAACGGAGAGTGACGAGGATGTAGTGGTGACCCAAAACTTCGCAGACCTACTTCTCCAGCTTGGAAATCTAACCAGCCGAACTTGTCAACTGGCAGGTGAGCGTAATAGTCTGCTCGAATTCTTGGACACTTTACTGTCTGTCCTCTTGATTCCCTCTCTTTATAACTACAGTTCTAGCATTACTGGCATTGTCCACAAAAAAGAAAAACCTAAGAACCATTCAAAAACACATTCTCGTTCAATGTCTTGTGTTGACTTGTCTTCTCTTGTCTTGTCTTGTCTTGTCGGGACAAGCAGGCTTCTCAAGTCGACCTCTGCAAACCGTTGCCACATGTAGACTTTCTGAGAGAAGTTGAAAGCCTGGTAAGACGTTTGACGTTTTGTTGCATTTTTATCCCTCTTTAGAACCACCGCCTTGTGAAACTCCAGTGGACCTGGCATTTATCCTGGATTCATCGGGAAGCATTGGAAAAACCAACTACCTCAAAGAGAAGCACTTTGTCAAACAGCTAGCTCGCAGTTTTGGGCTAGCACCAGGCCAGAGTCGCGCAGCCTTGGTTCTGTACAGCAGCTCAGCTTCCGTACAGGCTCGCTTCGGGCAGTATCAGACATTGGATGAGTTCGACAAAGCTGTGGACGGCTTACCTTACGAGAGAGGCACAACGCGAATCGACTTAGCCCTGGAAAAAGCAGCCCAAGAAATCTTCCCACAAGCCAGGCAGGGCGTGCCCAAGATTGCCATACTCATCACTGACGGAAAGCAGACCCAAGCAGCCGACGCCAAGGGATTGACAGACGCTTCGGAACCCTTACGAAAGGCGGGCGTTCGCGTGCTGGCTGTAGGCATTGGTTCTGGCGTAGACCCAGATGAACTACGATTGCTAACGGAGAGTGACGAGGATGTAGTGGTGACCCAAAACTTCGCAGACCTACTTCTCCAGCTTGGAAATCTAACCAGCCGAACTTGTCAACTGGCAGGTGAGCGTAATAGTCTGCTCGAATTCTTGGACACTTTACTGTCTGTCCTCTTGATTCCCTCTCTTTATAACTACAGTTCTAGCATTACTGGCATTGTCCACAAAAAAGAAAAACCTAAGAACCATTCAAAAACACATTCTCGTTCAATGTCTTGTGTTGACTTGTCTTCTCTTGTCTTGTCTTGTCTTGTCGGGACAAGCAGGCTTCTCAAGTCGACCTCTGCAAACCGTTGCCACATGTAGACTTTCTGAGAGAAGTTGAAAGCCTGGTAAGACGTTTGACGTTTTGTTGCATTTTTATCCCTCTTTAGAACCACCGCCTTGTGAAACTCCAGTGGACCTGGCATTTATCCTGGATTCATCGGGAAGCATTGGAAAAACCAACTACCTCAAAGAGAAGCACTTTGTCAAACAGCTAGCTCGCAGTTTTGGGCTAGCACCAGGCCAGAGTCGCGCAGCCTTGGTTCTGTACAGCAGCTCAGCTTCCGTACAGGCTCGCTTCGGGCAGTATCAGACATTGGATGAGTTCGACAAAGCTGTGGACGGCTTACCTTACGAGAGAGGCACAACGCGAATCGACTTAGCCCTGGAAAAAGCAGCCCAAGAAATCTTCCCACAAGCCAGGCAGGGCGTGCCCAAGATTGCCATACTCATCACTGACGGAAAGCAGACCCAAGCAGCCGACGCCAAGGGATTGACAGACGCTTCGGAACCCTTACGAAAGGCGGGCGTTCGCGTGCTGGCTGTAGGCATTGGTTCTGGCGTAGACCCAGATGAACTACGATTGCTAACGGAGAGTGACGAGGATGTAGTGGTGACCCAAAACTTCGCAGACCTACTTCTCCAGCTTGGAAATCTAACCAGCCGAACTTGTCAACTGGCAGGTGAGCGTAATAGTCTGCTCGAATTCTTGGACACTTTACTGTCTGTCCTCTTGATTCCCTCTCTTTATAACTACAGTTCTAGCATTACTGGCATTGTCCACAAAAAAGAAAAACCTAAGAACCATTCAAAAACACATTCTCGTTCAATGTCTTGTGTTGACTTGTCTTCTCTTGTCTTGTCTTGTCTTGTCGGGACAAGCAGGCTTCTCAAGTCGACCTCTGCAAACCGTTGCCACATGTAGACTTTCTGAGAGAAGTTGAAAGCCTGGTAAGACGTTTGACGTTTTGTTGCATTTTTATCCCTCTTTAGAACCACCGCCTTGTGAAACTCCAGTGGACCTGGCATTTATCCTGGATTCATCGGGAAGCATTGGAAAAACCAACTACCTCAAAGAGAAGCACTTTGTCAAACAGCTAGCTCGCAGTTTTGGGCTAGCACCAGGCCAGAGTCGCGCAGCCTTGGTTCTGTACAGCAGCTCAGCTTCCGTACAGGCTCGCTTCGGGCAGTATCAGACATTGGATGAGTTCGACAAAGCTGTGGACGGCTTACCTTACGAGAGAGGCACAACGCGAATCGACTTAGCCCTGGAAAAAGCAGCCCAAGAAATCTTCCCACAAGCCAGGCAGGGCGTGCCCAAGATTGCCATACTCATCACTGACGGAAAGCAGACCCAAGCAGCCGACGCCAAGGGATTGACAGACGCTTCGGAACCCTTACGAAAGGCGGGCGTTCGCGTGCTGGCTGTAGGCATTGGTTCTGGCGTAGACCCAGATGAACTACGATTGCTAACGGAGAGTGACGAGGATGTAGTGGTGACCCAAAACTTCGCAGACCTACTTCTCCAGCTTGGAAATCTAACCAGCCGAACTTGTCAACTGGCAGGTGAGCGTAATAGTCTGCTCGAATTCTTGGACACTTTACTGTCTGTCCTCTTGATTCCCTCTCTTTATAACTACAGTTCTAGCATTACTGGCATTGTCCACAAAAAAGAAAAACCTAAGAACCATTCAAAAACACATTCTCGTTCAATGTCTTGTGTTGACTTGTCTTCTCTTGTCTTGTCTTGTCTTGTCGGGACAAGCAGGCTTCTCAAGTCGACCTCTGCAAACCGTTGCCACATGTAGACTTTCTGAGAGAAGTTGAAAGCCTGGTAAGACGTTTGACGTTTTGTTGCATTTTTATCCCTCTTTAGAACCACCGCCTTGTGAAACTCCAGTGGACCTGGCATTTATCCTGGATTCATCGGGAAGCATTGGAAAAACCAACTACCTCAAAGAGAAGCACTTTGTCAAACAGCTAGCTCGCAGTTTTGGGCTAGCACCAGGCCAGAGTCGCGCAGCCTTGGTTCTGTACAGCAGCTCAGCTTCCGTACAGGCTCGCTTCGGGCAGTATCAGACATTGGATGAGTTCGACAAAGCTGTGGACGGCTTACCTTACGAGAGAGGCACAACGCGAATCGACTTAGCCCTGGAAAAAGCAGCCCAAGAAATCTTCCCACAAGCCAGGCAGGGCGTGCCCAAGATTGCCATACTCATCACTGACGGAAAGCAGACCCAAGCAGCCGACGCCAAGGGATTGACAGACGCTTCGGAACCCTTACGAAAGGCGGGCGTTCGCGTGCTGGCTGTAGGCATTGGTTCTGGCGTAGACCCAGATGAACTACGATTGCTAACGGAGAGTGACGAGGATGTAGTGGTGACCCAAAACTTCGCAGACCTACTTCTCCAGCTTGGAAATCTAACCAGCCGAACTTGTCAACTGGCAGGTGAGCGTAATAGTCTGCTCGAATTCTTGGACACTTTACTGTCTGTCCTCTTGATTCCCTCTCTTTATAACTACAGTTCTAGCATTACTGGCATTGTCCACAAAAAAGAAAAACCTAAGAACCATTCAAAAACACATTCTCGTTCAATGTCTTGTGTTGACTTGTCTTCTCTTGTCTTGTCTTGTCTTGTCGGGACAAGCAGGCTTCTCAAGTCGACCTCTGCAAACCGTTGCCACATGTAGACTTTCTGAGAGAAGTTGAAAGCCTGGTAAGACGTTTGACGTTTTGTTGCATTTTTATCCCTCTTTAGAACCACCGCCTTGTGAAACTCCAGTGGACCTGGCATTTATCCTGGATTCATCGGGAAGCATTGGAAAAACCAACTACCTCAAAGAGAAGCACTTTGTCAAACAGCTAGCTCGCAGTTTTGGGCTAGCACCAGGCCAGAGTCGCGCAGCCTTGGTTCTGTACAGCAGCTCAGCTTCCGTACAGGCTCGCTTCGGGCAGTATCAGACATTGGATGAGTTCGACAAAGCTGTGGACGGCTTACCTTACGAGAGAGGCACAACGCGAATCGACTTAGCCCTGGAAAAAGCAGCCCAAGAAATCTTCCCACAAGCCAGGCAGGGCGTGCCCAAGATTGCCATACTCATCACTGACGGAAAGCAGACCCAAGCAGCCGACGCCAAGGGATTGACAGACGCTTCGGAACCCTTACGAAAGGCGGGCGTTCGCGTGCTGGCTGTAGGCATTGGTTCTGGCGTAGACCCAGATGAACTACGATTGCTAACGGAGAGTGACGAGGATGTAGTGGTGACCCAAAACTTCGCAGACCTACTTCTCCAGCTTGGAAATCTAACCAGCCGAACTTGTCAACTGGCAGGTGAGCGTAATAGTCTGCTCGAATTCTTGGACACTTTACTGTCTGTCCTCTTGATTCCCTCTCTTTATAACTACAGTTCTAGCATTACTGGCATTGTCCACAAAAAAGAAAAACCTAAGAACCATTCAAAAACACATTCTCGTTCAATGTCTTGTGTTGACTTGTCTTCTCTTGTCTTGTCTTGTCTTGTCGGGACAAGCAGGCTTCTCAAGTCGACCTCTGCAAACCGTTGCCACATGTAGACTTTCTGAGAGAAGTTGAAAGCCTGGTAAGACGTTTGACGTTTTGTTGCATTTTTATCCCTCTTTAGAACCACCGCCTTGTGAAACTCCAGTGGACCTGGCATTTATCCTGGATTCATCGGGAAGCATTGGAAAAACCAACTACCTCAAAGAGAAGCACTTTGTCAAACAGCTAGCTCGCAGTTTTGGGCTAGCACCAGGCCAGAGTCGCGCAGCCTTGGTTCTGTACAGCAGCTCAGCTTCCGTACAGGCTCGCTTCGGGCAGTATCAGACATTGGATGAGTTCGACAAAGCTGTGGACGGCTTACCTTACGAGAGAGGCACAACGCGAATCGACTTAGCCCTGGAAAAAGCAGCCCAAGAAATCTTCCCACAAGCCAGGCAGGGCGTGCCCAAGATTGCCATACTCATCACTGACGGAAAGCAGACCCAAGCAGCCGACGCCAAGGGATTGACAGACGCTTCGGAACCCTTACGAAAGGCGGGCGTTCGCGTGCTGGCTGTAGGCATTGGTTCTGGCGTAGACCCAGATGAACTACGATTGCTAACGGAGAGTGACGAGGATGTAGTGGTGACCCAAAACTTCGCAGACCTACTTCTCCAGCTTGGAAATCTAACCAGCCGAACTTGTCAACTGGCAGGTGAGCGTAATAGTCTGCTCGAATTCTTGGACACTTTACTGTCTGTCCTCTTGATTCCCTCTCTTTATAACTACAGTTCTAGCATTACTGGCATTGTCCACAAAAAAGAAAAACCTAAGAACCATTCAAAAACACATTCTCGTTCAATGTCTTGTGTTGACTTGTCTTCTCTTGTCTTGTCTTGTCTTGTCGGGACAAGCAGGCTTCTCAAGTCGACCTCTGCAAACCGTTGCCACATGTAGACTTTCTGAGAGAAGTTGAAAGCCTGGTAAGACGTTTGACGTTTTGTTGCATTTTTATCCCTCTTTAGAACCACCGCCTTGTGAAACTCCAGTGGACCTGGCATTTATCCTGGATTCATCGGGAAGCATTGGAAAAACCAACTACCTCAAAGAGAAGCACTTTGTCAAACAGCTAGCTCGCAGTTTTGGGCTAGCACCAGGCCAGAGTCGCGCAGCCTTGGTTCTGTACAGCAGCTCAGCTTCCGTACAGGCTCGCTTCGGGCAGTATCAGACATTGGATGAGTTCGACAAAGCTGTGGACGGCTTACCTTACGAGAGAGGCACAACGCGAATCGACTTAGCCCTGGAAAAAGCAGCCCAAGAAATCTTCCCACAAGCCAGGCAGGGCGTGCCCAAGATTGCCATACTCATCACTGACGGAAAGCAGACCCAAGCAGCCGACGCCAAGGGATTGACAGACGCTTCGGAACCCTTACGAAAGGCGGGCGTTCGCGTGCTGGCTGTAGGCATTGGTTCTGGCGTAGACCCAGATGAACTACGATTGCTAACGGAGAGTGACGAGGATGTAGTGGTGACCCAAAACTTCGCAGACCTACTTCTCCAGCTTGGAAATCTAACCAGCCGAACTTGTCAACTGGCAGGTGAGCGTAATAGTCTGCTCGAATTCTTGGACACTTTACTGTCTGTCCTCTTGATTCCCTCTCTTTATAACTACAGTTCTAGCATTACTGGCATTGTCCACAAAAAAGAAAAACCTAAGAACCATTCAAAAACACATTCTCGTTCAATGTCTTGTGTTGACTTGTCTTCTCTTGTCTTGTCTTGTCTTGTCGGGACAAGCAGGCTTCTCAAGTCGACCTCTGCAAACCGTTGCCACATGTAGACTTTCTGAGAGAAGTTGAAAGCCTGGTAAGACGTTTGACGTTTTGTTGCATTTTTATCCCTCTTTAGAACCACCGCCTTGTGAAACTCCAGTGGACCTGGCATTTATCCTGGATTCATCGGGAAGCATTGGAAAAACCAACTACCTCAAAGAGAAGCACTTTGTCAAACAGCTAGCTCGCAGTTTTGGGCTAGCACCAGGCCAGAGTCGCGCAGCCTTGGTTCTGTACAGCAGCTCAGCTTCCGTACAGGCTCGCTTCGGGCAGTATCAGACATTGGATGAGTTCGACAAAGCTGTGGACGGCTTACCTTACGAGAGAGGCACAACGCGAATCGACTTAGCCCTGGAAAAAGCAGCCCAAGAAATCTTCCCACAAGCCAGGCAGGGCGTGCCCAAGATTGCCATACTCATCACTGACGGAAAGCAGACCCAAGCAGCCGACGCCAAGGGATTGACAGACGCTTCGGAACCCTTACGAAAGGCGGGCGTTCGCGTGCTGGCTGTAGGCATTGGTTCTGGCGTAGACCCAGATGAACTACGATTGCTAACGGAGAGTGACGAGGATGTAGTGGTGACCCAAAACTTCGCAGACCTACTTCTCCAGCTTGGAAATCTAACCAGCCGAACTTGTCAACTGGCAGGTGAGCGTAATAGTCTGCTCGAATTCTTGGACACTTTACTGTCTGTCCTCTTGATTCCCTCTCTTTATAACTACAGTTCTAGCATTACTGGCATTGTCCACAAAAAAGAAAAACCTAAGAACCATTCAAAAACACATTCTCGTTCAATGTCTTGTGTTGACTTGTCTTCTCTTGTCTTGTCTTGTCTTGTCGGGACAAGCAGGCTTCTCAAGTCGACCTCTGCAAACCGTTGCCACATGTAGACTTTCTGAGAGAAGTTGAAAGCCTGGTAAGACGTTTGACGTTTTGTTGCATTTTTATCCCTCTTTAGAACCACCGCCTTGTGAAACTCCAGTGGACCTGGCATTTATCCTGGATTCATCGGGAAGCATTGGAAAAACCAACTACCTCAAAGAGAAGCACTTTGTCAAACAGCTAGCTCGCAGTTTTGGGCTAGCACCAGGCCAGAGTCGCGCAGCCTTGGTTCTGTACAGCAGCTCAGCTTCCGTACAGGCTCGCTTCGGGCAGTATCAGACATTGGATGAGTTCGACAAAGCTGTGGACGGCTTACCTTACGAGAGAGGCACAACGCGAATCGACTTAGCCCTGGAAAAAGCAGCCCAAGAAATCTTCCCACAAGCCAGGCAGGGCGTGCCCAAGATTGCCATACTCATCACTGACGGAAAGCAGACCCAAGCAGCCGACGCCAAGGGATTGACAGACGCTTCGGAACCCTTACGAAAGGCGGGCGTTCGCGTGCTGGCTGTAGGCATTGGTTCTGGCGTAGACCCAGATGAACTACGATTGCTAACGGAGAGTGACGAGGATGTAGTGGTGACCCAAAACTTCGCAGACCTACTTCTCCAGCTTGGAAATCTAACCAGCCGAACTTGTCAACTGGCAGGTGAGCGTAATAGTCTGCTCGAATTCTTGGACACTTTACTGTCTGTCCTCTTGATTCCCTCTCTTTATAACTACAGTTCTAGCATTACTGGCATTGTCCACAAAAAAGAAAAACCTAAGAACCATTCAAAAACACATTCTCGTTCAATGTCTTGTGTTGACTTGTCTTCTCTTGTCTTGTCTTGTCTTGTCGGGACAAGCAGGCTTCTCAAGTCGACCTCTGCAAACCGTTGCCACATGTAGACTTTCTGAGAGAAGTTGAAAGCCTGGTAAGACGTTTGACGTTTTGTTGCATTTTTATCCCTCTTTAGAACCACCGCCTTGTGAAACTCCAGTGGACCTGGCATTTATCCTGGATTCATCGGGAAGCATTGGAAAAACCAACTACCTCAAAGAGAAGCACTTTGTCAAACAGCTAGCTCGCAGTTTTGGGCTAGCACCAGGCCAGAGTCGCGCAGCCTTGGTTCTGTACAGCAGCTCAGCTTCCGTACAGGCTCGCTTCGGGCAGTATCAGACATTGGATGAGTTCGACAAAGCTGTGGACGGCTTACCTTACGAGAGAGGCACAACGCGAATCGACTTAGCCCTGGAAAAAGCAGCCCAAGAAATCTTCCCACAAGCCAGGCAGGGCGTGCCCAAGATTGCCATACTCATCACTGACGGAAAGCAGACCCAAGCAGCCGACGCCAAGGGATTGACAGACGCTTCGGAACCCTTACGAAAGGCGGGCGTTCGCGTGCTGGCTGTAGGCATTGGTTCTGGCGTAGACCCAGATGAACTACGATTGCTAACGGAGAGTGACGAGGATGTAGTGGTGACCCAAAACTTCGCAGACCTACTTCTCCAGCTTGGAAATCTAACCAGCCGAACTTGTCAACTGGCAGGTGAGCGTAATAGTCTGCTCGAATTCTTGGACACTTTACTGTCTGTCCTCTTGATTCCCTCTCTTTATAACTACAGTTCTAGCATTACTGGCATTGTCCACAAAAAAGAAAAACCTAAGAACCATTCAAAAACACATTCTCGTTCAATGTCTTGTGTTGACTTGTCTTCTCTTGTCTTGTCTTGTCTTGTCGGGACAAGCAGGCTTCTCAAGTCGACCTCTGCAAACCGTTGCCACATGTAGACTTTCTGAGAGAAGTTGAAAGCCTGGTAAGACGTTTGACGTTTTGTTGCATTTTTATCCCTCTTTAGAACCACCGCCTTGTGAAACTCCAGTGGACCTGGCATTTATCCTGGATTCATCGGGAAGCATTGGAAAAACCAACTACCTCAAAGAGAAGCACTTTGTCAAACAGCTAGCTCGCAGTTTTGGGCTAGCACCAGGCCAGAGTCGCGCAGCCTTGGTTCTGTACAGCAGCTCAGCTTCCGTACAGGCTCGCTTCGGGCAGTATCAGACATTGGATGAGTTCGACAAAGCTGTGGACGGCTTACCTTACGAGAGAGGCACAACGCGAATCGACTTAGCCCTGGAAAAAGCAGCCCAAGAAATCTTCCCACAAGCCAGGCAGGGCGTGCCCAAGATTGCCATACTCATCACTGACGGAAAGCAGACCCAAGCAGCCGACGCCAAGGGATTGACAGACGCTTCGGAACCCTTACGAAAGGCGGGCGTTCGCGTGCTGGCTGTAGGCATTGGTTCTGGCGTAGACCCAGATGAACTACGATTGCTAACGGAGAGTGACGAGGATGTAGTGGTGACCCAAAACTTCGCAGACCTACTTCTCCAGCTTGGAAATCTAACCAGCCGAACTTGTCAACTGGCAGGTGAGCGTAATAGTCTGCTCGAATTCTTGGACACTTTACTGTCTGTCCTCTTGATTCCCTCTCTTTATAACTACAGTTCTAGCATTACTGGCATTGTCCACAAAAAAGAAAAACCTAAGAACCATTCAAAAACACATTCTCGTTCAATGTCTTGTGTTGACTTGTCTTCTCTTGTCTTGTCTTGTCTTGTCGGGACAAGCAGGCTTCTCAAGTCGACCTCTGCAAACCGTTGCCACATGTAGACTTTCTGAGAGAAGTTGAAAGCCTGGTAAGACGTTTGACGTTTTGTTGCATTTTTATCCCTCTTTAGAACCACCGCCTTGTGAAACTCCAGTGGACCTGGCATTTATCCTGGATTCATCGGGAAGCATTGGAAAAACCAACTACCTCAAAGAGAAGCACTTTGTCAAACAGCTAGCTCGCAGTTTTGGGCTAGCACCAGGCCAGAGTCGCGCAGCCTTGGTTCTGTACAGCAGCTCAGCTTCCGTACAGGCTCGCTTCGGGCAGTATCAGACATTGGATGAGTTCGACAAAGCTGTGGACGGCTTACCTTACGAGAGAGGCACAACGCGAATCGACTTAGCCCTGGAAAAAGCAGCCCAAGAAATCTTCCCACAAGCCAGGCAGGGCGTGCCCAAGATTGCCATACTCATCACTGACGGAAAGCAGACCCAAGCAGCCGACGCCAAGGGATTGACAGACGCTTCGGAACCCTTACGAAAGGCGGGCGTTCGCGTGCTGGCTGTAGGCATTGGTTCTGGCGTAGACCCAGATGAACTACGATTGCTAACGGAGAGTGACGAGGATGTAGTGGTGACCCAAAACTTCGCAGACCTACTTCTCCAGCTTGGAAATCTAACCAGCCGAACTTGTCAACTGGCAGGTGAGCGTAATAGTCTGCTCGAATTCTTGGACACTTTACTGTCTGTCCTCTTGATTCCCTCTCTTTATAACTACAGTTCTAGCATTACTGGCATTGTCCACAAAAAAGAAAAACCTAAGAACCATTCAAAAACACATTCTCGTTCAATGTCTTGTGTTGACTTGTCTTCTCTTGTCTTGTCTTGTCTTGTCGGGACAAGCAGGCTTCTCAAGTCGACCTCTGCAAACCGTTGCCACATGTAGACTTTCTGAGAGAAGTTGAAAGCCTGGTAAGACGTTTGACGTTTTGTTGCATTTTTATCCCTCTTTAGAACCACCGCCTTGTGAAACTCCAGTGGACCTGGCATTTATCCTGGATTCATCGGGAAGCATTGGAAAAACCAACTACCTCAAAGAGAAGCACTTTGTCAAACAGCTAGCTCGCAGTTTTGGGCTAGCACCAGGCCAGAGTCGCGCAGCCTTGGTTCTGTACAGCAGCTCAGCTTCCGTACAGGCTCGCTTCGGGCAGTATCAGACATTGGATGAGTTCGACAAAGCTGTGGACGGCTTACCTTACGAGAGAGGCACAACGCGAATCGACTTAGCCCTGGAAAAAGCAGCCCAAGAAATCTTCCCACAAGCCAGGCAGGGCGTGCCCAAGATTGCCATACTCATCACTGACGGAAAGCAGACCCAAGCAGCCGACGCCAAGGGATTGACAGACGCTTCGGAACCCTTACGAAAGGCGGGCGTTCGCGTGCTGGCTGTAGGCATTGGTTCTGGCGTAGACCCAGATGAACTACGATTGCTAACGGAGAGTGACGAGGATGTAGTGGTGACCCAAAACTTCGCAGACCTACTTCTCCAGCTTGGAAATCTAACCAGCCGAACTTGTCAACTGGCAGGTGAGCGTAATAGTCTGCTCGAATTCTTGGACACTTTACTGTCTGTCCTCTTGATTCCCTCTCTTTATAACTACAGTTCTAGCATTACTGGCATTGTCCACAAAAAAGAAAAACCTAAGAACCATTCAAAAACACATTCTCGTTCAATGTCTTGTGTTGACTTGTCTTCTCTTGTCTTGTCTTGTCTTGTCGGGACAAGCAGGCTTCTCAAGTCGACCTCTGCAAACCGTTGCCACATGTAGACTTTCTGAGAGAAGTTGAAAGCCTGGTAAGACGTTTGACGTTTTGTTGCATTTTTATCCCTCTTTAGAACCACCGCCTTGTGAAACTCCAGTGGACCTGGCATTTATCCTGGATTCATCGGGAAGCATTGGAAAAACCAACTACCTCAAAGAGAAGCACTTTGTCAAACAGCTAGCTCGCAGTTTTGGGCTAGCACCAGGCCAGAGTCGCGCAGCCTTGGTTCTGTACAGCAGCTCAGCTTCCGTACAGGCTCGCTTCGGGCAGTATCAGACATTGGATGAGTTCGACAAAGCTGTGGACGGCTTACCTTACGAGAGAGGCACAACGCGAATCGACTTAGCCCTGGAAAAAGCAGCCCAAGAAATCTTCCCACAAGCCAGGCAGGGCGTGCCCAAGATTGCCATACTCATCACTGACGGAAAGCAGACCCAAGCAGCCGACGCCAAGGGATTGACAGACGCTTCGGAACCCTTACGAAAGGCGGGCGTTCGCGTGCTGGCTGTAGGCATTGGTTCTGGCGTAGACCCAGATGAACTACGATTGCTAACGGAGAGTGACGAGGATGTAGTGGTGACCCAAAACTTCGCAGACCTACTTCTCCAGCTTGGAAATCTAACCAGCCGAACTTGTCAACTGGCAGGTGAGCGTAATAGTCTGCTCGAATTCTTGGACACTTTACTGTCTGTCCTCTTGATTCCCTCTCTTTATAACTACAGTTCTAGCATTACTGGCATTGTCCACAAAAAAGAAAAACCTAAGAACCATTCAAAAACACATTCTCGTTCAATGTCTTGTGTTGACTTGTCTTCTCTTGTCTTGTCTTGTCTTGTCGGGACAAGCAGGCTTCTCAAGTCGACCTCTGCAAACCGTTGCCACATGTAGACTTTCTGAGAGAAGTTGAAAGCCTGGTAAGACGTTTGACGTTTTGTTGCATTTTTATCCCTCTTTAGAACCACCGCCTTGTGAAACTCCAGTGGACCTGGCATTTATCCTGGATTCATCGGGAAGCATTGGAAAAACCAACTACCTCAAAGAGAAGCACTTTGTCAAACAGCTAGCTCGCAGTTTTGGGCTAGCACCAGGCCAGAGTCGCGCAGCCTTGGTTCTGTACAGCAGCTCAGCTTCCGTACAGGCTCGCTTCGGGCAGTATCAGACATTGGATGAGTTCGACAAAGCTGTGGACGGCTTACCTTACGAGAGAGGCACAACGCGAATCGACTTAGCCCTGGAAAAAGCAGCCCAAGAAATCTTCCCACAAGCCAGGCAGGGCGTGCCCAAGATTGCCATACTCATCACTGACGGAAAGCAGACCCAAGCAGCCGACGCCAAGGGATTGACAGACGCTTCGGAACCCTTACGAAAGGCGGGCGTTCGCGTGCTGGCTGTAGGCATTGGTTCTGGCGTAGACCCAGATGAACTACGATTGCTAACGGAGAGTGACGAGGATGTAGTGGTGACCCAAAACTTCGCAGACCTACTTCTCCAGCTTGGAAATCTAACCAGCCGAACTTGTCAACTGGCAGGTGAGCGTAATAGTCTGCTCGAATTCTTGGACACTTTACTGTCTGTCCTCTTGATTCCCTCTCTTTATAACTACAGTTCTAGCATTACTGGCATTGTCCACAAAAAAGAAAAACCTAAGAACCATTCAAAAACACATTCTCGTTCAATGTCTTGTGTTGACTTGTCTTCTCTTGTCTTGTCTTGTCTTGTCGGGACAAGCAGGCTTCTCAAGTCGACCTCTGCAAACCGTTGCCACATGTAGACTTTCTGAGAGAAGTTGAAAGCCTGGTAAGACGTTTGACGTTTTGTTGCATTTTTATCCCTCTTTAGAACCACCGCCTTGTGAAACTCCAGTGGACCTGGCATTTATCCTGGATTCATCGGGAAGCATTGGAAAAACCAACTACCTCAAAGAGAAGCACTTTGTCAAACAGCTAGCTCGCAGTTTTGGGCTAGCACCAGGCCAGAGTCGCGCAGCCTTGGTTCTGTACAGCAGCTCAGCTTCCGTACAGGCTCGCTTCGGGCAGTATCAGACATTGGATGAGTTCGACAAAGCTGTGGACGGCTTACCTTACGAGAGAGGCACAACGCGAATCGACTTAGCCCTGGAAAAAGCAGCCCAAGAAATCTTCCCACAAGCCAGGCAGGGCGTGCCCAAGATTGCCATACTCATCACTGACGGAAAGCAGACCCAAGCAGCCGACGCCAAGGGATTGACAGACGCTTCGGAACCCTTACGAAAGGCGGGCGTTCGCGTGCTGGCTGTAGGCATTGGTTCTGGCGTAGACCCAGATGAACTACGATTGCTAACGGAGAGTGACGAGGATGTAGTGGTGACCCAAAACTTCGCAGACCTACTTCTCCAGCTTGGAAATCTAACCAGCCGAACTTGTCAACTGGCAGGTGAGCGTAATAGTCTGCTCGAATTCTTGGACACTTTACTGTCTGTCCTCTTGATTCCCTCTCTTTATAACTACAGTTCTAGCATTACTGGCATTGTCCACAAAAAAGAAAAACCTAAGAACCATTCAAAAACACATTCTCGTTCAATGTCTTGTCTTGTCTTGTCTTCTCTTGTCTTGTCTTGTCTTGTCGGGACAAGCAGGCTTCTCAAGTCGACCTCTGCAAACCGTTGCCACATGTAGACTTTCTGAGAGAAGTTGAAAGCCTGGTAAGACGTTTGACGTTTTGTTGCATTTTTATCCCTCTTTAGAACCACCGCCTTGTGAAACTCCAGTGGACCTGGCATTTATCCTGGATTCATCGGGAAGCATTGGAAAAACCAACTACCTCAAAGAGAAGCACTTTGTCAAACAGCTAGCTCGCAGTTTTGGGCTAGCACCAGGCCAGAGTCGCGCAGCCTTGGTTCTGTACAGCAGCTCAGCTTCCGTACAGGCTCGCTTCGGGCAGTATCAGACATTGGATGAGTTCGACAAAGCTGTGGACGGCTTACCTTACGAGAGAGGCACAACGCGAATCGACTTAGCCCTGGAAAAAGCAGCCCAAGAAATCTTCCCACAAGCCAGGCAGGGCGTGCCCAAGATTGCCATACTCATCACTGACGGAAAGCAGACCCAAGCAGCCGACGCCAAGGGATTGACAGACGTTTCGGAACCCTTACGAAAGGCGGGCGTTCGCGTGCTGGCTGTAGGCATTGGTTCTGGCGTAGACCCAGATGAACTACGATTGCTAACGGAGAGTGACGAGGATGTAGTGGTGACCCAAAACTTCGCAGACCTACTTCTCCAGCTTGGAAATCTAACCAGCCGAACTTGTCAACTGGCAGGTGAGCGTAATAGTCTGCTCGAATTCTTGGACACTTTACTGTCTGTCCTCTTGATTCCCTCTCTTTATAACTACAGTTCTAGCATTACTGGCATTGTCCACAAAAAAGAAAAACCTAAGAACCATTCAAAAACACATTCTCGTTCAATGTCTTGTGTTGACTTGTCTTCTCTTGTCTTGTCTTGTCTTGTCGGGACAAGCAGGCTTCTCAAGTCGACCTCTGCAAACCGTTGCCACATGTAGACTTTCTGAGAGAAGTTGAAAGCCTGGTAAGACGTTTGACGTTTTGTTGCATTTTTATCCCTCTTTAGAACCACCGCCTTGTGAAACTCCAGTGGACCTGGCATTTATCCTGGATTCATCGGGAAGCATTGGAAAAACCAACTACCTCAAAGAGAAGCACTTTGTCAAACAGCTAGCTCGCAGTTTTGGGCTAGCACCAGGCCAGAGTCGCGCAGCCTTGGTTCTGTACAGCAGCTCAGCTTCCGTACAGGCTCGCTTCGGGCAGTATCAGACATTGGATGAGTTCGACAAAGCTGTGGACGGCTTACCTTACGAGAGAGGCACAACGCGAATCGACTTAGCCCTGGAAAAAGCAGCCCAAGAAATCTTCCCACAAGCCAGGCAGGGCGTGCCCAAGATTGCCATACTCATCACTGACGGAAAGCAGACCCAAGCAGCCGACGCCAAGGGATTGACAGACGCTTCGGAACCCTTACGAAAGGCGGGCGTTCGCGTGCTGGCTGTAGGCATTGGTTCTGGCGTAGACCCAGATGAACTACGATTGCTAACGGAGAGTGACGAGGATGTAGTGGTGACCCAAAACTTCGCAGACCTACTTCTCCAGCTTGGAAATCTAACCAGCCGAACTTGTCAACTGGCAGGTGAGCGTAATAGTCTGCTCGAATTCTTGGACACTTTACTGTCTGTCCTCTTGATTCCCTCTCTTTATAACTACAGTTCTAGCATTACTGGCATTGTCCACAAAAAAGAAAAACCTAAGAACCATTCAAAAACACATTCTCGTTCAATGTCTTGTGTTGACTTGTCTTCTCTTGTCTTGTCTTGTCTTGTCGGGACAAGCAGGCTTCTCAAGTCGACCTCTGCAAACCGTTGCCACATGTAGACTTTCTGAGAGAAGTTGAAAGCCTGGTAAGACGTTTGACGTTTTGTTGCATTTTTATCCCTCTTTAGAACCACCGCCTTGTGAAACTCCAGTGGACCTGGCATTTATCCTGGATTCATCGGGAAGCATTGGAAAAACCAACTACCTTAAAGAGAAGCACTTTGTCAAACAGCTAGCTCGCAGTTTTGGGCTAGCACCAGGCCAGAGTCGCGCAGCCTTGGTTCTGTACAGCAGCTCAGCTTCCGTACAGGCTCGCTTCGGGCAGTATCAGACATTGGATGAGTTCGAGAAAGCTGTGGACGGCTTACCTTACGAGAGAGGCACAACGCGAATCGACTTAGCCCTGGAAAAAGCAGCCCAAGAAATCTTCCCACAAGCCAGGCAGGGCGTGCCCAAGATTGCCATACTCATCACTGACGGAAAGCAGACCCAAGCAGCCGACGCCAAGGGATTGACAGACGCTTCGGAACCCTTACGAAAGGCGGGCGTTCGCGTGCTGGCTGTAGGCATTGGTTCTGGCGTAGACCCAGATGAACTACGATTGGTAACAGAAAGTGACGAGGATGTAGTGGTGACCCAAAACTTTGCAGACTTGCTTCTGGAGCTTGTTAATTTAACCAGCCGAGCTTGTCAACTTGCAGGTGACTGTTGTGTTTTTTTTTAAACTTTGATTTACTTTAACGTGTTTTGTTTCGTTTGATTTTTTTTTCTCTAACCGCCTTTCTTTTTTTTTTTTGTTTTTTTTTGCACCCTTTCCAGTTGTTACGAAGCCATCCTGCTCAATACCTATGGATGTGGCTTTTCTTTTGGATTCGTCACGAACTGCAGGGGTATCAGGCTACCTGGCGCAGAAACGTTTTGTTGGGCTTTTCTCCGATGAGATCGATATTTCGTCGAGTGGAAGCCGTGTGGGTGTGATCTCTTACAGCTCACAAGCTCGCATCGATGTAGCCTTTGGAGATTATTCCAATTTTGCCGGCCTTCAGTTAGCGTTAGCTGATCTGAAATTTATGGATGGAAGACCTAGAATAGATGCAGCATTTAATACCGCTTTCGTTGACTTGTTTACGTTTAACGGCAGAGTACGCCGCGGAGTTCCTCGAGTCGTTGTGCTGTTAACAGCTGGCAAGGCCACAAACGTTACAGATTACGAAACTCTTAGGTTTGCGGCGGAACCTTATAAGGAAGAGGGCATCACCGTGATAGCAGTGGGAATCGGACCAAGCGCTGACCTCCAGAGATTGCGTGTGTTGGTTGACAGCGATGAGCTTGTTCTAGCGGCCAGTTCTTTTGAAACGCTAAGAGATTTGGCTCTTAATCTAACTTTGCTGGCATGTAAATCTGCCGGTAAGAATGAATTTGAGATGTTTAATTTATTTACAGTACTGAAGGAAGTATCCCTTATTTCTCACTAACTTGTGTTATTTTGATACGAATCTGCGCAGCTCAACAAACGTTGGATTTTGCTAGAAACAAATGAACAATGGCGGTGCAGTATTTCGAGAGGATTTGTTGGTCTAAATAGTTATTGGCAGAAATATGGCCAAGCTTGGTTGGCGAGGATCTGACACAGGTCTAAGCAGGGTTTGAGCTTGGTTTTAGCGAGGTTTGACTAGGGCTGGAATTTTAGAGTTGCTCGATATTGATTTGAGCAGGGTTGGCAGGGAGAGTTTGGGGTAGCCCCTAGCCAATGACGAGGTGAATATCTTATGTTAGTATAATTGAAAATTCTCTGCGCTGATTGGTTGCACCTGAGGTGATTATTACTCGATATTCACCTAAGCGGTAATGCGGAAAGCCGTTTTGTCAAGGTGACAGACGAAGAAATTAATTGTTTCAAAGAGAATGCATATTTTTCGAATAATCACTTAAGCCATTATATTAAAGCAATTATTCACCTCAGGCTCGGTTTTTATTCACCGATATTTCACCTCGCCTTCGGGAAATAATTGTTACTTAAGTGACTACGTAAATGCTTTCATATTCTGCTTACCTTTCCAACAATTTATCCAACGGGCCCTCAAAATTATCGTGTCCCTCGCCACCCTGCTAGCAGAGCCTTTCTTTTGCTTGCTCGATTTTGTTGTTCGCGAGAAAGGCTCTGTATGAATCGAGTAAGATCTTTATTGAATATGTGCTGGATGTTGCCAGGATACAGTCTCGAACCCAAGCATAATATGCCAGATCTCGCCGCCATCTTGGTTTTTTATGGTACAGCGGGCTCAATTATAACCATCGGTTTTGTCAATAAACGGACGCTCACACTGGAAAAACCTGTTTGACGAGAGAAAACAAGATTGACTAGTCCAGAAGTTCTGGCTGCGGCGGCTTCAAAGAGTTGACGCGATTCGGGCAGAGCCTCTTTTTCTCCTCCTCAGTAAAGAAAAGACAAAAGGAGGCTCTGCTCGCAGGGTGACCCCTCGCATGCAAGGTTTTCATATCACAGTTCACTTGATTGAAGCTTGACAACGGTCGCCATGGGCAACATTTTTTTTTTCAGGTTTTTCTAAATTTACAGTCGTTTGGCATAAGATCCCATCGGTCATTTCTTCCTTTAGTGAAATTTTACGGTTATTGTAAAGCGTTCATATTCCACCTCAACTGTTCTTTTCTTTAATTTTTCCAGAACCTAGAAGAGTTATTCATCCCATGGATGTTGCATTTCTAATTGACACCTCAGATAAAATCAGTCGAACCAATTTTGAAAGAGAAAAGCACTTTATCAAGACACTCGTTCGAAGCGTCGTGTTTTCTTCCAACTTGACTCGTGTAAGCGTCATATCATACGGCAACGAATCAGATCTCGCGGTTGACTTCTCCGATCAACAATCCACCGGAAGTCTTATAGAACGAGTTGACTCCATTCCGTTTCTTGGAGGACATCCACAAATCGATAGAGCATTAGAAATGGCGGCTGCCCACTTGTTTTCTTCGTACGGTTCAGCACGCGCCGATTCGCCCAAGACTGTTGTCATAGTAACTGATTGTGATCAGGATACAATAGCGGGTGAAAACCAGTTCGATGAATCTGCTGAAGTGTTGCGAAAAGAAGGCGTGAAAGTGCTAGTCGTGGCGGTAGGGTGTGAAAAAGAAGATCATAAAAGAGAGTTACAAACGTTTGTTGAGGGAGCGGATGACATTTTTACACCTGATTCGTTTGAGACGTTAGCCGCAGCAGCAGAGAAAGTGAGTGCCACAGCAGGAGTATATGCAGGTGAGAGTATCTGTTGTATTTACCAAATCGCAACTTGAGGGAAATTGAAAACCTTTTGCTAAAAACTAACAGAACAGAGATGTTGACTTTAAAGTAAGGGAGAGTTCGCCGGTAAGTGTTGCCCTCGGACACTTTCCTGGCCCTATGCTGGGTGGGATAAGAGGGATTCCCATAACAGGCCTTATGTCGGGTTTAATTTGATTTGTTTATTCAGTTGTAGCTAATGAATCTTGTCACTGAGAACTTTCATTCGTTTGTTTCTTTGGTGTAATATTTATCGCTTAACAAATCTCAAAGCATTGGCCCTCATTTCCTAGTGCTACTCTCACAGCAGATGAGATAGGCGGGGATAAGACATGGGCGAGGACACTGACACTGCCAGCTACTATTGATCTCAGACGTCCGTGGACAAGGGCTTTTTTTCAGCCCACTTTACGGACCGTTGATTTCAGTCTGCGGTTAAAAAATTCTGATCACCTGACACATGAAAACTAGGCTTTAAAGAATGCATGGTTACCCCCAATTTTCTTTTTGGATACCAAGACTACTTACTAAGATCTACTTTCTCTGCATAGTTTTAAACCGCGCAAAAATACCCCTGCATTAGTTAGCATCACCGATAGGAAATCCAAGTATCTGGAGATATGCAGAACGTATGCGCAATAACAATAGTAGGCACCGTCCTTTAGGACTGGTCCCTCGGGAAACAGTTCATTTTGTTTCCCTCGGCTGCGCCTCGGAGAAACATTGAGATTCTCGAGAAACAAAATGAACTGTTTCCTTCGGGACCAGTCATTAAGTGTTTCTTATAAAATAATTAGGATAGTACGCGCACTCTCATTGGTCAATAGCTGAGTTTGGATGAGAGTATGTAAACACGGCTGTGACATCACACGAATTTTGATTGGTTATGTGTTGTCAGACAAGTGATTGGCTGGTAGGAAATATGAGTGTGTATCAAGAAGTACAAAAACCAGCATTTTCCTTCATCTGTCGAATTATTCTTGACAAATGTTTTATAAAAGCAATAGCGGACTTTTTTCCGTGTTTACATAGCCCTATCTAAACACTCGGGGAGTTGGGAGAATTCTCGACAGTTATGCGTCTCGGGTTTGCATAACTGTGTCGAATTCTCCCAACTCCCGTTCGTGTTTAGACGAGGCTATATAAACACGGAAAAAGTCCTCTATTGCTTAATCCAAGAAGACTTAGCAGTCTAAGCATTTGCAGATGAAATTACAAAGCCAAAACAGCACTTACTCCTCGGTTATTTTAAAGACCCGGAGTATTGATCCGACCGGGGTTTGCAACCGAGGTCTCCCGAACAAAAATCCGATGCTCAATCAACTATGCCACCGGTCAGCAAACATTTTAACTGGGAGGCAGGCTTTTTGCGTTCGACATTAGGAGAACGCAATTTCTAATCTTGGGTGTTCTGTGCATAGGGCGAGCTTTAGCAAAGTTCTCATTTTTCGTTCGTCTGCTTTTTCAGCGCCAAATTGAATTACGTCATTCGGGCATGCGCATCTCGGTTTTGATACGTCATATGCGCAAATGACGATCGCGCACCTCGTGTTATTTATTTTTTTGTGGAGTCAATTTACAACAACACGCTGCAAATTGGCAAGGGACATTTTTCAGTAATAATCTCTCAGACAATTTCGACAAATTCCACATTGATTCCAACCGCCAAAGTTCTCCCAACGAACGCACTTCATAATTGATTGTTACTCGTAGTATATAACGATTTGCTGCATTAGGAATTCGATTCTTGGTCTTCTGATCACTAGTTTTTCAATATCTTTCATTTCAGCACCTGAAAATTGCACCAAAACGGCCGATGTCGCTTTTATTGTGCAATCTTCTGATGGTATTGGCATTAGCAATTACCAAATACAGAAGGACTTCATCAAAGCTATTGCTGGAAGCTTTGGTATACGACCAAAAGGAAGTCGAGCAGGAGTCATTGTTTCCGGGAACGATACGACAGTGAACATTAAATTCAGTGACCACATATATGAAGATGAGTTAAAACTGGCAGTCGATAGGCTTCCAAATGTACAAGGCACAGGGAAACTTGACCACTCTTTACAAGTAGTCCTTTCTCAGTTGCTTGTGTCCCAAGGTGGTGCGAGGCCCGGGGTGGCCAAGATTTTGCTGGTTCTGACAGGTGGCAAACACACCGATAACGAAGGCATGCTGAATGTTTATACCACAAAGCTGCGCGAGTTGGGAGTGAAAATGATAGCCATTGGCATTGGTGACAAGGCAGACGATAAAGTACTCACTTCTTTAGGAGAGAGTGTGTTCCTGGAGAGTTCATACGAAAGCTTAATGATGAAGACACGGCAGCTTGCCAGGGTGGCTTGTGATAATGCAGGTTTGTCTTCCAGGCCATACTCCTTAGGATGTTAAATCGGTCCAAATATTAAAGCAGTCAGGTTTACTATGTTTTTTTAGTGCTTGGTAGTGCTGTAATTCATGTCACGTTCGTATTGTAATACTTCAAAAAAAATAATTTTAAAAAAATGTTTTTCGTCTGCCAAAGCAAATCCATGGCACCTAAAAATTCTGAAAATTGATATGTTTGCTATTTAGTCTGGAGTAAAGTTTATATTACCGTAGGACGAAGATAAGATAACTAAGCCCATAAATTGTTTCATTAAGTACGACAGCACCCGTTGGGATCCATAAGATGCAGATATAGAGAGAGGCAGGAAGTGAACGGGGAAGCTCTAGTCTTCAAATTCTCACCCGTACGGATTGATTGATTTAAACAGGAACTGACGTCGAGATATCCTTTTTAATAAGTTCATGCCCCAAAGCTTTCGATTTAGGTAAAATTTAAAATTGCGGGTTTTCTGCTTTGAAAGCTTTCCGAGATCAGCGGAATAAAATGACGTTTTTAAACAGTGATGATCAATGATGAGTTGGATCTTCTATCGACGACGTTATAGTCCTGTAACACACTTGTTCTTAGCCGTTTGCTTTCGTCCCGCGTAGACACTAAAATATTGTCGGAAGTGAGCCAAAGGAAAAAAAAAAGTTAATTAAACATGTTGTTATCTTTCCCTTCAATCAAAAATCGCTTTATTTGTTATTTCCCTTCAGTTCGCAAACGTTTTTTTTTTATAGTCATCTTGAAGCTACTGAAATCTCCCGCACTTTTAGGATTTTCCAGGTGCACATATCCAGCTGACATCGGTTTCCTGGTGGACTCCTCTGGTAGC
>NC_090883.1:28527170-28532170 GCF_036669925.1 Montipora capricornis | reverse complement strand
TTTTATTCGCTTTGAAAGACGGGAAATGTGGTCATAGTTTGATCCATGACGGAACAATGATGGGGAATGGGTTCGATATTGGGTTAACGACCCGAAATACTTTGCATCTCTGTCACGGCCGTCACTTATTTCTATCCCTCAAACTGACATTTCCCTTTTTATTCAACTTTTACGACGTACAATCTACTTTAGACTTCAAATCTACTTCAACGAAACAAACATTTTAAACAAGCTGAGAAGATTCACAATATAATAAGCGAGAGAAAGAGTTGAACCAGGATCGATGGCTTCACCTTGCAGTTTCCAATATCCACTAGACTAGACAAGCTCCTGGAAAGTCGAATTTTTTAGAGTATTGACATAGTAGTACCCAGCAAAACAATTGAAAGTCAACCGTCTTCAACGGGGTTTTTAGACCTAAATACTGTAGATCAGCGCAGCTTAGCTTAGAAACGCTATTTCTTGTTGAACTTAAGCTCCATTTCTCCCTGTTTTCGTTCTTTTTACAGCGGTAAGCTTGCCATATTAAGATGGGATATTGCGTCGTGTAATTGTTACGAAATGTCCAATGTCAGTTTGAGGGATGGCCATAAGTGTTGACCCTCTGTCACAATGCACCGTAGTCTGTGACGTCAACTCGGTATTAATTAAACCCATTCCTTGCACGATCGTAGATCAAACTTACAACCATTTTCCCCGTTTTAGGAGCCTCTAAAAACAATGACTTCCAAGAAGACAATTTAGTCTCCACAATTATTAACGCACTGGTGCTCGACCTATTTGCTTGAGAGTTTCATAAAGTGATTATTAGTATTATTACTGATTATTCCCTATGGTCTTTTTTGTCTGGGATTGACCCGAACGAATGCGCTCTAGAATTCCTCTTTGTGAATTTGTCTCAAGAGATTGGAACTCACAAAAAGTGCTCTTAAATCATTCTCAGATACACGAGCTGGAGTCCAGAAGGTGTGTATCGTTCTATCGAATGTAAAGAAGTCTTCATACAGGGATTCCAAAGTCCTAAAGCAAGCTGCAGAGCCGCTTCACAAGGCAGGCGTTAGAGTGATAGCAATTGGTGCGACATCGTCAGCAGGCAGGAATCAATTGCGCGCGTTAACAGAGCACCCTGCAGATGTCATTAGATCAAGCTCTTGCGATGGTCTGGAATCCAAGTTCAGTTTTCTTTTTCAGCGGATCTGCTACGGCGCAGGTAAAGGTTTTCTTTGTGTAGATTTGTTTGATTATAAATGCTATTGCTCTCAGTTTGCAGTCAGTACATTTCGAGCATGCGCTCCTAGATTACAGCAATTATTACAGAGTTCTAGCATGTCTTTTATGCGAATGTGAAAGGATACGTACAGCAGTGAGGAGAGGAAGCTAGAAGCGGATTAGACATGTGCTGCGTCATGACTCACACAAGAGCGTCAGTGTGTCACAGAACAGCATGAACCCCTCATGAAAAGCGAAAATAAGGGCGTCCGAGAACAACTTGGCGCAGGTTCGTACGAAAGGACGCTACAAAGGCAGGGAGGGGTTATGGGAATACACGAGAGCTTGTGTGAGAGATAGGGATGGTCGGCGAAGAGGTGTGGAGGCCTTACGCGCAACAGAGAGCGAAAAGACGAGCCAAGCTGAGCTAAGCTTTATCATCTCTTTTAGGACAAACGTAAATAATGAAATTTGGGTTCTGTCAAAAATCAAAGAACCTCGTTTGATTTTTTCTCGTTTTTCAGCTGTTAGCTACACAGTTCTAAAAATCTTCTTAAGAGAGAGACTCAAGTTAGAATTTGAAAATTTTTCCTGTAATGACGAACATCCGCCTGCCGTTTTTCGTTTCACGTAAGAGCGACCCTAAATCTATCATTTACTGCGAAAATGAAAAGCACTGGTTACTATATTGGACTCACCTTTTTTGATCCGGTTTGATATTCCCCAGGCTACGAGCAATGTGATGGTGTAGCAGAGATAATTTTCGCGGTCCACTCTCCCAAGAACCTCGGTCCGTCCAATTACCGAAAAGAAAAAGAATTCGTGAAGAGTGTGGCAAAAACTTTCGACTTCGCATCTGGTAAAACCCGGGTAGGGCTCATCTTATACAGCAACTTTGCAACGGTGCGCGCCGGAATCGGTGCCAAAACGACCTTGAATGCGTTTGAAAATCTAGTGGATGGTTTGCCGCACGAGCAAGGAGAAACGCGTATGGACAGGGCTTTGAAGCTTGCTAGCTCCCTCTTCGATCCCTCTGCTAGTGGAGCGATGCGTCGAGGAGTTCCAAGGGTTCTGATCCTAATAGCAAGTGGCAAACAGACCATTGCGACGGATTCAATGAATCTCGAAGATGCCGCGAGACCGCTGCATGAGGCCGACGTACGGATTTTGGTGGTAGGCGTCGGGCAAAACGTAGATGGAAACGAACTGCGAACAGTGGGTCTGAAGGAAGAAGATGTATTTTTGGCGCCGTCCTTTGAAGATCTGGTCAGTTTAAGTGGCTCCGTGTCCAAGACCACCTGTGAGGCGGCTAGTAAGTAATAACCACGTGCCATTGAAAAACTACAGTCATGCAAAAAATCGTGATTATCGATGATTTCACAATTGCTTCAAAAGCAGTGCCATATTTTAAACTTCACCGCAGTTCCCCACTCCCCACCCGTTACAAAAGTTACGGAAGCATGGCACGCCGACCCCTGACATGTGCAGACCAGCCTGGACCTGATGATAGGGAGGACACCTAGGTTAGGTTAGGCTAGGTATATTTACAGCATTGTGGGTTGAGTGGGAGCAGAGGCTGGCACTTGTAGTTTGAATCTCGCGCGACTGTTTGCTTTGCGTCTATGTAAGGTGTTATAAGCACAGATGTGTCCCAACACGTTTGCCTGTGATTGAAGTATCGTTTTGTGTTGAAGCAATCCTCAATCCTGCGATATACCCTGCCAGTTACGCAGACTGGAGTGTAAAAATTGTCATCTCTTCGGCAATCATGATTGTTTTCTCTTCGTGAACCGCAAGAGGTTCAATGACTAATAGAATTCCCAGAATCCCGTTATCTTCACACCGCGAGATCTCTCGGGACCAGTACACTCGTGAATGAGCTTCCTTATCATTGGAACCTTTAAAGTCTGTTTTTTCTTTGCCAGTGACAGTACCACAAGCAACATACGCAAAGTCAACGAAATGTAAAAGAAATACTCCCACTTAACTAGACAATTTAAGAAATTGTCTCTTTTTTACACCTGAAAATTCAGGCGCCTCCAACGAGATTCGAATCGATGACCTTTGCGATTCCGGTTCGAATTCCGTCAAAGCCGCCTGAATCTTTCAGGTGTCTATAAAGACACAGTTGCTTAAATTGTCCAGATACCTGCGAGGATCACTTCCGTCTTTCGTCCATAACTCGAACTTCTAATATATCCACTTCTTTCATGCATTCATTGAGTCCTTTCACGGGAACAAATGAGCCAAACAAATTCACCAGCCTCTAACTGTGTCGGGCTTCATAGCTCAGTTGGTAGAGCATTCCACCGGCATCGCACCGGCATCGCACCGGCATCGCAGAGGTCATGGGTTCAAATGCTGTTGATGCCGCCTGAGTTTTTCCAGGTATCCATAAAGAAAAAAATGCTTAAATTGTCTAGGTAAGTGTAAGGATCACTTAAATCTTTTGTCCAGCCGTCAAGTGGTGGCTTTTGTGAGAGTAAAAGGCATCAATTAACAACAAATTAATGCTTCTGGGTATGGTTCTTGTGCCTATGTTTGCTTTCCCAGTGAATGAAACCAGCACGGAGCATCGTCGCGGCGTCGATGAGGAGGACTAGAACACAAAATAAGGCAATACAAAGAATGTACACTTTTAGCAAGTGCATTTCACATTTTGGCGTCTTTCTTTGCTGTTCTATCTAAAAAGACGACTGCATGTGGTCAACTGAGCAAAACGTTTTGTGGCGGTCGTGAGCAAACTTTTTAACTTAACTTCTCCTAGATAATCCTTTGCAGCCCTCCTTCTAAACGTTCTCCTCCCTTCTCTCTCAACATTTGGCATGGATAAAAGATGCTGCGGAACAAGCTAGGAAGTTCACGTTTCCCGGAGAGGCTGTTTTCTTCGAGGTCGCCGAACTTCCTAGGAGTCCTAAACTCAAAGTAAATTATCACTTTCGATCCTGAAACTACTTTTTTTTTTTCCATTTTTCTTTTCTAGAACCTCCGATCTGTGCTGAGCCCTTGGATGTGGTTTTCCTGATAGATTCGTCTGGCAGCGTGGGAGTTGCCGACTTTGAAAAGCAGAAAGCGTTCCTTAAAGCAGCAGCCGGAACGTTAGACATCGAAAGCGGCTTAGTACATGCAGGGTCTTTGGTTTACAGTGACGTAGCGACCGTGCATCAACCCTTTGCTAAATGTAACGGAACCAAGTCAGTTATACGAGCTTTCGATGACGTTCCTTACTATGGACGTTCTACGCGAATTGATAGAGCTCTATCTCTTGCCAACACGGCTATGTTTAGTGATTCTGGAGGCTGTCGACCCTACGTTGCTAAAGCGCTCGTTCTGCTAACAGATGGTAGACAAACACCAGCACCAGATTCGATTTCGCTGGAGCGGGCAGTGAGACCCCTAAGAAGTAAAAAGGTGGCCAGATTGGCCGTGGGTATCGGGAACAAGATAAGTGCTGCTGAGCTTGGCAAGGTGGTGGATGAAGAAGATGACATCATGATAGTCGACAGTTATGATGATCTTCCTTCATCCTTGCATCTGTTGTCCGAAAAAATTTGTGCCAGCGCAGGTAAAAAAATCTTTTCCTTTGTAAACCAGTGAAATAGAAGGGTATTTTCAAACATGGCGGAATTCGTGGTCGCATTTATGTTAGCCAGAGCTGTGTATTTAAAAGAAGTCTAATTTACACATCGGTTTTTAAAAATCAAATAACCTTTGTCGCGTTTCGTCTTTCCCTTTGCCTTCTTTACATAGTGTTCAACAATGAACAGCCTTTGTACAGTAACGGTTTTCCA
>NC_090883.1:28499670-28514670 GCF_036669925.1 Montipora capricornis | reverse complement strand
AAACGGCTGTGTTATTATGAAATAGATGGACACCTAAGCACAGTCGCAAATGAGTCTATCTTTAGAATACCCGTTCCCGCGAAAATCAGTTGTCATGTCCCCGAAAAAACATGGCAGAAGCAGTCGCGCCTGAAATGGCTTCTCCTGATTGGTTAAAATTGGCGGCCCTTTGTTTGTTTCCTTCGCGAAGTGTATCTATAAATAAATCCATTTGTGACTGTGATGGGGCCAATTGTCTTTCATAGACACCTTAAAAATTCAGGTGGCTTGATCCCGTTGAAGCCGCGGCCTGAAAATTTCAAGTTTTTATGCTTAAATTGTCCACACAAGTGCGAGGTCACTTGTATCTTTTAATCTGGTATTACTACAAGTCTCCAGCTCCTTGCCTTTCTCGACAGGATAATTACAAAGTTCGCCCTCTTTTGGAAAGCCATTCCTCAATTATTGATTACGATATTGGAGATATCGATCTTATTCCTCAGTTTGAGACAGACAAACTGTTGTAACTGTTGTATCAAACAAACTTGTATCTTTTAATCTGGTATTACTACAAGTCTCCAGCTCCTTGCCTTTCTCGACAGGATAATTACAAAGTTCATCCTCTTTTGGAAAGCCATTCCTCAATTATTGATTAAGATATTGCAGATATCGATCTTATTCCTCAGTTTGAGACAGACAAACTGTTGTAACTGTTGTATCAAACAAACTTGTATCTTTTAATCTGGTATTACTACAAGTCTGCAGCTCCTTGCCTTTCTCGACAGGATGATTACAAAGTTCGTCCTCTTTTGGAAAGCCATTCCTCAATTATTGGTTAAGTTATTGGAGATATCGATCTTATTCCTCAGTATTTTTTTTTCTCTTTTTCTTTCAGGTTGATTGCTTCGATCTGTCTTAAAACAACTAGTTCCCAAGAAATCATACTGCGTAATTGCTAGGGCCGTTGCTCAAGAATGTAAACGTGTTCCGATGGCTATAGAATAGCGAAATAAAGCACAAAATCTTAACGGAATAACCCAATTTGAACTAGGCTATGAACCTGCTAAGTTAAATTTAACGTAATGCAATATGCATAGTCTCAGTAATTTCTCAAACAAGTAAAGAGAAGACATTTTACGACGACCTTTTCTCGTCAAAAAGTGGAAAAAGCGAATTAAGTCCATAACTCAGGAACCTCTCCCTGGCCACGTGACGTTTTCAAATGACAAATGGCAATCAATTAGGTCGTTTCCAGGACCTCGCACAACCCCCTTGGCTTCCAGAGTTGAAGGATATGAAGGCAGGTGAACAAGATATCAAGAACCAAAAATGTAAGAAACAAGACTCTTATTTGTTTACGTTTCTCCGAGAATGAATGGCATGAATGCAAAGATACAATTATAGATTCAAGTACGAAAAATGTAATGATATTGTACCTTTTCAACATATGAAAGTATTTTAAAGAGAGCTATTTTCAATTTTATAAAGCGGATTTTCATGTCACCTCACTTAAGTGCCAATCACAGTTGCTTTTAAATAAACATCGCATCTTTATGGATTGTAATTAATGACCACGATATTGTCATGGTGAAGTGTTTTATGGGTATGGCGTCCGAGTCGTTCCACAACAATGCTCACCACTAATTATGAGAATTTCATTTTGCAACAGAAAAATAGCAAAAAATTAGGAAACACGGATGGCGCACGCGCAGTGGTGAAAGCACTCGCCCCTCACCAATGTGGCCTGGCGTCACGTGTGGGTTAAGTTTTGGTTTTCTACTCTGCTTCGAGAGGTTTTTTCCCGGGTACTCCAGTTTTACCCTCTTCGGCAAACAACGACCCACGATTTGATAGAGCGATTTTCAATTGAATGTCGAAAGTAATTAGCGAATTACTTTGGTTTTGCATTACTTCACTCAGTGATTGGTTCAAAGTTCTCGTGCCACTTTTTCAACCAATCAGAAGTGAAACCAAAACCCATCGTGGCTCGCGCGTGCAGATTTTCCCGGCTACGTGTAATTCCAGTTTTGATTGGTTTACCGGATTGTCTCCGTCCTTTTTGATTGGCCAAAGTAATTACTTTGGTTTTGGTTTTACGACACTCGATTGAAACTCGCTCTAATAAGAGTTGATTTGATTTGATTTCTGTACAGCGTCCCCAATAGCCGATTTCCGAGTTGGTGCATGCCTCAGTTTCAAAGCGAGGGCCTGGTGCACAACCATTCAAATGGGAATGAGTTGCGTATTCGTATTCAAATCAAACTCATTTCCCTTATACAGTACCAAGATTCACTTCGAAACCGAGACAAACAGCAACTGGGAAATGGCACATTAGTGCCCCGACGCTAAATACAGTTGACAGTTATTAAACTCCTTTAGTTCATAACTTAACAGCCGAGTATATTTATATTTCTCGCCATTTTGGCGGCAGTCCGACCGGCGACCAGCATTGCGCGGATTACCGCTGGGTTTTTTGTTTGCAGTCGGAAATGTAAGCGTCCTTAGCAACAGGTTTGTACTTAAGCGTCCCCCCCCCCCCCCCTTAATAATGAAAGTGGACCGACACGTACCGAGGAAGTTCATGCCAATACAGCACGACAGGTGTCCACACAGGTCAACTTGCGTCAAACCCGAAACAATATGCAACGTTTTGCAGTGCATCATAATTTCGATGAGACTTTATTCAACTTGACAATCAGACATGGTTTGATGCCACTCAAGTTTGAAAATCAATGAATGCGACTTACAAAGTTACGATTGGCGAGGTCACTGCGACTAAGTGCCCCGACAAAGACGTCACCCAAAAATTTCCGACTCAATCGTCGCATACAAAACGTCTTTCCATAAAAAAAGGTTTATAAACGGATATGTTGCTGGTAAAATCTGTTCTCAAATTGGTCAAATTGATCCTCATTTTACCAAGGTTGAATACGCACTTAGATGAATTGAAGAAACTTTTTTTGGGCCTAATTTTAAGCCTAGAGACAAATTAGGGTCAGGTTAGGATTAGTTTTGGCTATTCTTCATGGATATTAATTGACTTATTATACAAAAGTAAATAAGGAACATAACATGTTCGTTGTTGTAGCGTATTGCTGAAGACACAGGACTGGAGTGTCCGAGTTCGAGAACCGGTAAGTGCATAGTACAGTTCTTTGTTTCCTTACTATGTTGTAATGTTCAGGCTGAAAGGATAAAGGTACAAATACAGAAACCGATGAGATGGATACGAAACGTGTGTTGAGATGGATAAGATAGAGCTTGAGGGAAGTTATAGGTGTTTTCAATCCTTTTTGGGGGTTGATAGCTGCTTTAAACTGGGTAGAGTGCATATTCAACCTAGGTAAAGTGAGATCACCAATTAACCAGAGTTAAAACGGACTCAACTTGAGACCGCGTTTGACCGACAACAGATATACTTCCAATACCATAGTCGAAGCCTTGAAGAAGGGTACCTTCAATCGATGGTGACTCGGGGATTCTCGGAAAAGCTCCTTTGAAAGAGTCGAACCTACGACCTTCCGATTACTCGTTTACATGCTTACCATGCACTCGGAAGTAGGAAACTAGGAACAAGCTCGTCTTACCCACAGTCCAGTCACAGTTATTGTTGCAAAGTATGATGCCAAGAATAATTAATTGACAGATCATGGGAAATAGCTGCCCTACTCGACTAAGTCCCTTTTCGATTTCTGGCTGTTTCTGCTTAGGTAGCCTCGTACACCATAAGCCTTTTTAGAGGGTGTTGTGGCCAAGCTGGCCACTTTTTGATGGAAAGAGCAGGACAGCCACAACACCGGGGACTCTATCTCCTACTCTTAACAAATACGAATAGTGTGTGGGCTCTTTAACATCCCACAGGGAACTTATGAACATAGAGGATATTTGTGAGACGGGGCCAACGGTTTATAGTCCTTATCCGAGAACACTTGAAAGTCTAACCATTTGCAGATGAAATTACAAAGGCAGCCCTTCCTCTTCAGTTAGTACATAGTTAATAGAGGGGAGTGGTTTGGAAGCTCGGCAAACATCAAAGGAGCAAACAAAGATGCCAAGATTTAGGTTGGAAAGTCCACGACCGTGCACAATCTTTTGTTTTGCCATCATACACTATGCATGAATTACGTAACAAACACGTTTCTATTGGATAGTTCCTCAGTACGGAGTAAACAACTATTGTGTTTTGTGCTCGGTCAAGGCCAAAAAAGAGAACAAAAACCTACAACAAAGAAAGTTGTGGGGTTTCATAACCATTCCCGTCTATTAACTATGGTTAGTATAAGATCCTGAGTGTTGAATCCGGCGAACTAGCAACCTCCCGCATGAAAGCCCGATGCTCAACCAACTGAGCCACCGTTGCCCTCTACCCGTTACAGCTGTGTTTGCGACTGAGTAAATTCGTCCATCGCAAAGGTGAAGAGAATCGGGCAGTTTTTTATGTTTTCAGTTGTATTACACTTAACACAACTTCTTTACGGCAATAAATGGTGATAGACCCCTCCACGGTTTTTGACGCCATCTTGGCTGGAGGGTAAACACGGCGAAATTTACAGTAAATGTATGGGAATTTGGCCGACTTTGAACCGCTGTAGCGCCGCTAAAAAGAGACGGATTTCCATCTTTTCCACTACTTTAAATAGGCTTATTGATATCATTCATTCAACAGAAAATAAGGCCATTAAGGAAGGTGCGACGTCCGTAAATTCGAATTATAAACCTTCTCGTGTGGCTGCTAATTTCGCGGCAATTTGCAGCATGATTTTCAGGAATTTTAGAAGTAATGTTTAAAAAACGAGCGGCAGTGTTTTATCGCGTAGCCGAATGTTTTTAGACCTGATAAAGCACGTGCTGCGAGTTTTTTGAACGGCTTCAAAAACATTCCACAAGAAGCGCGAACAAAGTCCGAACAAAGGTTCAAATTGTGAGGGGAAGATATTATTAAGCCATGCTACAAAAACAAGTACACCTTATAAGCAGTATGGAAATTAATTTTTTAAAAAGCATGCATGTTTTTTTTCTTTCAGTCCTTTCTTTGTTACAGTCGATGGTTGAAGAAGGTTGGTTAAAAATGCTGCGTAAGAGAAAACTTAGGGAATTGAAAACTGCCGATGAAGAAGAGAATTGTTGGAAAGATTCTTTTCAATATTTTCGCACAGTGGCAAAATGCAATGCTGAACAAACAAGCAGCTAACGAAGAAGCAGGGTTCGACGTGGAACGGAACAATTTAATCCAAAGTCTAGATAGGAAAATTGTTAACATGACGGCAGAGTCGTTCAATTTTTTGGTTAACAAAATTTGTTGAAGAAGTTTGGAAGGAGGATGAGTAAAATTATCCGCCCAGTAATTTGTAAACGAAGAAATTTCGTTGAAAATGATTGGGATCGGGATTCATAAAGATCAGAAGTGATCTTTATATGAAGATCACTAGTGACTTTTATATAAACATCACTAGTGACCTTTATATAAAGTTCGTTTCATTTGAGAATTTGCGACAATTGCATGGTTTGCATATTCAGCCTCGCACTCCCCTGGGACTGAAATCAAAACCGCCAGATATAAAGGTTCATACACGTGACGTTTTATCGATGTCTTGATAGGTTGTTAAGCTCATGAAGTATTAATGAGTTTTTGAAGGCTTTGAATGAAATCTTAAAAATTCGTTTAGGGTCGTTGTAGCCTGAATCTGTTCTTTATATTCAATTATTATCAGTGTAATCTCAGTATAAATGTCTTTTAAAAGACACCCGTCTCTCTTCAGCGGCCCTACAGAGGTTCAAAGTCAGCCAAAATCCCATACATTCACTGTAAATTTAGCCGTGTTTGCCCCCGAGCCAAGATGGCGTCAAAAACCGTGGAAGGATCTATTATGGTCAAGTCAAGTTGTGGGCTACATCAAATTTCAGGAATTTTCCTTGCGAAAAACCACAAGCAAGAACAGTTGTTTTGTGAGGGGATTTCTCAATTTTTTTTGTCGGCTGTCAAATAGCTTTCACCTAAAACTTTCTAATATTTGAATTACCAAGTTGTCTACAGTATTTGGTCATCGAAGACAAAAACAGGCACCCTCAAGGTAGTTGCATGTCTAGTAGGTCAAATGAAGGTAAATCCTGCAGTTTTTAGTTCTTCAGCTCACACGAGCCGTCTTTCTAACGGCTCTAAAGAGAACAAGCCAAATTAAAGTTAGCAAGATAAGATATCACCATTAATGTTTTGTCGATTTTTGGAAAACACCGTTTACCAAAGCGAATTCTTTGGAGAACGGACATACAACGAGCGCGGGAAATTATTATTTGCGACTGTCGAAGCAATACCCAACAAAGATCATTATTTTATTGTACAGAGTTAAAACTTACTTTGGTAACACCAACTAGGTTGCCGTTTTCTTTATTTGTCGAATCGAGGATTATAATTCAATTTAAGCGTTTTCTCCCTTTCATTTCCGGCCCAACCTTTCGGAAGACCGAATACGCCGTGCGAGGTAGCACGCCGCTTGATCCAACCGCAGTTGTATGCTTCAAGAAAAATCGAACGAAATTAACGTCTTATAGTTCCAGAACTGAACTATATATAGTCCAGTTCGAGAAATTGCAGTTCGGCCTTAATTAACAATTCCACTCAAACTCTTTTGTACGACATAAAAGCTCAAAGTATTTTTACACGACATACATTATTTCTGTTCCGACTTCAACAACAGAAATATCTCGAAAACTGTTTTGTCAACAGATCTGTTGACACCTATGAAGGGCTTTCCGATTGCAAAATAAGGAACTTTTTATTTACATTTCGCCGACGAGTTCTTTAATAACCTCGAATACACAATAAGAGAGGTTATAGCAGCGAACAAGTTTATGGATCAAATAGACAACAACTTGAAATTTCGAAGAGAAAAGTGTTTTCTATGGTCTCTTTGTAACAGAATTTTCTAGGGATTAAATTAATCTTGTAAAATAATATGGAGACACTTTCATTCCAACCCTCATTCCGATGTATTTTGAATAATTTCAGTCCAAGCAGCACCTATTCCGGCAATCGTTGGCTGTTGTGGTTCGTCGGAATCATTACAACGAAAATATTTGTTGGAGTATTTTGGATGTTTTCAAAGATTCTGACAAGCCCATGTAGTTCATTCTGGAACAAAAAAACCAAACTGAAAGATCGATGAAGTTTTCAAACCAGCGTAAATTCGCTTTTCTTGTTGCCAATGATTTCAAATCTTCTGTCTTTTGGTGGGAAAAAAATGCCAACTTAAATCTAAACAGGGATCAAAGCACGAAAGATGAAACGACAATAATTCGATTTACGGGTGTGTTCAGAATAAGGTCTGGTATTTTAATTGAAATCCGTTATAATTCAATGACAGTCGGGACAAAAGAAGAATCTTAAATCGGAAACTGTAGAAAAAGAGAACTTAGACCGCGGAGGAAACTATTAGAAATAATAGACTTCTTCTTCTTCTTCTTCCTCTTCACTTCTCGAAAGAATTCTCATAAAACAGATAAAACAGAGTTGATTGGCAAAAACTGCCAGAGGTTTAAGTTCCAGATATTTTGCCTACTTGACCTGTGCACACAAAGAAAAGTATGGAAACAGTCTCATTAATAATTTCACGCGAGCAAACTAAGCTAACGAAGTGTTTCCTGAAATTCCTGGCTGCGTAAATGCATTCAGGAAACCAATGTGACACAGCGCGAATTACCCCACACGGAAATGATTTGTTTCGTCATTGAAGACCTGCCTATATTTTGCATGCGGTGAATGTAAACAACCCATATTCCTTTCTCAGGTTGAAGGATTCTCGGTATTTCATTCAGGGTCTGGTCATTTTATATATAAACTGACTCGCGATCCGGGCGTTACAGTACATTAATTAACAAGGTTGAACGTCGCAACCGATCCTACGACATGGCTTTTTGGAGTGGATTTTCGCGTGTTTTTATCCCTCTACTAATCGCGACTGCGATTTCGCAAGAAACTGTTCCCAAAGGTATGTAAAACGCTTTTACATCATTCGTTTTTTTTTTTGTCATAGTTGGAAGTCAACCTTCGCTTGTAATATTTGAAAAGGGTAACCTTTGAAATCTCTGTAATTTTTGTTATAAGTGGACATGGCAAAAATACAATCGTGAGCAATCTTCCAAACTGTTTAATATCTATTTCAAACTTGGTAATTTCGTTGCTTTTTGCCTACTCGCATGAAGGGCTTCTGATATCGGAAAGAAATCGTCTGTTTGAATCGTTGAAAAATTGACAATGATTACTCAGTGATTACTGGCAACTAGAGGATGACCAGGCTCAGAAAATACTCTTTGATTCTTCTTGGTTTTACACAATTATAATACATCAAAACGTTTTAAACACCACGGAATCTCAAAACTGAAGAGAGACATCTTTATTATAGTTTAAGCCTTGGGATCGAAGCGGAGCTCTTCCTCATCTTAATCGTGCCATGAACTTTGAAACTTTCTTTCTCGTATTGCGATTATCTTATTAACTTTCATTTCATTAAAGTCATTTTCTTCACCTCCTACGTCTCATAACGTGAACTAGCGCCTGACCTCAGCTGTCAGCTGGCGTTCTAGTTGGTATGGCATGCAACGCAATTCACACTAGATCCCGTTCAATAGCGGGTTTTTTCCAAATCTTTCTTATAACTTTCATTTCATCTTCCCTTAGGTTTCTTAATAATTCTTTACAGTAAGCTATTAAGTAATGAAACTATCTTAACCCGTCAATCCACTTCATGATGTAATTAATAGTTCCGTAGCCGAAGAAATTATTTTTGGCTCATTCTCAGATGTCAAGATTATTTAATGGGAATGAATACATCGAGATCGGGCTCCATACAATGCCCTATTAAGTACTGAAGACCTATCGTCTTTATTTAAACATTACTGAGAACAATATCAGCCCATCTTTCACCCAAAGTTAATATCACTTAATCTCTCTTTATTCTCCTTGCTTGATTTTCACTCTACATCCCTTGTCAAAGTAAATTGTCAAGTAGTATTCTCTAAGTGTACTTCAGTGGAAGAAACCTTTCTAACAAAACGTCGTGATGAACATCCGGCGTCGTGGAAAGAAATCGTTCATACTGTCACGGAAAAGCACTTTAACAATAAACATTGCATTAACTCCGTTTGACCATGGTGTGCAACTGTGAAGAATATTATTGTCACTCGATATTGCATGGGCTTTTTGTTTTCTTATAATTTTCTCTTTTAGTCGTCGAAACCATTTAATCCGTTTTTACTGCCAAATTCCTTCAATACGTGCTGTAGAAAAGCAGGCAACGAACTCTGGCCTATTCTTGTAACTGAGCAACTATGAATTTAGACGTTACTCGTTGTGTCATTAATTTGTGCCTCTCAAGTGATTAAAACAACATTTTAATACGATCAAAAAGGCGGATTTTCTGCTTACTGAGCCCCCCTAGCTATTCGTGATCAACGAGTTATTTTGTAAAAAGTTCTCCTATGTGTTTTAAAGATTCTCAATTTTTTAAATTTTACTTCGTTTTTGTGAGGATACACACTGAGGATATCGAATTCCTTCTAAATCAGTGCTTTACAATCATCTTCTTGAAAGTACTCGCCTTTCAAGTGGGAATGGATCAATCAGTTCAAAATCTCATTCCCTCGGGCAATTACGGTATCAATTAATCATCAGTCTAGACCGAGTTGATTAGTAAATTCTGTAAATTGTCCCTCGACCTTTCAGCTCGCTTCCACCCCATGAAATGGCCCGTGAATTGGTTACTGTAGTGAATGAATGCCTTTGAAAAGTTCCTATGAACGCTATTTTACGCCGTTAAGACCGAATCGATTGATTGGACAACCCCTCGCTCAACTCATTACTCAGAAGGAAACAGTTTCAGCCCAATTCCTGTCTACGGTTTCACGTTTTCAGTTTACGAACTTCAAAATATCTAACAAATACATAAACCACCATACCACGCATCCACCTTACAGCAAAAGTTTCTAGATACATAACAGCCATGGGGGAAAATGGTAGTTGAGATTCTTGCCTCTTTTACCTACAGTCTGAGATGAGTGATTATCTTATTATGAATCCACGAAAGCCGAAAAACTAACAGACAAAAATCATACGAAACGGAGACGATTTACGGGAAGCCATTTTGTTTCTCTTCGGATCGTTTTTTGCCAATCACCTCTCAATAGCCGAATCAGAAAGTAATTCATTATTTTCTTGTTTGATACATTTTTAACGAGAGCAGCCGATTTCATAACAAAGGCATCCTACAGGGTAACTGGGAGTGTTGGTTCGGCGACCTCCCGCACAAAATTCCAGCGGTCCTCCAACTCATGAGTCCTTAAGTTGGAGATCACTATCTACAATCATAGCTAAATTTCACGCACATTCCATGTTTAATCCGCATTCTTTATTTTGTCTTGTTAGTCCAACAACATTGCTCTCAGAAATCCGACGTAGTTTTCGTTGTCGATTCATCCGGCAGCATAGCCAGGAGAAACTTCGCACGCGAATTGGAATTCGTGAAAGAAGTGGCTTCCACATTCAAGATGGGACCAGACCAATCACAGATCGCGGTGATATCTTATAGCGACGAAGCTCGGGTCGACATACGATTCGGCGAATTTTCGAACGTTATCGACTTCAACGCGGCGATCGATCGAGTGAAACATCAACGTCAGCGAACACGCATCGACAAAGCGCTTGATCTCGCCAACACCACGGTGTTCACTCCAAGCGGAGGTGCAAGAACTGGCGTTGCCAAGGTGATGATTATACTGACAGACGGCAGACAGACGGTGACAAGCGACTCCAAGACACTTGACGTCGCTGTGCGTCCATTGCAAGAGAAGAATGTTACTGTGTTTGGAGTAGGTGTGGGAAAAGCCATCGACGACGCGGAGCTGTTACTGCTGGTTGGTGGCAACGAGGAAAACTTGTTCAAAGCTGAGAATTTTGATCAATTAGCAGAGGACAGTGTTAAATTGGCTTCACAGACATGTAAGAAGATCGTGCCGCCTAGAGGTGAGATTAAACGGTAAAATTCATGACTAGAGAAAATAAATAAATAAATGTCATGAAAAGGAGGAGAGGTGCGGGGTGTGGTTTTGATTTAGAAACGGTAGTCAGTCCCTCGTCTGCGTAACGTCAGGCAAGATCTTCGGAAGGCAACAAAATGACTTAGTGTTATTTATAGAGACGCCACCAGAGGAACGAAAGTCGCACGTGCCTGTTGCCTTTGTAGACGTCACCAGAAACATACTTTCCCTTTTTTTTCTTTTTCATCTAAAACTAACTAACTATACGTCGTAGTGGCAACAGGCTCTTCCCTCCTTGGAATGATACACTCAACAAGCAGGGACTGGTGACCCATCGAGATAAATCTGGCCAAAAACTTAAGAAATCAGATTTACATTGAACAAGAGAGGTTTGAGTGGACAGAGCAAACCTATAAAATAAGTTTTAAATTTGGCCTGTTATTTGCGTTGGAAACAGACAAGGCGCAAATTTAATCAATATAGAGTGTTTTCACTCACGTGATCAGTTCTGTAACTTTTCCCACCGAAACAACAGTAAACGTTCGTTTGATAATAGAGCTCAATTCCTGGAGGATTAGTTGGTGACACCAAAATGGCTACCATGACGTCACGTGAAAACACTCTATGTTAAAAATTCAGGGGATTTTTTTCAGGTGACATAGAAAATTAAATGTAAGCTACAACAGATCTTCTACCATTCATTTGTGAGTTTTTTTCCGTTATACCCACTCTGACTATTGTACATATTGTATATACTGTTTAACCCAACGATTAATATTATTACTAAAGGCCCTGTAGGAACGTTTCCTTTGTTGAGTCCATTTGACGAGGTTTAACTCAAAGTTCAAAACCAGAACGTTTTTAAAATACATTAAAACTAGTTCATACGACCTTTGGCAATTATACCAACAGAAAGTTATTTCCCCTTGTTTTACTGTCTTATGTCTTCAGGTTGTTACTCCGAATTTTGCCTTGATAGTGACGTGAAGTTACGTCGAATTGTTGTTAAAACTTTCAAACATTTTTTGTCTTTTATGCATTTTAAAAACGTTCTAGCGTTGACCTTTGCCGTCACGTGTCCCTGAAAATCTCTCTTTATGTACGATTTTTGTATGTTTGTTGCACATGCGCGTTTGTCAACAAGTATTTTAAATGTTCTTAAGCGATACGTGGGTAATAAATTATCTTATTCTTATTGTCCTTAACAGAAAAATCTTATCAATTAAATCCGCTTTAATGTTCTCTTGTTTCTAACATTTCATATTTACCCGGATATATTTAACGACTACCTGAGTTCTCGCTCTATTTTACAACGAATGCATACTCCTCCCTTTTAGTGGACGGCAACTGGTCGGTATGGACTGATTGGGGTGACTGTTCGCAGACCTGTGGCATAGGCGTCCAAGGCCGTCGACGATCTTGCACAAATCCACGTCCTCTTAATGGCGGTCAGGATTGTGTTGGGGAAGCGTTTGAGGTCCACAGATGCAACTTGACAGGATGCCCAGGTTCATTTATTTTATTTTGTCTGTTGAAATATAAACACTGCCAAGAGAAAATGAAGGGAAAGAGAGGGAGGCTCAGGCGTTGGCCGGGATATGTCATGTCCACGAAAGTTATTTTTAGACAAGCGGAAGTCTTTGTTCTAGCGGAAGTCTGTCTTCCGAGACGTCCGCGTGCAGTCTTGCTTTGGCTTTCTCGGAATTTCTTTTTTCTTTTCTGTTGCCCAAAGACGAAGGTTGGCCTGCATGCGGACGTCTCGGAAGACAGACTTCTGCTGGAACAAAGACTTCCGCTCGTCTAAAAATAACTTTCGTTGACATGACATATCCCAAGGGCTGGACCGGGAGCCTCCGTCTCTGTCCCTTCATTTTCTCTTGGCACTGCTAAGCCAATGTTTGAATAAACGTGCCCCTTTCGGTAAAATGCAGATTGCTTCGGCAACATTGTACAATGCGACCAAGATGGAAAAATCGCATAATATTTATGATTAAGCAATCGTTTATTTCTAAGAGAAGGTCTCGTTTGCGTTGCCTATGGGCTATCTTCGTTCTGATGGTTGATGCGGTAAGGCTTCTAAATTAACCCACGACACGGCCAACGCCCCCCACTTCAGGGTAGCCCCGTGCTCAGTGATTTTTATACAAGAACGCTGGTAGCAGGTGGACAGCAATGCGAAATGCCCTTCACCATTTGTTTTAGAAAACTTTTCTTCTGTATGCTAAGAGTATGATTATTCCGTTTCCATCACAAATCAAAGTCAACGGCTCTTGGAGCAAGTGGGCTGATTGGACTTCATGCGATGCAACTTGTGGAGGTGGAAACAGGAAGCGAGCAAGAAGCTGCACCAATCCTCCCGCGGCCCATGGTGGACTAGACTGCGAAGGACCGAGCGAGGAGACTGGTGACTGCAACACCGCGCCTTGTCCAGGTAAAGTCAAGAAATCAAACACAATGTCATTTGTGTTTCAGTTCAAGTTTACCGTACCTCACCCTCATAGCCTATGGTATTCATTGTCTTTCCAAAAGGGTGTCATATATTGTCTGTATTTTGTGTTACGTCGATAAAGTCAATTCGGAAGAGTAGAATGTGATCACTTTTCGCAATTTCTCCCTGTCGATTCCATTTTTGATCAAGGAGCTTCTTCTGACAGCACGAACTTTGCAGTTTTGTGGTATCCCCTCACAAACGTTTCTTCTAAGTATTGCCGTCAAAGTTCTGAGTTGAGTGATCTAAATAATGCCACACAACGCAAATGACTTATTCTTGCTTTTTCAGTTGATGGCCAGTGGAGTGAATGGAGGCCCTGGGGAGAGTGTACCAGGTCATGTGGTACAGGGATACAAACTAGGTCACGAACTTGTACCAATCCGGGGCCAGCTCATGGAGGAAAACAATGTCCCGGATCAAGTGGAGAGACACGCTCCTGTAACACTAGTGGTTGTCCAGGTAAGACCTCTGTTGAAACCCTAACCAGGGGTAGTTAACTGTGAACGCTGACTCAAGAATAAGGAATATATTTATTTTTATACCACAGTTTGATCACTTTTCGCAATTTCTCCCTGTCGATTCCATTTTTGATCAAGGAGCTTCTTCTGACAGCACGAACTTTGCAGTTTTGTGGTATCCCCTCACAAACGTTTCTTCTAAGTATTGCCGTCAAAGTTCTGAGTTGAGTGATCTAAATAATGCCACACAACGCAAATGACTTATTCTTGCTTTTTCAGTTGATGGCCAGTGGAGTGAATGGAGGCCCTGGGGAGAGTGTACCAGGTCATGTGGTACAGGGATACAAACTAGGTCACGAACTTGTACCAATCCGGGGCCAGCTCATGGAGGAAAACAATGTCCCGGATCAAGTGGAGAGACACGCTCCTGTAACACTAGTGGTTGTCCAGGTAAGACCTCTGTTGAAACCCTAACCAGGGGTAGTTAACTGTGAACGCTGACTCAAGAATAAGGAATATATTTATTTTTATACCACAGTTGATGGAAAGTGGAGTGCTTGGGTCAAGTGGAGCACATGCACGAATTCCTGTGGAATGGGAACACAGAGAAGATTGCGCTCATGCAACAATCCTCAACCGGCCAATGGGGGACGAGAGTGCACTGGTCCGAGAATCGAAACACGTGGCTGTAATCAAGGATCTTGTCCAGGTAAAGTCCGTTTTCAATTCGTTTGAACACTTAGTTTTTGAGTCGCTTTTGCTTGTGGCCGCTTTTCTAGTTTAATTCACTTTCTTTCATTTGTGTAGACCATCTAACCAGAGGTCGAAGATGGCCTTCCTCGATATCCAATTGGATAGTGTTCACACACAAAAGAATGAAAATAGCATAACAGTTGTTATTCTTTCTGATCTGGCTTTAATTAACCTATGGTCTGTCTCGCATACAACGGTCTTATATTAGAACTAGACCATTTTACAACTGTTTGCCCACTGCCTAGGACTTTGAACAAATTCATTACTGGAGTTGACCTCGTTTGGATGAAT
>NC_090883.1:28469670-28494670 GCF_036669925.1 Montipora capricornis | reverse complement strand
GCCACGTCCAAAATTTGGTGGAAAAGACTGTGCTGGTCCAAGTCGTGAATCAAGGTCGTGTCAAGGATTCCCTTGTCCAGGTATATACGTAGACACGCATTTACAGTACTTTCTACTTTCAAATTGAAAAAAAAGCTTTCTGAAAGTAGGAAGGAAGTTCCCAAGGGATCACGGAAACACCAAAGGAAGCTAAGCCAATGAAAGTTTTTGTAAGTCGTCTGTTTCCAGTCTCAAAACTAACGCTTATAACTGAAACAACCAACAACCTTACTTCAATGTGTTTCATAAGGCAATTTGTTCTAAATATTGTTTTCATTTTTAACGCAGTGGATGGTCAATGGAGTGAGTGGAAAGATTGGGAGCCTTGTTCTGTATCGTGTGGGACTGGGAGACAGCAACGAGTACGCATGTGCACACATCCGCGCCCTGCTTTTGGCGGGAGAGACTGTGTTGGTGCCAGTCGTGAATTAAGGACATGTAACTCAATGCCTTGTCCAGGTGAATTTTTCAGTTTGATTATCCACTAGGTTTGAAAACTCTATATTCGCCGACCGCTTGAGGCCGGCTTAAGGTTAGTCCCAACTAGAGGGTGGAAGTTCAGCGTAAGCTTAGCTAACTTACCATCTCATGCAATCGTTCTACAGTGGACGGTGCTTGGGATGAATGGCAGGACTGGGAGCAGTGCTCAAGGACATGTGGAACTGGGACACAGCAACGTGTACGCTCGTGTACTAGACCACGGCCAGCGTTTGGTGGCAAAGACTGCGCCGGCGCAAGTCGAGAAACAAAATCATGCCGAACAAGACCTTGTCCAGGTGAGAAAAATACTTTTTTAAAATCATTATTCCAAGATAACAGAAAAAAAAGGAAAATAAAATCAAAAAGGCTCAACACATAACATTAGTATGTCAAGTCTTTATTTGGGGAGGGTATTACATAATAGTACAAAAGGACAAAAAACCTGTCTCCCTCTAGTGAGAAAAACTCAAAAAATACTTACAAATCAGACAATCTAAATTAATTTCAGAAGCCTAAAAATATATCACAAAATCGGTATAATAATATAAGAACATCAATGAAAAAATTCAGGACAAAAATGAGCCAAAGATTACATGCACGCTCTCACACAACCAAAACAGCTTGGCCCACGATGTGGTAAATTGATCAACAAGATCTGTTACGGAGAATTGCGATTTAATTGCTTAATTTGGCGCGAGAGAAAACTCTCAAAGTCCAGAATGCCACCTCATACACTTCCAGAGAAATGTAGTATTTGGTAATAATCAGAGAATATTTAAGTACATTGGCCATTTTCAGTGGTTTCTTTCAACACAAGTATTGTGGGCTCATACATCGCTGACAACACAATGCAGCGCGACGATTTTGCGACTAACTTTTGCGAAATTGCGACTACATTTTCGTATCTTGTCGCAAAATTTCGACTGGATTTTTTCGCTAATTTCCAGCCCAGTCTCCTGATTTTTGGTGCCAACCATACAATAATAAGTACTAAATAATAACAACTTTATTTAAGTGTCAATGGATTTAGCACAAGAGCGCTAATTGGGGACATTAATCAATAAAATATTGGTTTTTGTAAAGAGGGGAAAACCGGAGTGACCGGAGAAAAAGCTCTCGGAGAAGGAAAGAGAACCACCGAACTAACCCCACATATAACGCCGAATATGAGAATCGAACCCGGAGCACATTGGTGGGAGGCGAGTGCTCTCACCACTGCGCCATCCCTGCACAAAGGCTTTTCGATTAAACTACCTCTTGATTGAATTTCCCTTGCCACCAAATAGAAAGGCGATTGCAAAGCGACGGGGAAGCATTGCAACAGGCATCTACTTGTCGTTAAGGTGCGTTTTTGCAGTATTTGGCAATAACTAAAGAACCTTTTCATTTCCAGTCGATGGACAATGGACCGAATGGAAACCTTGGAATGAATGCACAAGATCTTGTGGTGGTGGATTCCAAACACGTGCTCGCACGTGCACCAATCCTAGTCCCGCTCACGGAGGAAGAAATTGCAGTGGGCGTGGGAGCGAGGCCAGACCTTGTGGAACCGACCATTGTCCAGGTACTTGCCTGCGCTCATCGAATTGTCACTTGTTAAATTTTGTCAGCAAGACGCAATAGGCAACAGGTTTCAGTAAAATGCGCAATGAATGTTGTCCGAGGGTTCCAGATCTTTCCCGCACCAGAAATAATGGTGAGATCAACCGTGAATTCAAGGAGAACAGGCAAACGCAGTAAAAAATTGTTGTGCTGCAGAGGGGATGGGCCAAAATTTGTTCAGCTTTAAAAGTTATCCTGGGTGACCAGTTTACGTAAACACTTTCATTTAAACATTACTTGAAAGTAAGCTCTAATAACTTTGCAAATGTTAAGTTTAAATAAGAGTCGCTGCTGATGTAAGTATCTATTTGTTGGAGGAGAAGACTATGAATATTTTTGGAAAAGGTAATATGCGATCTGATCCGTTTGTCAATGCCGCCACCTTTAATCCTTCTCTGTTTCCTCAAATATTTGTTACTCTTCCTCTTTAATTTTCAGTCGATGGAAACTGGACTGCGTGGGCAGACTGGGGAGAGTGCTCTAGGTCGTGTGGTGGTGGACTGCATTCCCGTTTAAGAGCGTGTACTAATCCTGCTCCGAGGCATGGTGGGAAGGATTGCGTCGGAAAGTCAGATCAAATTCGCCCTTGCAACACGCAGTCTTGTTCAGGTATGCCGCCTTGTAGAGCATTTTTGCCGCGCATTTTTGACCGCACACCGGTCGCTCAGTTGGTTGATTACGTGATGCCATGCCTGAAGTCGTCAGTTCGACTCCAGCCGGGCCAACACTCAGGGTCTTTAAATAACTGCGGAGAAAGTGTTGCCTTTGTAATGACTCTTTCTTAAACTCTGTAGTCTTCTCGGAAGAGGACAATAAACCGTAGGCCCCGTCTCACAACTTTTCAATGTTCATAACCCTGTGGGACATAAACGAACCCACGCACTATTCGCAAAGAATAGGCTGGTCTCTTTCCGCCCTGGAGTAGGGCATGAAGTTCCCGACGTTGTGGTCCATTCCCTGTGATGTATCATGCATGGTTGGGAGGATAAATGCTCGGAGATACCAAGCAAGGATAATCTGGCAATGAAGGGATGAGTTCCTAAAAAAACTGTGGTGGTACAACGGTTGAGATAGTAAAACAAGAAAATTCGGTTTTTTCAGACATTTGATGAAAGTCGGATCACCATCGTGAAAAGATTACATGGCTCACGTCTCGAGCCAACTATCACATCAATTTTCTTTTTTTCTCAAAGTGGATGGTGTATGGGGAAATTGGACCAGCTGGACAACTTGTACGAAAACATGCGGCACGGGACAACAGACGAGAACTCGCGCATGTACCAACCCCGCACCAGCTCACGGTGGAAAACAATGCACTGGACAAGCTCAAGAGACAAAGGACTGCAACGCTCAGTCATGCGCAGGTGTGTTCAGATGTCACGCACGTTTGTTTTGCTTGTCACGACCTTGTGTGTGATTTAGCAACTCCCTTAAATGCAAATTGCTAGGTAAAACGTGCATAATCCTATAAATCGGGTAGCCAGTGAGGCTCCTTCGTAAAGTTATTGGATGATTCTGTGGCACGAATGTGATTCTGTTCTCTTGAAACCCAACGTGTTCAAAGCAATGTGACACGGATACAAGAGATGACAGGCCAGTCGTAACCCCATCTTAAACTCATCATACGATTTATTTTGACGAAAAAGAATTTTCCATATACAGCTTTCAGTCTTTTAACTATTTCCTCTGTCGCTCATTCAGATTGCTCCGAAATCGCTGACATCGCTTTTCTTGTCGATGCATCCGAGAGCATGACCAAGAAGGATTTTGAGACACAGAAGGAGGTCATTAAGAGAATCGCTGCAACATTTGATGTTGGACCAACCAAATCCCACCTTGGCTTAATCACATTCAGTAGCCATGCGCAAGTGCGCATCAAGTTTAGCGAAAACCTTGACCAGCTCACCTTCCAAGCAACTGTGGATCATCTACCGTTTGCGGCAGGTGGCACGCGCTTCGATAGGGCCTTCGAAGTGGCCGCGAAGGACCTCTTCTCTCCGAGTGGCGGTGTTCGATCTGATCTTCCAAAAATCTTAATCATCCTATCAGATGGAAAACAAAGCGCCGATTACGACGCGGTGCCCATAGAGAGATCCGTTATTCCACTGCGTCGTCTCGGTGTACGAATCCTCGCTTTGGCGATTGGAGATCAAGTCGACATGATTGAAATGCGACAGATTGTCGCTGACTCTAAAGACGTTTACCCAGTGAAGGATTTCGATTCTCTTTTGGATGATGTGGAGCACGTTGGAAACAAGACTTGTGAAATCATCAGGAAACCAGGTAATTCATTAAGAATTCACGCATTTGTTTTTGAATCAAGAAAGCCCGATTGTTTATGACACCAACTCCGTTTAAGCTATTTTATTTTTCTCGTAACGTCCACTACGGCACCGAAAACACCAACATGCCAACTAAACACCTTGACGTGCTTTACTTCGAGCAAATGTTAACTGCCTTGGAAACGAACCGAAGAGATTAAGAACTAGAATACAATGTATAAAAGGGTTCTTTGAACCGAGAGGGACTGTGCGTAATCGAATTCATTATCGGAGCTCTGGTCATCAAATCTTCTGAGATCTCAGTACCCTTGGAAAATGAGCTCTGAAAGGAGGTCATCAAGGGAAGCTTCAATCTCTCGTACTTGGCCTAGCGGAGTCACCCTTTTCTTGAGTAGAGTTTTGGGAGATTCATATCGCCCACTCTTGTAAAAGTCAATCAAAACAAAGCTATCTCGGCTTCATGGAATTGTGATACTTTTCGCAGGAAAAAAAACTGTTCCTAAAATAAATTTACTCGGGAAAGGGTTGATTCAAGGAATACGTGGAGATAGAAGCTACCCTTGATGAGCTCCTGGTTCTGAATACTAAGAATCGGTGGATCTAGTATGCGCATGCTTGCATTTTCCCGCGTCTTGTGGAAGTCGCAAGTAATAGCTTAACTCCTTCCCCCTGTCTTTGTTCCGTTTCATCGCGGTGGAGCAGTTACTCTAGATCTCCGTTTTCAACATTCAGCTTAACACCGCCTATATGTCTCAATGATTAGTACATTTAATCGCATGGGCCCGAGGACAATAAAGGATTAATTCCACGCGTATTTTCACAGTTTTCACAAAATTGCCCGAGTCGCGAAGCAACGAAGCCAATTTGGAAGACTTTGAAAATACAAGTAAAATTAATCCTCAATTGCACGAGGGCGCATTGCGATTATATGTTTATCATATAAATAGCGAAATTATTAAGGGAAGCCCGTTCAGAGCCGCGACAAATGACAATCAACACGCTCCCATTCGGTTAAAATTCAAGTCACAATAAATCTTTGCTGTCAACGGAAATAGCGCTTAAAATGTATCTTACATGTGGAAAGAAAAGTAGTTTATTCTAGAAGAAGATTGTCTTGTAACTAAGCAACTATTAACCAATCAAGATCTAGTAATCATGCCCTCTTGATTACCAAAAGTGCTCTCGTGATTAAGAAGAAATGCCCTCCGTCTCAGCCAATCAGCATTCAGTAATTTTCCCCCGTATGTGATAATGGCAGTAAGCAACTCAAGCAATTGCAAAGAACCGAAAAAGTCTAGGCTCGAACAGAACTTAATCCATGACTACGTGATTGATTCTACCATTTGAGGTATAAACCAAATGGGTTTTTTTAGAAGACATGGCACAGGAAACGCTGAGGCGATCTTGCCACCATTCATGTTTGTATATAAGGAGGATTTTTTAAGCATTAATTCACATTATTTAACTGAGTGATCATTTTGGGATTTATAATAGAGCTAGAGATGACTTTTTTCGTGTTGTTTTACATAAGAAAAACAGTATTTCTTTTTATTAGTGAAGAAGAACTAAATTGGACTGATGAGGGATGAAATTCTGATTCTGTTTTGGAAAAATAACACATTGAAATAACAGGAACGTTAGTCCTTAAGAGTAAGTCGGTCTTTCCTTGTCTTTATATTTCAGAACCGCTCTGCACTGAAAAAGCTGACATAGCATTCCTCATGGATGCCTCTGAAAGCATGACGGAAGATGACTTTGAAAGACAGAAGGACTTCGTAATTAAGGTCGCTGAATCGTTCCACATGGCTCCGAAGACAACGCAGTTCGCACTGGTAACTTACAGTAGTACGGCTCAGTTGCACATCCGCTTCCGAGATCACTTAAATCACGAGTCTTTCAAAACAGTGGTTCAACACCTTCCCTTCGCCGCCGGAGGAACGCGGTTCGACAAAGCCCTCAAGCTAGCTGCAGACGGCGTTTTCACCGGACAAAGTGGAGCGCGAGCAGGTGTTCCCAAAGTGATGCTCATTCTAACAGATGGACGACAAAGTCATGATTACAATGCTATACCCATTCAGGACGCCGTGTTACCGTTACGCCAGCTTTCCGTTAAGATTCATGCGGTCGCCATAGGTAGCAACGTGAACCGCTTGGAGCTGCGGAAGCTAGTTGTGAAAGAGGGGGACATATTCAACATCAAAGACTTTGATAATCTAGTGAACAAGTCTCGACAACTGGCAACTAAAACTTGCGATATTATTACTCGACCACCTCCAGGTAAACAAGAATTAGAATTTCTTTAACACTTGAGAAAACAAAGAACAATAATTATTTTGTCATTTGCGGTTTGCCGTATTAAGTTTAAATTTTTTATACAATTTCTTAGCTTTGCAAAAGCATGATATCACCTTGCTAGCGATCCAAGATCTCAAATTAAGTGAGCAAGTCGTTTCGCCATCAGGAAGTCTTGTCAACCAACTAGTCAATTAGCTACGAAGAATACTTCTGTTCTTAAGCGTGACAGTTGTTGGACTTTGACAATGATGCGGTGGCGAATTGGCTGCTGCTGCCGGGTCTTCGTGATGCATGGTGGAATAACCGTAATCGTCTTCAAAGGCCGTCAGTCTGTTCCCGTTCCAATCCTTGCTATCGGCAGAAAACTCAGTGAATAGGTACAGTTTTTTCTGTAGTGACCATCTCTTTGCAGTTGCCGATACACAAACAACCTCACCGATTTCCAAGACGTCGAACCTCAAAAGCACTCCCTCCCTCTAGTGAAGAGGTCTATTTATTCACTACAAAGACTGAGCCTCATGCTAACCATATCCTCCTTTCCTCCTCCATTTCAGTGATGAAGTGTTCCGACGAAGCTGACCTTGCCTTTGTCGTCGATACATCAGGAAGCATCACGGACGAAAATTTTAAAAAGCAAAAAGACTTCGTGAAAGCTTTAGCTTCTTCGTTCGATCCTACCGCAGCGAGCCACCATCTTGCTTTGATATCATACAGCGGAAATGCGCAAGTGGAAGTAAGTTTCAAAGAGAAAATCGATCACAAAGACTTCGAGAAAGCTATCGATCGTGTTCCACATTCCAAAGGCCGAACACGCTTAGACAAAGCCCTGGAACTTGCTTCATCTCAACTCTTCACTGCCAGTGGAGGCACCCGCCCTAGTAAACGAAAGGTGATGATTATTCTGACAGATGGAAGGCAAAGCCAAGACTACGACAATGTTCCTCTCACCGTCGCGGTTCGTCCCTTGAGGAAGCTCGGTGTGAGGATATTTGCTGTGGCCATCGGGGATGAAGTAGATCTTAGCGAGTTGAATCAAATGACAGACAGCAAGGACGATGTAATCCCTGTTAGTGATTTCGATGACTTAGCTAATATGGCCAACGATGTTGCTCTGAAGTCTTGTCGCGTGACTGCACATTCACCAGGTAAATATTAGAGAAAATTTCATTCCATTGGCAGTCACGCAAATCTATCCTTAATCAAAAGACCGAAAAACGTACAAAGCACTTTGGAGACCTAAAAACTCATGTTAGATTTTTTCTTTTTAACTGCGTGCGCATTAAACTAATGCGCAGAGGCCTTTTTTGCGCACTAATGCATGAAAAGATCAAAATTTGAAAAAGTAGGCCAACCTTTTCGAATTTTGACACGCTAGTTTAAAACATTCGCCACAAATTTGCCATAGAGAGTTATACCTCCATATACCATGCCGGTATGGATCATGGCTTGTTATAAATTGGCTACTTGTGGTGATCCTAAAATCTTATCATAAACATGTACAAGAGAGACAACAAAATTAAGGAGACGCATATACGTCGTGTAGACATTAAGAAGTGTCCTCATCCCTAAAATCTCAAGTTAGCACCCTAAATTATTCTCTTACGTGACGAGGGTTTCATTTTTCACGTCAAATTCAAAGTATTTTACATTGCGCATCTTGGAAAGCCGATCGACACCCTAGGGACTGATCAGGATCTTTTTGTTTACTTTTTCTCTACTGTTTTTGTTTGTTGATTTTTTTCTTGTTTGCTTGCCAATTTAAGTTGAATGCAAGGAAGACCACATTAACTTAGGCTTCGTCATGGACATGTCCAGCAGCGTCAGAGAAAAGAATTTTAAAATTGAAAGGGACTTTGTTAAAAACGTCGCAGACGCCTTCTCCATCGCGCCCGCGAAAACTGAAGCCGGCGTCGTCGCGTACAATAACGAGGCCAGCCTATGGGTCAGCTTCGGACAACACGGTAGCAACGAAGAATTCAAGGCAGCAGTGGATAAGATTCCCTTCTGGGGAGGTCAAACGCGCATTGATAACGGGCTCAAAATGGCGGCGGCTGGACTGTTTGGGGCCATGAAAACGGAACGTGCCAATTTACCCAAGGTGCTTATCGTGCTCACCGATGGCAAACAGTCCTCTGATCCTAGAGCAACACCATTGGAAGAGGCTGTTCTACCGCTGTTACAGCTAGGTGTCAAAGTTTTAGCTGTTGGTATTGGAGATCACGTTTCCAGGGATGAACTGAAGCTGATTGTTGAAAGCGAACAAGATATTCTCACTGCTGATGATTTTGATGACTTGCTTGCCAAATCTCACCGGATTGCTCGTGCCACTTGTGAGGAAGCAAGACTGTCTTCATGTAAGTGAAAACATAAATTTAATTAGATGGTGGAACAGCGTCCCAGATTAAGAGATAAGGATTCTTAGTTATTAAACTACTCTTAACTCTTGTTTACAGCTTTCTTTCAAGGAGCAACTTCAACTAAAAAATCGTGCTTCAAAAATGTGGACATTGGATTTGTCATGGACTCTTCGGACAGCACTACCGCGCAGGAATACCAACACCAAAAAGAACTGGTCCAGAAGATCTCGTCCTATTACGACATTTCTAGAGATAACACTCGGGCTGGAGTAATTGTATACAGTGACAACGCTTTCACCACCGTAGGACTCAACAGCTACAAGGACTTGGCGTTCTTCAAGCGCGCTGTTGGAGCTTTGCCTCGTGTCAATGGCGGAAACAGAAAAGACAAGGCGCTTATTACCGCTAGAAGACTTTTCAAAACTAAACGACCGCAAAGCGCTGCTGTGTTTACACAGGCATCCCAAGTGTTGATTTTCATTACCGAAGGCCCACAAACGGCTGTGGCTAGTTCACTTCCTTTGGAGCGCGCAGTCCACCCACTGAAGAAGCACGGTGTCAGGGTCATAGCCGTGGGGATTGGTAATCAGACAGTTTATCGCGAACTCAGCAGAATTGCGCATGACACTAATGACATTTACCTAGCCTCGTCTTTAGATGATATCGACAAAGTGGCACGTGACTTGATGAAAATCATTTGTAAGGTAAGGGAAAATCTTTGAATCAAAAATATTGATACCTTCAACTAACTTAATCTCCCATAGCGTTTGTTTCTCAAAGTTCTCTCTGTTTTTTCCCGCATATTCATAAACCGCGCAAAAATACCTTTGAATTTGTAAGCACCGTCCTAAACGGATTTTTCTCTTTCTCTCTCTTTTATTTGCAGTTATGATGAAAGTGAATAACAACCTGAGGTGAAACAAAACATGTTCTATGCATGTCAGTTGGAAACAACGTTAACTGCTTTCTGCAATGGCCCTTTTTAAAGTAGTAAAAGATATCATAATTTCAATCTTCCAAAGCGGAGAAACACTCAACGACTTTAACTGTGTTCACAATGCTTTTCTCAAGTGAACTACAAGAGAGTTATATATATTTTTCTACAAAAATACTCCGAGGTCTAATTTCAAGAGAAACCGCACAACATTGGGATGACAGTAATATATCAGTGCAGTTTTATCAGGTCATGCATGACCCCAGTCGTTCGAAGGATGGATAGCGCTACCTACTGGATAAAATAGACCTAATCAGCTAACTCAATAGACCTTATTCATAAATGGCGGCCCATTTATAATTCTTTTGTCGAAGTGCAAATTAGCCTACCAAGCCTCGATACCATACAGTGAATTGAAAAGAATTCTTGCTCTAAAATGAGACTTAGTAGTCTAATTTGCACGTGGACAAATGAATTATAAATGTGACCGCCATTTATGAATAAGGTCTATGTTGTACCAGAAACCCATAAGGGTTGAAACGTGTGACGGCCCTTGTGTGCTGGGAAACAAGCTTCTGAATATTCGATTTGCTAAGTACCATATTTGGAACAACAAGAGCGAGGGGTTTCCAAATATTGTACCTCGCACTGAAACATTCAACCAATCAGTTCGCACTGAATATTCGGAAGCTGTGAACGCGCGTTACATGTTTCAACCCTTATGGGTTTCTGGTTGTACCCAATTCAATAATCCTTTGCGAACAAAACGTTTTGTTCCAGGTATCTCCATATTATTTAAATATGAATACTACATTATCGTGCAAATACAATTCACATAGAAAAATTAATCCTGGGAGATTTGAATTGGGTACAACATTCAGTTAGCCGATTAGGTCTTTCACCAGCTATCTACTGCATAACTCAATTGGTTTTGCTAGTTCTTATCCGCTGGATAGCGATTTATCAGATGGAAAGCGATATCCACCTTTTGAACAACCGAAGCAAGGCTTGGTAAGTAAAAAATAAAAATTCAGAGAAAATTTCACGATTTTAATCGTTGCAAATAAAGGAACACGGTATTTAAGTAATTTCATAAGAAGAATTCATTAATTAAAAGAAAATGAGATTTCTATTTAATTTTGCAAGGGAAAATGACCTTTGATGTTTCAGTAAGCAAGGTAATACAAAGGGATATACTGCCTAATATGCTTATTTTGTAAATATTGCAATCGGACAAAAATAAAATGACTTTCCTTTGCTTTACCAGTTGAGGGGCGCCCTTATTTGTTATAAAATATATGTAACAAGTTAATAATTGCTTCTGAGTAAGTAGCCCCTAATTTCTGGACGATTAGGCCCCAGAAGAAAACACCTCCATCACTCCAGATAAGACATTGTTCTCTCACAGACAGCTATAAATTGAAAAAAGGGGTCTAGGGCCCGAATAGTCGAGCAGAGTTTTTCACGTTTCAAATGGAGAGTAAGCCGACGCTGGTGCTAGATATTGAGAGAATGGACTCTTAAAGCCAAAAGGTCACGAAGACTGATCACATTCTTTGGCATTGATTTTAATGGTTTTGGGCGATTTTTCAGTTGAACGCCTATCGCCGCTTTGCTGGCTGACGGAAGGCATCTCTTTCATCGCCCATTTTTCAAAACGAGACTCAGATGTTGTCTGTACAATGTCAAATAAAGAAACGGTAAACAAAAAAACGACACGATGAAACCTAAGTGTCAGCTAAAGGGTCTAGTCTAGCGTAGCAGGCGGTTTGGTGAATGTTAGAAGCTTCTTTCCACCGTCGAGTGAAAGTAAGTCAAAAGAGCAAGCGAAGGGGGGGAGGAGAAACCTCCTTCTCGCCCCCTCCCCTTCGCTTGCTCTTTTGACTACAGAGCAGGTTTTAGCACGGCCGTAATGTAAAATTCACTAAACCGCCTGCTACGCACTAAAAGGGGTCCGACTTCATGCTGTTTTCCCAGATAAAAAAATGATGAAACTTGCCATATGGCTTGTTGTAGTTGTCCTTAATTCTCACATGGAATTTCAGAAAAATAAGTTCCACTTCACCTTCCATACAAGGAAAACGGAAAGGTAAGAAGGCCGTCATCTTAGCTCCGATCGACCCAAATCCAGCGCAATTTTGAAATACATGTAAGAGATGCCCGAAACCCTGAAACCACTAAAGCCTCCCGGCCCAGCTAGCTGAACAAAGACAGCAGGCTACGTGAAAATCGCACATCGCCTTCCAAAATGACTGTCGGTATGCGTGGGTATCACAACTTGGTCAGTTTGAAAACGACGGCTAAACTTGGGGCGCCTGGTGACGAGTGAATTCACGAGTCAGGGACTTGTCATTGGTAAGGGACATAGCAGTAAACATGCAAACCACAGACTCCAAAAAAAAACAATTGGCGCTTAGACGTTCCACATAACATAAGACGGACCATTTCATGGAAATGCAAAGCAGGAAAGGTTCCGCCAATACGCCATCCCTGGGAGGGGGGGGGGGGGGGGGCAGTTAATGAAAGACAAGATGCCTGTAAGGACCTATCCATAGGATGAACAAACAGTTAACGAAAATTGCCTAGTAACGATGAATTACAACTACGGGTAAACTTCGGAAAATGGGGAGAGATTACCAGAAAGATAAATTTGTAAATTAACTAGAAGTTATTTGTTGTAAAAACAGAAAGAGGTTCTCCCTTATTGTTACTGCTACCACCGGTAAATTTGCCAATGGAAACAACGAGGCCCTATTAGGGGCTATCAGGATATGGGATATGTAGGTAAAAAATTATAGTGATACAGGATATTTGAGAGAAAAATTAACGAGACGCGGGATGTTTAAAAAAACCAAATTGGCATTATAGACATACAAACCACAGGAATTAACAGGATACAGGATATTTTGGGCAAGAATTGACAGGATACGGGATACTTCGATCCCCTCCTCCCCTAATGGGGCCTCAGCGATCTGCATAGCAATACTACCAGGATTTTTTATTTTTATTTTTTATTTTTCTTTTTTTATTTTTTTATTTTATTTTTATTTATTTTTATTTATTTTTTATTTTTATTATGATTATTTTTAATACTACCAGAATTTATATTTTCAATTAAGGTTTTTGAGGAATGTCAGGTTAAAAAGGTGAGATTTGTTTGGAATACTGACTGGAGATCGGCCACTTCATTTCTTTGCTTTGGTTTGTGTATACAAAAGCAAAGCAAAGAAATGAAGTGGCCGATCTCCAGTCAATATTCCAAACAAATCTCACCTTTTGATTTGTTTGGAATACTGCCTGGAGATCGGCCACTTCATTCCTTTGCTTTGGTTTGTGTATAAAACCAAATAGAATAATATTGTGCTTTTGTATTTGATTTCTCTTTTTTGTATTTGGTTGTTTGAGGTTTTTTTCCTAATATTCTTTTCACGTTTTTGATTCCTGTTCTGGGTGTAATGGATTTAATTGTTGTTGTTGTCGAATGTCATTGACTTTACCATGATCACATACTTAGTCAAAGTCACACATCATAAGGGCGTTCTGGGCCTGATTGCCACTTCCCTTTCACGATTTATTTTGTCCTCATTGACATAACCGACCATGTATAATTTTACAACTGGGACAGTCTTTCATCTCCCCAGGAGGGTAGGAGATGACTCCTTCTTGGTAATAATGTTCATAGTAGAATACACAAGAACGAAGCAAGATCTTGAAATAACATAGAAATTAGAAAATCTCCTTACCTTTAGCTTGCCGTACTCTTAGAAAAAAAAATCATCTGTCTACTTTATGAAATACTTTTAATATGTTAGGTTACTGTGTCAACTATCGCGAGTGGAAAGGATTCCAACCTAAATTACGCCAGATGTCACCACACCTAACAAACGTAAAAAGCAATCCAAGGGCTCCAAGAATGATTGACAGGAGTTATTGACTGAATACGAATAAACAACTGATTAAGATTTGTCTTTTTATTATAACAATGTGATTCTCATTCAGTCATAAATAAACAACTAGGCTCCCAGAAACCTGCAAACTGAATTTTTAAGAAACATTCTTCAAACAAGTTTCATAAAAGAAAGATGAATATTCTTCTCTTTTGGTAATAAATTTCATTTCTATGGCTTGGCAACCATGAATAATTTGTAAATTTGTTCGTACAAATAAAGATCAGCATTAAACTGGATTAGGAACCATGAAAACCTAAAGGTTCCGGTTGTACATGTATTTCAAGGGACTCGGACGCACTGGGTTGTATCTCAAAAAAAAAAAAAAACCTCAAGTTCTTCCTTCAGTCAGCATGAAAATATATTGCAACTAATGATAATAATAATTCCTAATATGCTGCTCACAAACTAATGTGTTGTAACAAAAATTCAGCTAAAAATCTTCACACACAGAAAACACTTGAAAACTTCACGCTTAGTAATACAAACCAAGTTGTTGGCAGCAAAAATAAAATTATAGCGCATTATTCAACATCATAATTCATCATTAACAAGTTGATCGAAGGAACCAACCAGGTATATATTGCATTTAAGAGGCATTTTTTGCGAGGGAAAAACAAAACAAAAAATTGTCATTAAAAATACTACCACCTAGACTATGGAATTGTTTGGGCATTTGTGAATTCCTGAACTTCATAACAGTGTTCAATTACTGACAAAATTCATAACTATATAAGGTTACTGAAAAAGGGCAATGTTATTTCTTTCTCCAACACCTATCCTCTTCATTTTTATAACAACAATATTTTCTAAACAATTTATGGCACTGTACCGTAGAAGTAAATTCAATTTTTTTTATCACTAAATCATCTTAGCAATATAAAATATCAAGATGAAATAATTCAATTCTATACAATGTAAATGCTTACATAACATGTAAGCAAAAGATTAAAAAAGTCTTTTAACAGAAAGTATTTTTCCAACAATGATACAGTTATTGTTCAGCACCACCTTGCTCAATAGTAGATACATGTTCATGAGTTGATTTTTCACATGATAAAAATCTGCTTTCATCTGTGATAGTGGCCTCCACACTTCTATCGGAGCATGTGTCAATGCCACTGTCAGCTAATGATAGAGCGTCTGGATCAGAAATGCAATAGGTCTCTTCACCACAAGGATCCACTGATATGCCTGCATCATTGATATTGTCAGTACTTCCACACAAAGATAACACATCAAGACCATCCAAAGAAATTGAGTTTTCAAATTGATTGGTTCCATCTGATTCTTCCAGCAAAATGCCATCTCTGTCATCTGTCAGGACCTCATGATCAAATGCATCCTCATTTTCGCAATTTTTATCTTTCAATTCATTTTGATTGTTCATTCTGTCGCATCCTGTATTGCTCGTGGTTAAGTCACTGTTCTTGCCTTGTGAACACGAGGGCTCCTTGTTTTGCAAAGTATCAGTCATTTGGCAGTTTCCCTTCAGAGCCAAATGATGTTCTAGCCCTTCCAAAGAATGTTTACGCATAAGCCACTGTCTAACACTTCTTTGAATTACAGTTGCTGCTTTGCGCAGCTTCAAAAAACGCCGTCTTTCTCTAAAGCGTTTAAAAGCAGCTTGAATGACTCTCACCGCATTTTCTAACACAGCCTCTTGGAATTTCTCTATAAGTTTAATACATGCACTGTAGTCATCTTTGTCTCTTATAGACTCCACAGGTTCCTCACAAAAGTCCACTCCCCTGTTATAATTTTCGACCTGTTCATTTTTTTGCTCCAAATGTTTTCCTTCACTTGTTGCAGATAATGATAACTCCTTTTTCTCAATATCATCAGTACTTATTTTAGCACTGCTGTCATCCGTCTTGCATGTATCATCTTTTGCACTTTCCCCTTGCTCTAAAATTGGCTGAAGGGCCCTGATAATCAAGGAAAAGAGACAACAACGTAAGCTCTATGACACTATTATAAAATGTAAATTGTACAAAACACCCACAAAAAAGTCAATCACATTGACAAAAAATACATGTATACATCACTTATATATCATACAACAGTTAGTAGATCTCTCAGGCCAACAAAGGTGTTACAGTGTCAAGAGGATCAGTAAGATTCCCAGGCCAAACCTCACAGCATAAACAGAATAAAAAAAATGTAGAAAGTTAATATGGAAGCGAGGCCAGACAACATCTGACGTTAAAAAAAAAGAAGAGTTAAAAAAATTAATAAAACGTTTCGGTCAAAGAGCTTCTTCAGTTCTATATCATATATACATTGTATATAAGTAAACTTCAGGACCTTTTTTTGGACAAAATTTCTTCTATGACCCTTACTAAAATACTACATGTACACGTACTTTTCTATTGTCTTTAGAAATACGTACTGTGGCACTCATCTTACTGATATCACTAAATTTAAAAATCCGAATTCTTCAGACATTTGCTTAACAATAAAAAACATCACTTCCCACCCTCTTTGACTTCCCAATGCAATGTAAATGTAAGTATCTTGTTGTATTTTGCAGTTGCCAGGAGTTAAGTAGCTCTCAACCTTTTCTTGGGGTAGGTGGAAGAGTATAATGTGAATGATAATATTGCCAGTGCTGTTAATAATAGTACTTTTAATAATGTTCCGTCAGCTGCCCAAAATAATTATGACCAGCACAGTACATGTAGTTTGATAGGTTGAAAAAAATAGCACTTTCAGTGATTTTCTGTCAGCTGTCCAAAAATTTCAACCAGCACTGTAGGATGATCGGTTGTACATCTTGTAAATTTTAAGTATATAATTTATAACAAAATTTGAGGGCTGTACTCTCTTCATTCCGAGAGGTGTTTTCCTTTCCATTGCACAATACACTGTATATTCAAATCTCAACGGCCTTTTCGATGACCTTCACGTAGTTTCACACTTTGGAAACAAAATATTTACAAAGTGTGAGCATAATAATATTGCACATGGTTGATTTTTTTTGTATATTTTGGAAAATTCCTTGGTAATATGCAATGGTAAATGGGATTAAGAATTTCCCAACAACTTTCATTTTTGCTATGCTATTTAAAGATAGATGGCACAATACAGTGCAGGACAAGTTATTTATAGATAGCCTTTATCTATTCCCTTTTGACAAAAAGGGACATGCAAAAAGTCGACGCTTCTCGCAATGGTTGTCTCAGGAAAATGTGTCAAATAATATTCTGGCCAAATTAAATCTCAAATGAGGACCTCTAAAAGAAGACAAAGAGTCAAAGTATCATCCTTGAGATAAAGAAGAGCTAATTTAGCTGGCCAGGTCACATAACATGCATGCCCAGAAACCGTATCCCCAGAGTAGCCCTGCATTGGAACCCAAAAGGGTAAAGACCTAGAATAACCTGGCGAAGAACCATCAACGCAGAACTGAAAGACATCAGCTGCTCTTGGAGCCACATCAAAGAACAGGCCCAGGACAGGGAACAGTGACAAGCCTTCATCACAGCCTTGTGTCACACGCGTGATAATGAGGATTTGTTAATTAATTTTATCTATTCCTGGTAACAGGAACAGTAAAAATAAAACTCTTCCAATTTACTTAAGTTGCTTCCGTAGACTGCTAAAAACTTTAATAATCGTTTTAACATTGAAGGTCAACAAGCAATAGAACTTGAATTGTCATGTGATACTAAGAATACAAATTGTATTGCTTTCTCGTGGTCAACAAAGGACGTTATTCCTGAAATAATAATATTATTTATATAAACAAGGGAGTTTTCGCGACGTGATTTTGAATTTTATAAAGATCAAGCAGTTTGGATGAAGGATATCGAGTACTAATACAGAAAAAAGCCGACCGATCTGGAAAATTCGTACACTTTTGAGGCAGATTTGACAAGCGGTGCGTTTTGATGTCACTATCGGTTCACGAGGCGCTCAATCAGTATTTTCACTGACGCAAAGGTCACTCTGGTGAATCACGAAATCACGAAGTTTTTTTTATCTCAAACGAAAATTTTAAAACATGCCTCAATCAATCAAATTATGTACCGGTAGGTATGGACAACGTTCGGATTTTGTGGTAAATACAAGCAATGAAATATGTATACCTAACTTTGCTTTTGCGCCGAAAACGGTTGAATGATATATCCACACGAAAACTGAACATCAAAACTTCGAAAATATTACTTTTTCACGTTTCTTAAGGAGGAAAGTGGGTTTCGCCGGATGTAATTCACAAGCTATGATGCCCATGAAACTTCCATATAGGGAATTTCGACGCGAACGGTGCCGGCAAGATTACTGGCAAAGCGGTTATTTTCAGATCTACAGAAGGAAATGAAGCGAACCGTTTACCAAAAATAACTTTAATTGAAATTATTCACAAGAATGAATAAACGAGTGGGAAATGTCGAGAAACCCTTACACTTCCCTTACTGATTTCTGCAAAATTGTCGAACCTGCATGAACTTCCCGGCAGATGTTTTTCAAGCGAGGAGTTCATAGTAAATTACTTCTCGGCCGCGCATTTGCATTATAATCACAAAATACAAGTAAGCAAAATATAAGCTTATAGGTTAAGTCTTATGGAGCCAAAATATTGCAATATCCCCTATAAAAACCGCAAGCAGTTCAATCCTGCAGAGTCGATTGTGTGCGATCGTTAGCCAGCTATTTTGCTACCCGATATTTGCGCCAAAGCAAACTCATTTCGCCAGAAAACCTCACCGCTCGCATACGATCATTTCCTCCTCGAACTGTGAATTCTCTACGTTTTTCATGTAGTATGGATTTGAGTACTAGTATTAAAATATACATTTGTGAGTTTAAAATACGAAATCACGAGAACCAACCTTGTGAAATACTTCCATCTCCATCTCCAGTTGCATTTGTTTTGACGGGAAGAACGTTTGACAGTCGGAAAGCATCTTACAGGCCTTGTATCCAACATATTCGATTCGCTTTCCTCCTCGTTGAGGTCGTCTTCACATTTATCATCTTCGTTTTTGGTGGAAGTCATAGGCCTCTGCGCAAGCGAAGAGAAATGTCGACAAACACGTGAAACGTGCTACCTTTCTGTTGCTCCGATCCAGAGTGTTCTCGTTCGTGTATTTTGACGGGGCACGATAACAAGATGAAAACTACCCGACAAAACACAGAACAAAGTGGGAGTGAACTTTGAACTAAATGCCATTGCCCAATCTCCGCGCATGCAATTTTTGCTGACGTCATTAACATATAGCCTTTTAAATTTCCTCAGTTTTTTCAGGAGACCATCACGGGTTCCTCGTTTTTTAATCTTACTTTTAACCTTTCAATAAACTTATTTTAACGGAAAAAATACAGGTGTCCCATGCCAGTGAACAGAAAAAATTCGAAGGACTTGTATGGATCAAAATAACTGTTCGTGAGGGACCCTCCCAAAGGTTTGCCTCTTGGTCCCGTCCCCTTTCTTCAGCACTTAATGCACAGGCCACCCAATAGTTTGTGGTCTTTTAACATGGCGTCCAGGGGACCAGTGACTGAAGCTGCCATAGCGGCCATGAGTAAGTTCCTCGTAAAACCCGTTTCAACTGCGTATAATGCGAAACTTGCCGGCAATTGTGTTGATCACTATTTGCATGCAACAAGAAATCCTTGCATCCTTGCACGCGTTTTATTTGCATTGGAAAAACCTATAAGCTTAATTAAACTAAAGCTTACAAGTGAAACTGAAACTGAAAAACTTTATTTAAACACGTGACATTGATGAGCCTAAAAAGCCGGGTAAAAAGGGACTCGTTACAAAAATGTACGTGTACAAGTACCAGCGATCAACACGTTTTATGGCTTAATTAAGGTCTAGCTTGATTATAAGTAAAACCCTTAGGCTTTTAGACTAGGAGCTATAACTAGTTTAACTATAACTGATCACGAAATTCAGTTTTTTTAAAGCTTTCTTTTAATTTATTAAAATCACAACAGAAAGAGGAAAAAGTGTTCCTTATATCCCACTAGGAGACATTTATCGTAGTATTTTCAAGGAAACCTCCTCTCCTCTGAGGAATAAATAATCTTTTAATTGATAGTTTTTTTTAAAGAAAGGTTTTCTTTAAAAAAAATATTCAGAATCAATGTTGTTTCCACCTTTACATTTCCTGGGCACTGCAATTTTTAATAACTGTAACATGTTATGGTCGCACTGTTGTTATTGTATACAAAAGCTCTTTGTGCCAGAGGATTAGGCTAGCATAATATGTCACAAACACCCAAGATGGTCGAAAGATAGAAGTGATCCTCACATTTATCTGGACAATTGACTGTAAGCAATAATGTTGTCTCTCGTAGACACCTGAAAAATTCAGGTGACTTCAAGTGGATTCAACCCCCCAACCTCTTCAGTCTTTTGTCTACAACCTGCACTTCAAATACATGTTCTATCACTTTCTCTGTTGAACTGCGCGCTACACACTTATGTCAGAAGTGACGCATCAGAAAAAAGCAACCAACAATGCCATACTTGTGTTCAATCAAGATGCTTGCCTGTCTGGCAACCTGCGATAAGATTTGGCGCCATCCCGAAACGTCATTCCACTAGCCCCAGGCAATGGGACATCCTTTTTGGTCATGTCCTGATTTTAGTTTGATATGAAAGAGTTGCATTTTGTCAGGGATAACTAGTTATCACTCTGTTGGGGGCATTACTAAACCACGAAACAGCGAAACACCAAAACAGTAAAATGGAACACTAAAACACCATGTATGACCCCACCATACATTGAATACGAACAGACAAAGGTTGGATTTGACGTTATTGCTCCTTGTCATTGAGATTAAGATTAGGATTCAGATTAAAACTGAGATTAGGAGCAATACTTTTTTAGGCCTAAAATGATGTTTAATCTCAAATCCAACCTTTGTCGGTTAGTATTCAATGTATGGTGGGGTCATATATGGTGTTTTGGTGCTTCGTTTCCCTGTTTCGTTGTTTTATTGTTTAGTAATGTCCCTCTGTGGGCATGCTCTTACCATAAATGAGTCGAGTCGAGTTTCTCGTCAGACTGTTAACCACTTTTTAAATCTATGCCGTTTCAGCTAAGGTTTGCATGGCAAATAAACCCTTCTCTTTTCAAAGCACTCCTCTCTGGACAGCATTTTCAAAATGACCTGGTTTCAGGAATAGTTTTGATGGGTATAATGATTTTAGTTTGATATGAAAGGTCTTATTGATTTGAAGCCATCCATTATTTGTAGAGAAAGATCAAGTTTTTATTTCTAACGCCACTGTAGGTGTGGAACAAGGAGTGTGGCCAGAGAATGTGGAACTCTATGAGCCTTACAAAGGTACTTTGTGCAAGTCCTTTAAAGTGCTACTAAGATGAAAAGAAAAGTTCTCGTTTTTCGTTACATTTCGAAAGTACTTTGTTGAATGCTGAACAAGTGAAATTTTTTGTAGTAATTTCAAGAGGAAGGCTGTTTATTTTAACGTCACTCTTTTCATTTAACAGTCTGCCATTACTTGGTGCAGTTCCGACTGATAAGGTTCCAGCAATCTGAATTGAGGAGAAAGTGACGCCATCAACTTACTACAATAGCTTAAAAATGAAGTGTGTGAATGCAGCTTAATAATTAGTATGCAGTACAAGAGTATTTGGCTTTCAGATTGTCAAATTTGTGTTCTGCACTGTCACTAATAATACCGGTGAGCCACATTCACACACTGCATTTTTAAGGTAGTGAGTAAATGACATCACGTTCTCCTCAATCAAACTCCCTGAGGGCTTACATGTATCTGTCAGAACCGCACCAAGTGATGGCTGACCAGGAGGTGGTGAAATGCAAAAATTTGGTTTTATCAGTATAAGTAATCGCGTGATTTCAACTGCAATTTGCAAAAAATAAGCACAGGTAAATTTTTTGAAAAGCGCAGCAAGTGCAATTGGTAGTCTTGGAAAAAAAGTTCATGCTTATTTATTGCATGTTGCACGAGAAAAATCATGTGATTACTTGCCAATAACATTTATGAAAAAATGAGAAATAGTTATTAGCAGAAGCAACGCACTCGTATCACGCAATCATGGAAAAACTGTGGCATGAGTTGCACCATCGATCCATGGCCTGTATTTGATTGGCTATCAAATGAATGCAAAAATTTCACCTTTATTGCACCATTTCACTTTTCTGCACTCTGTTTGGGATTAATTGATGTGCTCTCAGCCAATCAATGCACTAAAATTTTTTCCTCTATATTAAAATTAATTAATTAATGAATTAAGTGATTTTTCTTACTGTGGTTAATTTATTCATCAGTTTGTTTAATAATAATAATAATAATAATATTAATATTAATATTATTATTATTATTATTATTATTATTATTATTATTATCACTTTATTTAAGCCTCAAGGTTATTTAGCCAATCACCAGAAATTAGAACAAATCAAATGTTGGTTTTTGAGGAGAGGGGAAGACGGGAGTATCCGGAGAAAAAAGCTCTCAGAGCAGACTTAGACAATCAACAAACTCAAACCGCAGATGGCGTCGAATCCGGGAATCGATCCAGGGCCACTTTGGTGGAAGGCGAGTGCTCTCACGACTGCACCATCTCCGCTACCCAACTAAGCTTTTGTATCAAAATAGCTTGTAGCGGGCTTTAAATAGCCTGGTTTAGAAAAAGAAGAAATACAAGAAGTGAGGGTTTAAAGAAGTTCAAGAACATTTGAACCAACATTAAAAATTTTTTTAAGTATAGCTCTCCATTCAAAATGTTCTGCCATCTTATATATTAGTCCTTATTGCCCCCAATGGGGCACTAAGGGCCGCGACAATGTCTCTTTTCCACCGGGTCTTGTCTTTCACAATTGCCTGTGCCTCTCCCCATGACAAACCCATCTCACTAAGTTCAGTTTCCACTGTCTTCCTCCAGGTGGTTTTTGGTCTTCCCCTTTTTCTTTTTCTTTTCTTTTTCTAAGGGCAACCTTGGGTATCCTCTCTGACAACATTCGTAAGACATGTCCCAGCCATCTAAGCCGGGGTTTCTTGATTTCAAGATCCATACTTGTCCACCCAGTCTTCTGGTACAGGTCATTGTTGGAAATTTTGTTGGGCCAGAAGATGTTGCAGATCCTTTGCAGACAGTTGTCTGCCGTCTTGGATGACATAAATCACCCCAGCAATCCAATGTTTGGTGCAAGCTGAGAATTACTGCATTACTGGTGTTCCACTTAATCAGCTTTCATTGCTAAGTCCCTGACTGCACACTTTTCTATTGTTTCCTTTTTTTTTGTTTACTAGATACTATTGTATTGACGGATGCTGCCCTTTGCAGGAGTACAGAGGTTCGAGTACACAAACCTTTTCAGATTTTGATAAAAGCACACCAATAGAATCATTCAACTCAGTCATGAATCATTTCTATAACTGAAAACAGCAGTCACTAAAAGCCTTGTTTCTATTAAACTAACAGGCTTATTTACGATTTTGTGGCTTAGCTCATGAAGTTAGATGCAGAAGAAATGCAGAATTCATGTCTCCATCAGGTAGGACAAGTGATAATTCCAAGTCATTTTAATAAACAGAGAATGCTACAAGTAGAATGCAAAGAAAAGTTGACAGCTTGTTTTTAATACAATGAAAACAACATGGAATCTGGGAAAGACTTCAAAAGGCATGGTAGTCTAACGAGATGCTGAAATACCTGCCTTTGTATTTACCTGAGTGTTAGTCTATCCATGTTGACCTTTAATTTTTGTACCCTTGGACCTGGTTTTCTTCAATTCGTGTTAAAAATGTGAAGAATTTATGTCTAGCATTATTGAATTCAGTTGGGATTAAACTAATCTTTCTATTTGAGGAGATGCAGGACAGTGCTTAAGTAAAAGAAAAAAATCCTGATAAAGCTCCGGAAACTTCAGACTGCGATTATCTTTGAAATCATTTTAGGTGGAATGCTCATGAACTTAACAACTAGCTTGATAGCTTGAACGCTCTTCCACTACAATCAAAGCGTTACTGGTATATATTTTTGTATATTATTCCAAGAGTCCCTGTCAAGTCAAAAACTAATTCACTTGTGAATAAAGTGATAAACAAAATATTGCAATAAATTATTATTAAACTATCCCATTTTTAGGTAATGTTCCATTCTTAAGGGTTGACAATGAACTAATCTGTGACTTCTCTGGAATTTCGGCATATATTGAGAGTAAGGCAAGTACTTTATGGATCTTCTTTGTTTTATGTGAGACCCTTGTAGACCTTAATAGGGGAATCTTTATTTACATTGTTTGGCTCATTAGCATAAGCCTATCCTTTTCTAATCTATCAGCCAAATAATCATCACTGACTATTGAAAGTCATTCATAATGACCTCTCTCTGAACCGCTGAGTGCAATTTATCAGATGATCTCTGAGTCATGATGGTTTGAAAATTCAAGATTTTACAAAGAATGTAAGGGCTCATTATGCTTTTGCCACCCAAGAATTAATCAGTTTTTCATGGCTAATAACTTGCTCATTATCAAAGCTAAAAGGCTTAAATTGGAAATTTAGCTAAGTAAATTAACCCTTTCAGCCCTGTGGGGTTCCCCATTGTCAAGTAAAATCGTCTGGCGTTAGACAGAGTAAAATCTATAAGTGGCACTATTGGGAGTGAAAGGGTTAACATGTTCTTTTGCCTTTTGAAGTCAATTTGTGAATAGCATGATGTTGTTCTATCAGCAAATTCATATGTTAATTAGACAACATGAAAACAATGACGACAGCAAAGATTCGTGTATACACTGTACATGTATGTGACTTTATCTAATTCTGAATGGTTCTTCTAGGGCTTCTCCACCAGCAAGGACTTTGAACTAAGGGATAGAGCAGAAATGAAAGCATATATTTCCTTGGTTGAAAATTCTCTCTTCCCAGCTGAGGTATTAATATTAATCACATATATGTTCAGTATTGTCTTATCATACATTGGCAGCGTCATTATTGTCATCGTCGCTGTCATTGCTTTTAGTATTCATCATACTTGCATTTTAGGAATGAATTTCAAAAATAGTTAAAATAGAAGCAACTTGATTGTTATTTTTATGAAAGATTTACAATACACC
>NC_090883.1:28457170-28467170 GCF_036669925.1 Montipora capricornis | reverse complement strand
TGGTCAAACGGAAGCGCGAGCTTCAACTATCATCAACTATCATGCGCCGTTTGACCCCTCTGGCCAGTTTTTTCAAGTTTTAATCCATATCCATCCTCTCCATCCATGGATGCGAGGTCTTAATTGATGCAAAAACGTATTTTAGTGTTTTGAAGTTTGACTGAAATAACGTGACACTGTCCCTTTAAGTAAAAGTAGAAATCACGCTTGTCTACATGTGTCCCTAACTCATAACACCGAGCCCCTTAAATTTCATTACGGTTGCTTTTTTAAGTATTGGAGTCTGAAAGCGTTGTCAATTAAATGGAAGGAGAATGTAGTAAAGTAGATGGCGCAAGACCCTCCTGTTTTCTCTTTTTACTGACAAATTGTAGTTGGCAAAATTTCCAAAATAATGAAAGTAGCCAACAACTGTGTTGGTCGCGGGCATAATAGACCTTTTTGCAGATACGGCGGCCATTTTGATTTCTTTTGTTTCAAATAGCTATTATGGGATGCCCAGGGGGCAAATACGTAATAATTTGCCCCCTGAGCATCCCATAATGTCTTTCGAAACAATAGAAATCAAAATGGCCGCCGTATCGGCAAAAAGATCAATTATTTTAGCCAGTTCCAGGCTCCCAGATACTGGGGAAAACGAAAACAACTGCGTATGAAAAACGAGTGGGGGCTTGGAACAAGGCGAGGCGGGGAAACAGCCTAATTATTTTGACCACTTCTGCCATTGCCCATTATATGTATGCTTCGTTAATGCTCTTGCAGGTCTTGGAAGAATTTAAACGGACATGTCAAGCTCTGTCTGAAAAGCTTGGAAGGAATCAATTCTTTATAAACGACAGGTAAATTTAATACCATGCTTGAATTTTAAAGTGGTGACAAGAGACCCACTTCCTCCCCTCCACAGAAGAGGTATTGGAAGAGGCGCCTTTATGCACCACATCTGAAAGTCAACCTGACTCTGTTGTCATTCCAGTTAAAGTATTCATGCAGCCTCCGTCCGCACAACTCCACCCCACCACCCCCCTTCCTCCTGGGGTGCGGCTCCCTTGTGAGCGTTTATTTGGGTACCCAGTGTTGTCGAGAAAACGATCCAGTGAAGATTGATAATCCTCTAAAAACCATAAAACGGCTACAAGTGGACCAGATTAACGGAACATAACAGTGCCGCCAAGAAGAATAAACATACTCTTGTCCGTCAGTGTGTCTTCGTTTCGTTGAGATGTCTTTCACGGGGCCTAGGTTTACCTCTTAGTACTCCTGGCCATGCACCTAATTGTGGGCCACGAGTTACCCTTTTCTCCCCCTGTGGGTTATAGTAGGGACCTTTAGATTCTAGGACAAGAACGAGTACGAGATTTGACTGCCCTTTTTTAGCGAAAATACTTTTTTAGAAGATTTATAACCCTGACGATTAATCTTAAGCCGTGTTCACATGAGGCCTCGATTATGATCGAATTATAATCGAATTAAATATGATTGGGTTCACATCAACTAATTACAGTCCCTGATTATAACTGGATTATAATTACTTCAAACAACCTCAAAGGGGTTGTTTGAAGTAATTACAGTGCGTCGTAATTGAACAGAATCGCGAGCACGTGGTGCATGGTATGAACAGACGAAACTTCTAATCGCTTTATGGAGCGAAGGTTTGAATTTGTCTTCTTCTATTCTCGGAAGCTATCCTTGGTTCTCTTCTCGCCTCAAGCACATGATGGTGATGATAATCGTGACAGCCACGCGATACGGCGGCATTTTGTTTGACACTTCGAGGTTACCCTGCCTATTGTATTTGAATTTTCGCAGATGTGAACAGAACCTCATGATAGAATAAAATTAAATGACGTATAATAGCCTGAATTATACTTCAGTTGATCATAATCAACGTTGAGTGTGAACACGGCATTACTCTTTGTTAGCAGTGTAGGTTCGTCAGTTATTCTTATTGCTGGTAACTGAGCCTTTCTGCTAATCGAAAAATGCTAAAACTGCTACCGTGTTGTTGCAAAACCTCGTATTAAAATGACGACGGTATCACGTTTTTCCCGCCGAAATGACGCTGGTTTGCGCGCGCTCAGGCTTGTTCTATGAGAAAACCTCGTACTCGCAGACGTTTTCGTCCTAGAGTCTAAAGCTCTCTAGTGGTGGGAACTACGGGGGACAGGGCGCAGTGGTGAGAGCTCTCGCCTCCCACCAATGCGACCCAGGTTCGATTCGTGGACTTGGCGTCACATATAGGTTGAGTTTGTTGGTTCTCTACTCTGCATCATCGAGAGGTTTTTTGTCCGGGTACTCCGGTTTTCGCCTCAACTCAAAAACCAACCTACGATTTGGTCTGAATTGATTTGATTTGATTTGATTTGATTTCCTGGTACAATGTCCCCAATTACTTTTACAGCGCTAAATACAGTTGACACTTAAAATAAAGTTCAATGTAATTATTATTACGACACATCCACAAAAAGGATCCCTCACGAAGACAGAATCTTCCTCTAGAACCCGACATTGGTAGATCTATTTGAAGCATTCAGCACACGCTTAACAGTTTTTGTCTTCTTTATTTCAGACCTACCGAGCTAGATGCATTGGTTTTCGGCCATCTTCATACTGTTCTGACGAGATATCAGCCAGATAACTCGTTGAGCTCTATTGTTAAAGCCCACAACAACCTCGTTGACCTTGTAATGAGAATCTTGTGGGATTACTTTAATGATAACAGGTGGAGGGCTACCAATCAGAATTTGTGAGGTTGCAGAGCTTTTGAAGATACGTAAATTTCCGATCCAATTTGTCCGGTTTTGTTTTTGAACATTGTTATACAGGTGAAGACGAAGCGTCGGTCTGAAAGACAGCATTGTGTTTTGCCCATGAGTCTCAGAGAAGAGGAAAACATTTTACAAGCATGTATTGTTCGCCTCGTTGAACTTTGTCGTTTGAATAGTGTGTACATTTGCAAAATAGGCCTCATCACGGTTTTGACCGCCATTTTGACGGGTAGGCAAAGCGTAAAGAATTTGTAGTGTTTATATGGAGATCCGATGTCAAATAATTTTCGTTGAACGCTAGTTCTAAAAAAATTATGAATCGCGAACTGAAGGTACAGGGTAAAGGATTATACAGACCAAATTTTAGGGACTAGCCTTCGTTAAAAGCTGCGTGGTAGCGTTTTCGATTTTTCCATACATTTGTCTGTAATTGTTACTGAAAATTCGCGGGAAAAAATTACAGACAAATATATGGAAAAATTGAAAACGCTGCCGGGCAACTTCTGTAAAAGGTTAGTGCCTAAAATTTGGACTGTGTAATCTTTTGCCCTGTACCATAAATTTTTCAGAACTAGCGTTTAACGAAAATTATTTGACATCGGATCCACATATAACACTACAAATTCTTTACGCTTTGCCTACCCGTCAAAATGGCGGTCAATACCGTGATAAGGCCTTTTGTGTCGACGTTCCAGGATCATTTGTTTTTAAGCGCGGGTCCTGGAGTTACATTCACGAGCTTGATACTCGGTGACTTCAATGGCCATTCTCTACTCCTTGTTTATTTTTGCTTGAAATACCCCTGTGACGTGGGTTCGGATGGCCCAGGAATAGAAACAAAACGCTAACGAAACACAAAGAAACTACACCCAAACCCCTTCCCACAATCGTACAACAAACTTAATTTAAGATATAATTTAGCTACAAGTATAACAGTTGCTACAGTACTATTTCTAAATTAATTAATCTTACTTAAATCCATTACTTAAATCCATTGAAGTCTTTCTATATATTTAAATGATAACACCAGATAAACTAATTACTTTACTTTTTATATTTACAAAATTAAATTATAACGGTTCTGTTCCTTTCGAGTTCTTTAACTGAGTTCCTCTGAAAATCTTGCCAAGCAAACCAAACCACGAGGTCTACCAACCTTACTCCCGTTCTCCTATACGATTCCTCCTTTGTTACCTTTTCGGCTGTCAATATATATGTTGCTCTTGCTTTCCTGATGTTTCTTTCCTTTTGCAGCGTAGGTCTCCAGTCAACGCGACTTGCCGCTTCTCAGAGTAAAGCTTCTCACAGTCGTCTCCTCCAACGTACTCCTCCAACTCTTCGTTAACATCTCACGAACACCCCCATTGACAAATTGATTTTTTCCTTGAACCTTGTTCAGTGTCTGCTAATGACTTTTACGAAGGGAAATGTGTTCTCTGCCCTCAGTCAGTTGAACTCCTCTTCTCAAGTCTTCTCTCTAGGTCGCCTTCCTTTCCATCAACCAACTGTTCGCCACCACACCCTTACAACACGTTACTTACATTTATATCTTTACATAATAATTTATTCTACACCAGGGGGGGGGGGGGGGGGGTACTGTACTATATAGGTATGTGCCGCTGTGAAGGGTATGGTTTTCAAGCACTTTACTCTAGGATAGAGTATATAAATCATAGCCTTTCGATCTAGAATAGGGTATCATTTTTCACGAAACTGACCAGTCGGTTGAAGATTTTATCAAGACTGAGGAAACTAGAAATTCCCACTCAAGGATGTAAAAAAATCAACTCCACAAAGTTTAAGTTTACGTAACTCAGCCTCAGCAGTGTCATTAAATGGCTATCATGAAACACCTCTGGATATTATTAACTGTCAAGAATAGGAATTTAGACGGAAATCGGTGGGAGTTTACTATAGTATAGGATAGCAAAATTCAGCTGAACTAGCTCTGGTGTAGGCTAAGGGTTCCAGGCTCCCAGCGGCACATCCCCACCCAGAAATTTCTAAAGTGCCCCCCCTCCACCGGGATTCTACAATTCAGTAACACTTACTGACAAACTTATTGCCTTAAACACGAAAATGGAGACTTTTAAGAACAAATAAAAACTTACAAGCTATTTTCTCTGTAAGGTTCTAAGTACGGTTGACTCCGACACTAAACTAACACTAACTAATTACCACTACCGGAGTAAACTATACAGCTAAGGAAACAACGAACCAGAACGACACAAAAAGGAATTTTGTAATATACCCATAAATCATATATACCCATAAAGCGTAATGTTGAAAGGTTGGGTGTCCGGGGGGCCTTTCGTCCAACTTTAATACCAGATAAGCATTTGACACATATTTTCAACAAAAAGAGAATTGTTAGCGTTTGAGATCAAGAGGACACGAGTTACGCTTATCGAAACCGATCTTCATCTAATAGCGTGAATTTCTCCACAAATGTGGAGTGGGAAAGCATGCTTACTAATGCCATCTCTAGAGCTTAAAAGCAAATCTACCAACGTTAATAAACTGGCTTTATCTTTCATGGTTGAATTGATGTTTCAACGGCGCTAGCACGCTATGAATGCTCAGGAGTTCATCAAGTGCATGGAGCTTCTATCGCTACTAATAGCTCGAGTGAACCCTTTCCCGAGTAAATTTCTTTTTAGAAACAAAATTTTTTCCGCGAAAAGTATGATCCTTTTCCTTGACGCTGAGATATGTCCAGAAATGAGGGCAATTGCAAAACTAGCTAATATACCAAAACATTTGAAAAGTAATAACAAGAATAACAAATATAGCGAAAACATTAAATCAAACAAGTGAGGGAAGCAAAAATAACAATTCTCTAAGACGGACATGGGAAGGGGCCCCCAAAATACATCTACAACTAAAATAACAAATACAGCGCACATATCAAATCAAGCAAGCGAGAGAAGAAAAATAAAGAAAATGATGACAAATATTGCGAAAATATCGATTCACGCAAGTGAGCGAAGCAAAAGTGACAATTCTTCAAGATGGACAAGGGAAGGGGGTCCCACAAATCGAACTAAAATATGAACCAAGCCAGAGAGCGACGCAAAATAGCAATTCTTTAAGACGGACAAGGGAAGGGGCCCTACAAATATAACCAAAATGGCAAATAAGCGAAAATATCAATCCAAGCAGGCGAGAGAAGAAGCTAACAATTCTTTTAAAGTTAACGGACCATCCTCGGGCTGGCGGAACTGGCCTTTAATTCAGAGGTTCATTACAAGTCTCAATGGTAGCTTCTGGAGAGAGGGAATCATTCGAGTTTTCAGAATGGCTCGTTATATCGGGCATGTATAGACTTCGAGTTATAGTGATCTACTGCGTGCCCTATAGCACTGAGCATCCAGTGACAACTAAGGTTTTATTTTTCGAGTTTTCTGACTATATGGAGTCTGTTATTACGTCTACTGAGAAACTCGTGATCTTGGGAGATGTCAACGTCCATGTGATGCTGATGCGAAGAAACATCAGGATTTTTTGGAGTGTTTAGGCCTTCACCAGCATATCAGATAACCAATTCATATTCTCGGACACACCTTGGATCTGTTTACTTCACGAAAATGTCTGTTTGTTATTAATGGTTCCCCAAGTGTTGATCGCCTGTTTTCAGATCACTTTTCGGTTGTCTGTGGTCTTCAAATGCCCAAGCCTGCAGTTTCTGTTAAGGAGCATACTTACAGAAATATCAAGACTGTTGACATTGATAAATTGACTGATCTGAGAAACTCGGAATTGTGCCTAGATCCACCAAGTGCTCTTGAGAACTTTGATTAACTGCTATAATGCTTCGCTCACTAGCGAAAGTGCCTACGCCAATATCCATTGCCTGCAAGGCAGAAGGAGGCTATAAATAGCTGCGGTTACACTAGCCATTTTGCCCTTGGGTAAGTGGCTTTTTCCCATGGGGAAGCAATTTTTTATGTGTAACCGATCTGCCCAAAGGAAAATTTCCTGTGGGAAATTTCCATGGATACGTCAAAAAGAACAAAAAAATTGCCCATGACAGTTCCAGATGTAAGTCTTATGGTTAACAAAACCCCAAAGCGGCTCAACCAATCACAAGATTGCCGAACGCCAGGAAAATACATGCTGTGATGAACTGTGTAAACAACTGCGGACGTGGAAATACCCAAGCACGCCTTTTCTGGCCAGCAGCAAGTCGACGTCTAAATTATAAATTGGAGAGTTGCAAGGACTAGAGAAAGCGTAACTGAAGTCGACGTCTTTGTTGTCTTCTTAAAATGAAGCGATGAATCGCTGAACTTAATTGAGGTGGACAGTTTAAGAGAAGCGCCGACGTGACAATTACCGGAAATAATCTTCGATGTTTACATGCAAATCTTCGATGTTTACTTTTTTTTTTAGATCCTTAATTTTAACGTATTTTGTATTGTAATTAGTTTTTCAAAAACCATTTAGTGGAAAAACTAATAAATCTCATCTTGTCTTACCTTAAAGGTAAGTTTCCCACCAAAACAGGTCAACGCTTACTCCCCTTGGGTAATTTACAAGTGTGTAACCGCAAATGGGGAGTCGATCATAACCCAGGGTAAACCAAACCCAAGCTGGAACCCCAAGGTTCCCCATGGGCAAGAGGTCTGGTGTAACCGCACCTAATATAAGGTGAACGAAGTCGTAATCCAACAGCGCTTTTTCACAGCATTCAGTCTCTTTAGAAACTGATCGAATGAATTTTTTTTTCCAGAACGTTGCGACACTTACTGCGTCTACTATAGAGTGAAGCGCCCAGAAGATCGAAAACAGACCCAGTGTACGTGTGTTAAGCGAGATCATTTTTCATTCCGACGTTTTGACCGTGAGTCTAATAGGAGGTAGTCGCGGGACCCCCAAAATTTTGAGCAATGGTGCCACATTTCGTTTGGGACCGCTACGTAACGGTCAGCCTGGTGCCAAAAATGTGCCGTGCTAAGCCGATTTTTTAGCGCGTGTAACTGGGGTTTAGTTTTGAAAAATGAAAAAGTCGTTGTGGGGCGCCTGTGAATGGTAACAGTGGTAAGTACTTGGGAAGCAATTGTTTTGATTCGAAATAAAATTAAAAGTGTTTTATATAAAAGCTACTTTCCTGTATGTTTTATTGTAAGGGCGATCTGAGAGGAAAATTTTCCAATATCGTGTGGTAACATAACACATAACACATAACATGAGAATTTTATTCCATAAAGCTCATTTGTACAAATCTATACGCTTTATTTTCACATGTGAAAAAGGCCTATACAGCCAATCAGAATGGCGTACAGCTATTTCACATGTGAAAGTATAACCAATCAACGATAGCGTAAAGGCGTTTCCATGCCAATCACTCGTGCATCTCGTGCAAATCGTGCAAATCGTACTTTGTTATTGAATTAAATTAAATTTGCATTTGGTTCTATTGTTAGTGAGTTTTTGTTTATAATTCGCGTTCAGAAAACTATTTTAATGAAAATTCTCATGTTATGTGTAATAAACAGTTTACGACATAGAAAGTGCTTTGTACGGGGTTTATTCACTCGTTGTTTGTGTCAAAAACCCTCACTCGCTCGTTCCTCGCTCGTTCGGGTTCTTGACACAAACAACTCGTGCATAAAACCCCGTACGGCGCACTTTCTATGAAGTAATCTATTTATACCAACTTATGGTCACAACCTATGCACATCCTGCAGTCGAACGATTTATTCCATCTCAGGCCGCCCAAACTCATAATTTGAACGCTCCGTTAATATAAAGATTTCTAGGGTTGACATGGGAAACAAGAAATAACGAAATGAATCGGCTTATCCTAGTTTACAGCGAAGAAAATAATAAAATAAACTAATACCTTGGTTGCACCTTTTGTTCTTGATTTGAGGTGTTCTGGGCTTGTTTTGAAATTTGCTGCTCTCTTTCTTAAGACTCCCAACTGGCAGAAGACAGACCAGTTTGCTATTTACAAGTGCATGGAAGGAGTTGAACCAGGGACTACTGAAAAACTCCATGTAGCGGTCAGACGCAAGATTGAAACTGGGACCTCCAGATTTAAATTCTGTAGCCCTAAACACTTGGCCATGCTGCCTCCAGTCTTTGACAGTCATATGTCAATCATAAAATTATGACAATAATGACCAAAGATTCTGTAAGGACCCCTGTGGCCCCTCTTGTGTCTCTCAGAATACTTAACTCTGTCTTAACCAGAAATTTTACATGCCTTCCCTGGGAAAATTTGTCATACTTTAGGCTATAGTTTTCCAAAATGAGGCAAGTTTTGTCACAATGGTATCCCTGTATGTCTTTCAGTTGCAGGTTTCATGCACTGCAGATTATGGCTTCTGCTTCACAAGAATATCAAGGACACAACCAAGCTGATGGATCTGGTAAAGTTAAAGTCACTATTTTGGCTTCTGAATGGGGATCGAGTAAGGGCGGACTTTCCACCGTAAACAGAAATTTAGCCGTTCAGTTGGCAAAATTCTCTGAAGTGGAAATCACTTTACTTGTGCCACAATGCAGTGAAGGGGACAACAAAGAAGCCCTCAGCTTCAACATAAACATTGTTGAAGCAAAAAAGTTTGTTGGTTATGAAGATCTGGAGTTACTTAGCTTTCCACCAGATGATCTGCCAATCGAGGTGGTCATTGGTCATGGAGCGAAACTGGGTCGCCAGGCACAAGTGATAAGAGATTTTCGTAAATGCAAATGGGTGCAAGTGGTGCATACAGAGCCAGAGGAGCTGGGAATGTTTAAATCCTACCCAGATCCAATTTCCAAGGGTCAAGAAAAGCACTATATTGAAGTCAAGCTTTGTGAAGAAGCTGATTTTGTGGTAGCAATTGGACCCAAGCTAGCCGAGTCTTTCCATAGATATCTTCGAGCTTGCAAAAAACATCAGACAATTTTTGACTTTACTCCTGGTATTTTTGAAGAATTTCTGAGTGTTGATCAAGACCCTAACGAAAGAAAACATTGCAGTGTTTTGGTGTTTGGCCGCGGTGATGCAGAAGATTTTCAGTTAAAGGGATTTGACATTGCAGGAAAGGCTGTTGCTTCACTTGCTGACACTCATCTTATCTTTGTTCGAGCGCCTGATGGAAAATATCAGGAGATAGCAAAATCGTTCTTGGAGTGCGATCTACCAGCTAATTGCCCGAGGGTTAGAGGCTACGTCAAGTGCAGAGAAAGCTTAAGGGAATTATTTTGTGAGGTAGATCTAGTAGTCATGCCTTCTAGAACTG
>NC_090883.1:28449670-28452170 GCF_036669925.1 Montipora capricornis | reverse complement strand
GATTATGTTCTAGCTATTACCACAGCCTCCAAAATAAGAGATTATAAACGGGCTATGCCACGTTGTTTTAGGATGTTTAGGGGACATCTTTAGTTGATCTTGAAATTTAAACTCTAGAATGGAGTTCATTTTCTGTTCAAATTATCATTACATCACACAACAAACACATGATTCTGAGCAAAAGCGACCTGCCAACCTTGAAAAATGTATTAATAATACTACTACTAATAATAATAATAATAATAATAATAATAATAATAATAATAATAATAATAATAATAATAATAATAATAATAATAATAATAACAATAATAATAATATCTTTATTTAGACTGAAAAGACCGATCAGCAAAATCAAAAGATTTGCTGGTATAAACCGGTGGTCACTGGTCAGTAAAAATAGTAACATTATAAAGAGTTTTTAAAAAAGGGAGATAAAAATGTATAGATTTTAAGGTATGTGCAAAACATATATACGGGATCACATCACAAAACGAGATATTAAGACTGACGGACACTACAAACATGCAAATTTACATCGAGATTTAGAAAATAATTGAATAATTTTGACTTAAAAGTCCTTAGAGTAGGCGCAAGGCCGATTTTTTCAAGATTACCCAAATACAATCCGTTTCAATCTTGCCCATTTGTGTCCGTTTGTGCTACTCTTTCCTTTTGCTGTTTTTCTTTTATGCTCTTCAAAAGTTTTAAGTAGCAATTGAATTGTTTCGTTTTGGGCATTTTGGGTGTCACGAAATTACATCATTCTGAAGCCCACGGTATGTTCAAACTGTGAAAACACGGCGCAGAAACCTTCTAACTTAAGCCGACTATATCATCAGCTGTCGACCTTGAAGCGCAGTATTCATCTGCCTTTTGGCAGAATCTTCAAAACTTACTTGTTTCCCCATTCTATGCTAGTGGGACGTCTCAAAAGGACTTACTTTCGATAAACAATGTGAGTTTTTTATATTCACTGTGTGTTCTTCCTCGACAGCCGCAGTCACGCTCCATCACTTACTACGCAACACACCATCCGGGCGCCTTTTTCCTTTAAAAGTGGGATTTTTGTACATTGGCAGATAAAAAAGGAAACTTAATTAATTGAGTTATAAAAGTTTCCTTTATTGTATTGTGCACTGCCTTAGCTTGATGGTGCCATCACTACGCTCAAGTCTTATTAATATCCAGAGTAACAAGGTCTGATCCATTTTACAGTTTACATTTCCTCAGAGTTAAATACGTGAGAGTGGGGATTATAGCAGCGCGTACTAGGGGATGGAAAGTTGTTGTAGTTTTCGCGAATTGTGGATAATTCTGGTTTCTGGTTTCTGGTTTCTGGTTTCTGGTTTCCGGTTTCCGGTTTAAGGATTCCGGATTCCGGATTCCGGATTCCGGATTCCGGATTCCTGCTTTTAGTGCTTCCCGGTAAATCATGGTTTAAGGCTCTGGCATTTTAATTGCATTTGAGAAGAAAGGATAAGCCACCATAGGTGTGAATTCATTATACAGGAATTTATAATTGCCTTCTATTGATCATCCTAATCACCTAACCGTCTCCCAGTCCAGGCCAAACACAAAGATTTTACCAGTGTGTAAAAATGGACATTTGTAGGAAGTTTATTCCACTATATTCTGATGACTGATACATGCCCATTCTCTTAAGTCTTAATTTTATCCTTTCTTTTTTTCCGTAGGAAGGTAAAAAGGTTATAAACGGCTTTAATAAGCTGTTCAGGAACAGTGAGCATAGGAGTTGCATACTAAGTTAACCAATTGTAATACACTTAAGTCCTTCACTAACAAATACTTACGATATATTGTGAGATCTCTTGAAAGCCAAAGATTTCATTTAGTTCTCATCTTACTCACCTTATCATAAAAATTGGCGGCGAGGCATTTATGTGCATTGTAACATAATTTCATTAGTGCTCTTGAAACCCAGTATCTTAGACTTTCTATGCTACATCGAACCAAGCCATATAGCTCTCAGACTGCTTTTCTTTTTATTCAGCTTAAATCCCAAAAGGGTTGGAGGTACAGTGGAGTGAAAAATAAGAAGTTTAAGATTGAACATGAAAACATCAACATGTAATGCGACTTGTCAATTCCAAATAGATTTTGGGCAAACAGCAACTATATGTGACGTGTACTGCAGTAAAAGGGATTTCATCTTTCAGCATTGTGCCAAGTACTGCAGTTGTATGCAATTATATGTCAATCCTATCTCCATGGCCCACAGACCTACTTCGCAACACCTTCCCTTCGAGCCTGGAATGAATTAACAATTATTTCATCAGCTTGCATTCAATACAAGGTGCTAAATATTGTAGCCAACGAGTTGCTTAGTGCCAAGTTGGCAATAACCAATCTTGTATCCAATAAGGGTGAAAGGAATATTGTTTTTTATTAGATTCTACACCTTCCATTCATTTTCTGTCGACAGAACTTGGCTTTCGCCACAAAATTTTTCAGCTTAAGCGACATTTGCTGGACTCGT
>NC_090883.1:28414670-28434670 GCF_036669925.1 Montipora capricornis | reverse complement strand
AATGTGAATGCTCAGTTAATGTAACGATTTGTAGGGTTTACATGGGAAACATGATCCAGTGCTTTCAGTAAGTTTTGCAGTGGATGACTGGGAAAATAACGTAGACGGTAGGGTTGTCCACATTATGCCAGCATAATTTTGAGCATAATAGTGAGGCATGAGCATCGAGCATTACGCCAGCATAATAGTAAGAAATAGTCCCGGAAATATGTCAAAATCTCGTAAATGAATAAATAAATAAATACATTGGAATTAGGTACAATCTCGAAATTGGAATTCCGTTTTCCTGTGGTGAAATATTCGTGATAATCGACTGACCCAGACTTTACCACAGGAAACGGACATGGCCATTTGGGGCGACTGGGAGTTTGGGACTTTTAATTATTCAAAAAATGAGTGATCCGGGGAAAATTTTTTGAGCATAAATAATTAGCATAATTGTGAAAATTGTGAGCATAATGTGGACAACCCAAGTAGACGGATGTGGAATCCCGAGTGCTGAAGACATGAGCCTCAAGGGGGGTCTGGGGCATGTTCAACCACTGCAAGTTTGGAAATGCTATTTACAGCATTTTCCAAAAGGTGTTTCCCTCTAAAAGGCAATGGAAATTAGGCAATAAAACACTACAATGATAGTCATTTTTGACAGAAATTGCTCCCTTATTAGTATTCAAATACACTATAGGCCGAATGTCACGTAAATTGAGCACTAACCCCTAAATACGTGATGTACTCGATTTTCGTTACATTTGTTTGACAATATAGACATTTTTTTTTTCTTGAGAAGAAAACTCCGTAATTCAGTGATTTTATTTTGGTGATAGAAAACGGTGGAAAACCGAAGTTTACAGTAAGATGCAAATGATCAGGGTACAAACGTTTTGTCCACTTGTTACTTGAACTGCTGGTGGATTCCTTCTTAACACCTTTTAATCGATTTGGCCAACATTACAGCCTGCCTACATTTATGCAGACCATAATTTACAATGTAAAAGCACATGATCAGTCTTTTTCAAAATGATTTGGGAAATGTGCTGCTGATTATTGTGTAATACTGAAATATCCAAAAGTGGAAAGGGACCTCATATTAACAAATATCTCTCAAAAGAGAATTAAGATACATGTAAAAACAACCAAATTGAAGGGCTAAAGGTAGAAATGGGGTAAAAACCCCTCATCTCCCTCTCCAAGTTGCTTATATCAGCAGAGAACTCGATTATAAGCAACTGGGAATCGTATGGGCTACTCCTGTGCATAGAACTTGGCTATGGTTTAGCTATGGGTATATGCATTGTCCCATAGATTTCCCATAATTTATGCAGCAATTCCTGGATCCTATGGAATTTATATGGACTTGAATCAAGGATCCCATAGCATTTCCATATCAAATGCCAGTACATGTATACCCAGCTACTATGGAAATTATATGGAATTTTGCCAAATACGTAGCAATCCCATAGAACAGGGTTAAGATCCTATAGTATTACTATGGAAGCATTTCCTATCCAGATTCTATGATATGGGAATGGTATGGGGCACACCCATACCATTCCCATACAAGATTCTATGGTTAATGTACAGATTTTTGCCAAATACGTAGCAATCCCATAGGAAGAGACAATAGAATGACAGTAGTTCAAGACAGTGACTGGGTATGTGTTTGCTATGGAAGGCAATAGCCCATATCAAATCCACATAATGGGCCATAGCTTTGCCCATACCATTTCCAAACGTGGACCATATAATTATATGTCCCATATCATTTGATTCCGTAAGGGCACATTATGCCGTCATAATTTTGAGCATAATAGTGAGGCATGAGCATCGAGCATTACGCCAGCATAATAGTAAGAAAAAGTCCCGGAAATATGTCAAAATCTAAATAAATACATTGGAATTAGGTACAATCTCGAAATTGGGATTCCGTTTTCCTGTGGTGAAATATACGTGATAATCGACTGCCCCAGACTTTACCACAGGAAACGGACATGGCCACTTGGGGCGACTGGGAGTTTGGGACTTTTATTTTATGTAAAAAATGAGTGATCCGGGGAAAATTTTTTTAGCATAAATAATTAGCATAATTGTGAAAATTGTGAGCATAATGTGGACAACCCAAGTAGACGAATGTGGAATCCCGAGTGCTAAAGACATGAGCCTCAAGGGGGGTCTGGGGGCATGTTCAACCACTGCAAGTTTGGAAATGCTATTTACAGCATTTTCCAAAAGGTGTTTCCCTCTAAAAGGCAATGGAAATTAGGCAATAAAACACTACAATGATAGTCATTTTTGACAGAAATTGCTCCCTTATTAGTATTCAAATACACTATAGGCCGAATGTCACGTAAATTGAGCACTAACCCCTAAATACGCGATGTACTCGATTTTCGTTACATTTGTTTGACAATATAGACATTTTTTTTTCTTGAGAAGAAAACTCCGTAATTCAGTGATTTTATTTTTGTGATAGAAAACGGTGGAAAAACACCTACACAGCAAAACTTTCAAATGGTCATGCGAATGGCAGGTCACATTCCACAGATCACTTGTTGCAAGTCATTAATTTACCTTTTGGAAAATAACCTAAAACCCTCAATTTGGCTAACCCTAGGCCTAAAAACCAACCTTAGGCCAAGGGTTAGCCAAATTGAGGGTTTTGGTTACTTTCCAAAGCGTAAAACAATGACCTGCAATGATTGCCCGGTGGAATGTGACCTGCGTTCTAGACCTGCCATCGTGAAGCACGTGGCGGTATGGACCAAAGTACCCAGCGATCTATCGCCAGCAGCCGCCTTCTATTGAAACCTCTGCTTTTCATAGTTTTTTACAGCGAAGAAAATAAAAAAATTAAACTTACCTTTGCTTCATCTTGTGTCCCTGTGTCGATTTGAGGCATTCTGGGCTGGTTTTGAAATTTGCTCATATCCTTCATTAAAAGAGAACAAGGCTGGAGACTCGGAACCTCTGAAGCCAGTGATCACTCCATGATCAAGGACGATTTAAGCTGAAAAATGAGCTTGATTTGGCCTTTTGTCCACTCTCACATGAATATCGATAACAAACGATATACATGTAGCATACAGGCTCAGAGTCCAACAATAATTTCCACATTCTTAGAGAACAAGCCACTTTCTCCATTTCAAAAAGCCCATTTTGATTCATACATGACATGACCGTTGGAAGCTCTGACTTGGCAGCCTGGCTTAGTGACAATTTTTTCCCATGGGGATGGTTCAAAAGTTCCAAATTGACAAAGTTTGATATTAGATACTCACCCATAGGGAGAAGTGAAATTTTCAACAAGCCAGGCTGCTAAGCCAAACCTTCCAATGTCATGTATGAATCCCAAAGGGCTTTTTAAAGTGGAGAAGGTGGTGGGTTCTTCATGAAAACTGGCTTGTTCTCTAAGCATGTGGCGATTTTTGTCAGACTCCAGGCCCTTATGCTATATCGTTTGTTATCAAGCTTCATGTGAGAGTGGACAAAAGGCCAAATCAGCTGATTTTTCAGCTTAATCTGTCATCGATCGCAGAGTGATCACTGGTTTCAGAGGTTACAAGTCTTAAACCTTGTTCTCTTTTAAACAAGGATAGGAGCAAAATTCAAAATGCCTCAAATCGACACAAGGACACAAGATGCAGTAAAGGTAAGTGTATTTTTTATTTTCTTGGCTGTATAAAACTAGGATAAGCAGAGAGGTTCAATAGAAGGTGGCTGCCGGCAATCAACCGCCGGCTACTTTGGTTTATCCTGCACAACCATTTAAAAGTTTTGATGTGTAGGTGTTTTTCCAACTTTTTTTATTTTCTTCTCTATAAACTAGGATAAGCCAATTTTTTTTGGCATTTCATGTTTCCCACATAAACCCCACAAATCATTACATTAACTGAGTATTCAAACTTTGAGTCTGGGCCACCTGTGATTCCATCAAACACCCAATGGTTTCTCAAATAACTTCATTTTCAAATAAGCAGTCGGCATTTTGTGTCTGGTCTGCATATTGCACCCAGTCTGCAGTCTGCATTTTGCGCTGACCAAGGTCCAAACAACAACTGTTACATTTATTTGTGCTACAAAATAAGACTTATAACTAACTAAGTGCAAGTTATAAATTAAAAATACATACAGCAGCTGGTCACCCCAAGTAACTTGAGAGCTGAACTAGAACTAAGAAATACCATTGCCTTATGATTTACGTGACCATCAGTGGATCAGCCAGGTTGATTGGGCTGTTCCAAGATCTGGCCTCAATATAAATTCTAGCCTGTCTGGCCTGTTTATCAAAATCTTGGTTTTTCCCAGCAACATATGACATTGGCCACTGTAACAATAATTGGCTATTCAGCAGCTTGATTTGTGAATTATTAATTTATGAAATATTTTGTGCATTCACTACTTGCACAAATCCCATAATACACCACTTCCCCCCCCCCCCCCCCCAAAAAAAAAAAAAAAAAATCTGCAAAGGCATTGTTTTCGACTTCTCTTGGGACATTTTCCTGTCCTAGGAGAAATGGCAAACAATGGTTTTGCTTAAGTTTTGGGGGGTAATAGAGGTGTATTATGGGATTGTGCAAGTAGTGAATGTTTGACTTTGATATGCTTTTAAAGGTTCTGGACACAAACCAAAAGTGCCAATTGCAATTGGCACTTTTACACTTTAAAAATTACATAATTATTTTTGTTTAGTGATTACTGTAGCTTCCAATATTGTTACTAGGAGTGGTTACCACTACAAGGATGGAATTCTCCAGGGTGCACTTGCTCAATGTGCAAAAACAGATAGTCTGTAGTGCTACTTGTACTCCAATCTCACTGATAGTCTCTTATTTAAAATGTATTTACAGTAGAAATAAAGTTAATATTAGTAAAGATGTGTGATTTTTGGTGCTTTTTACAATCTTGCTTTGTAAGCACCTTTCCTTTGCTGTGACCTTCATTCTGCATAAGACACATATGCTATCAACCCTTCATTAATTAGTTAAGGTGCACATGACCATTTTGTTGAGGCTTCTGATCATGATGTGGATTTTTACATTGGAATCTTTGAACCACAATAATCTTGCGTATATTTTCCCCACAAGTGTTCTGGCAATTCATGATACATACATGTACATATTATATTTAAATATTGAATAAATAAATTAATGACTGAGTGAGTGCATGCATGCATGTGTGCGGGAGTGTGTGCGCATGCGCCTGCGTGAGTGCGGAGTGAGTGAGTGCATGCATGAGTGCGTGTTTACATAATTGACTACTTCCCGTGAGAAGCTTGTCAGGACCAATGAAACAAATGATACAAATAAAAATAACAAAGTTAAGAATTCCCAACTGGCTATAAAGACACACCAGTTAGCTATTTACAAAATAATGCATGGAAGGAGTTGAACCAGGGACTACTGAGAAAAACTCCAGATAGTGGTCAGAGGTAAGATTGAAACTGGGACCTCCAGACTAAAATTCTGTCGCCCTAAACACTTGGCCATGCTGCCTCCAGTCTTTAACAGTTATATGTCAATCATAAAATTATGACAGTAATGACCAAAGATTCTGTAAGGACCCCTCTGGCTTCTCTTGTGTCTCTCAGAGTACTTTTCTCTGTCTCAACCAGAAATTTAACATGCCTTCCCTGGGAAGATTTGTAGTACTTTATGGTATAGTTTTCTAAGATTAGGCAAGTTTTGTTACAAATTATGGTATGCCTGTATGTCTTTCAGTTGCAGGTGTCATACACTGCAGATTATGGCTTCTGTTTCACAAGAATATCAAGGGCACAACCAAGCTGATGGATCTGGTAAAGTTAAAGTCACTATTTTGGCTTCTGAATGGGGATCGAGTAAGGGTGGACTTTCCACCATAAACAGAAAGTTAGCCATTCATTTGGCAAAATTCTCTGAAGTGGAAATCACTTTCTTTGTGCCACAATGCAGTGAAGGGGACAAGAAAGAAGCCCTCGGACACAACATAAACATTGTTGAAGCAAAAAAGTTTATCGCTTATGAAGATCTGGAGTTACTTAGCTTTCCACCAGATGATCCACAAATCGAGGTGGTCATTGGTCATGGAGTGAAACTTGGTCGTCAGGCACAAGTTATAAGAGAGCGTCACAAATGCAAATGGGTGCAAGTGGTGCATACAGACCCAGAGGAGCTGGGAATGTTTAAATCCTACCCAGATCCAATTTCCAAGGGTGAAGAAAAGCACAATATTGAAGTCAAGCTTTGTGAAAAAGCTGACTTTGTCGTAGCAATTGGCCCCAAGCTAGCCGAGTCTTTCCATAGATATCTTCAATCTTGTGAACAACATCACACAATTTTTGACTTTACTCCTGGTATTTTCGAAGAATTTCTGACTGTTAAACAAGACCCTGATGAAAGAAAACATTGCAGTGTTTTGGTGTTTGGCCGTGGTGATGCAGAAGATTTTCAGTTAAAGGGATTTGACATTGCAGGAAAGGCTGTTGCCTCACTTGCTGACACTCATCTCGTCTTTGTTGGAGCAGCTGATGGAGAATATCAGGAGATAAAACAATCTTTCTTGGAGTGCGATCTACAAGCTAGTTGCCTGAAGGTTAGAGGCTACGTCAAGTGCAGAGAAAGGTTAATGGAATTATTTTGTGAAGTAGATCTAGTAGTCATGCCTTCTAGAACCGACGGCTTTGGGTTGACTGGTCTTGAGGCCTTGTCAGCTGGTCTGCCAGTTCTTGTCAGCAAAAACTCTGGATTTGGGGAATCCCTAAGCAAACTACCATTTGGCTCATCATTTGTGATTGACTCAGAGAAACCAGAGGTATGGGCTGCTGCCATCAAGAACATCTGGGATAAAGAGAAGCAAAGTCGGCTTGAGGAGGTTCAGATTTTACGCTCGTCATATGAGCGGAAATACAGTTGGACCAAACAAAGTGACGCCCTTCTCGTCAAGATATCAACCTTGTTCGTGGTATGAGGCTTCCATTTTTTTGCATGCAGTTTGATCATGAATTGAATTTAAGAAATATGTCATACACTAATGTGGATGGCTTGCACTATTTTTCTCTTTTCCCTTAGGATCCATGAAGTGTTTGAGATCACTTTTGATCGGTGTACTCCATCCTAGTTATTGATGAAGTGCTGCTGAGAAAAAGAAAAACATGTCAAATCATATCTCAATGAGACTTAGTGTGTTTGTTTTTCTTTGCCACCAATCACCAGGGTTCTATCTAGGGTATTTGAGGGGTAGAAGCTCCCCCCCCCCCCCTCAAAAAAAAAATATCCAGCTTTCCCTGTAAAAAATATTATCATTACAGCATATAGGTAACTATATCAGAAAAATCATCCAGGCGTGACAAGGTCAGTGCACATGAAGTAAGTACCAGTATTCCCTGTCTAAGGACACTATAGGACAAAGAAGATGCAGTATTGCAAGCTCCTGGCCTTACAGCAGGCTCGGTTATCATGCTGTACATTTTGTTTATGTTGTTAGCAAATATCAGAGCAAACTGTAACATTGGCAGAACGTGATTTTGACTAAAAGACGAAATGAAATACCCCTGTAACATTTCTCAAAATTGAATATATGCAAATTTCCTGGGGGTGATGGGGGAGGGGGAGGGGGTGGCAATGCCCAGAACCCCCTAGGAAGCTTGGGGTAACAATAGATCCTAGATCAAACCCTGATCACTGTGGTAGACCTAACAGAAAACAGAGATGTTTTCTTCTAAATGGACTTGTATTCGGCATTACGAATGCCAGATTTTGATTCACCTTGTTGGTTTCTGTTTTTAGCAGTTTGCAAGAGGTTACTTTGGATAATATTATAATGATACAGTAGGTGACAGTAAAACTGACAAAACTGAATTAATCACTAGTTGGATTTTAAGTCTGTGTTTGAGACCATAGATTGACTATGTGTAGCCTGATGTATTTTTATTAGGAGATGCATTTAAGAAGATGTGGTGTAATGGTTAGCTTGTACACAGTTTTAACTGTGTGGTTACATTTGACGAATCCAATTGCTAATTGCTGCCGCAGTGAGTGAGCCTGAAGTGAACAAACAAGGCAGCTCTCTAATTGGGAGAACACGTTGTTCTTTGAAGTGCAAGGGATTGTGTTCAAAGGTGCAAGAGATTGTATTTATGCACGAATGGGGGAATTACGATACATGGTATGATCTTTGTTACACAAAAGAGGGAAGAGCCTGCTCTGTTTTTGTCACGCAACAAAAAAATTTGAAATCGTTCAATGAAAAAGGCCAAGAACTCGGAATGTTGGAATGTTGTAGGAAACAAATCTTTTAACCACCTCTCCAATTCTCAGGTCTGTGCGGTAAATCGTTTCTGTGTTATTCATTGAAGCATTTCATGCACTTTTATCTAGTTTTGCATGGAGACACCATGTGGTCCACCAATATGGTGGCCAGTAATTTATGAAAACATCTATAGTTTACTTTGTGGTGAAAGTGCTTACATTTCAGTCGTGAGATAAAATGCATGTGTATGAACACATCTCCTAATGTACTTGAAAGGCTCAAACTGCTGAGATTCATAGGGATAGACATTTTTCTCCGACCAAATAGCTTTGTATCTTGGTGTCACGCAAGGTGACAATTTGGAAATTCCAAATGCTGTTCACGGAACTGGACCCTTGAAAAAAAATATCTATTTCTCAGTCATCTTCAACCTTCTTTAGATAGAAACTGAGAAGACCTTGCTATTTGGATTTTAGAATTTTAAGATCTCACTGTGAAGAACACATGAAAGTTAGAAATTTCGAGGCAAATGAAAGGTATAGACATATGTATTAGAGACACCCATACATACCGTGCATTTTTATTTCCATATGCATGCAACAATATATTAAAGCCCATAAAGGAAGGCCTGAGGTGTGAGAATTCATGTTAAGGGCCCACGGACGGATTTTTCGAGCGTTGCTAGGGAAGTGAAATGTTACTTCCGGTGACTGACGTCATCATATAGTGAGCTGACCCGAAAACCCACCCACAAGCAAAAATCACCACACGAACTGTTGTTTCCATCCAAGGTTTTTCCTCGCCCTTTCTCGCGCTTGTTCTCAGATCAACTGCGCATGCGTAAACGAACTGACTTCCGGTTTGAGAAAAAACCTAAATTTCCGGCGGTCTTTAAATTGAATTAATTTTTTTTCATATGGCACGTTTCACCTCCAAATACAGAATATAGGTAAGCATTGATTTTTTAATATCATCTTTTTTGAAAAAATTATGGATATTTCAGTATCGTTTATCTCTCTAAAAAGAACATTTTTCAAAATAAAAATAAAACCATGCTTGGCTGGATGCAAAAACGAATACAAATTATGAAACCACTGATTAAATACCCAAATTGTGTAGCACGTAGACAAATTTAGAGTTTTCTTTTATTGGTCACGTGACCATGGGCGTGGCTTGCTGACGTCATATTTAAGGTCACTGGTTTACAAAAGTTAGAAACTGACCAAAATAATGCCAAATTCTCTCAAATTAGTTAACTATTACATCCTTAGCGATGCACCCCAAAAAATACGTCAGTAGGCCCTTAATGTGAGGGTCAGAGGTATGCTCCTCAGTGGAGGGGGACAGGGGGCGGGAGGGGTACGGGAGTCGGGAGAGGAAAGGGCGGGAAGCGAGAGAGAAATGCAAAACGCTACTTGTTGTCATTTATTAATGCGTTACAATACTTAAAAAAAAACAAGAACCCAAATGATATCTGACTTGCATTACCGTCTTCTGAGCAATCAAGCAAACAAAAATTCGCTCTTGGGCTGAAAAGCAGGCTTAATTCTGGTGAAATTGTAAACCCTTTCACGATGGTTACGTCATAATGCATTTGATATGTTTTAGGGACAGTGGAATCTTTTTTTTTTTTAATTTTTAATTTTATTAATTTACACAAAAATGGACAGCTACTAGCAAATGATTGCACACATACACGAAAACATAAGGCATGCATTACAATAACTTACAATAGCAGATCTATAGTATATTTATACTTATTTCAGGGGAGAGTGCAATTTTCTATTTTCCAATGAACATTTACTTTCTTAACAAATTTAGATAATGTGGGTTTCTTCTCAGAAGAGATACAGGAATACATGTAAAAAAAAATATATCATTTGTTTAACCAGTATGATGAGTAGCTCTAGTCTGCACGTCAGGGGTTTTGATAGCCCATAAACCAAAGGAGTTGCATTTTGAAAGGCAATCTGTTTAATAGTAAGTTTAACAGTCGGGAAACTTGTCGGGAAACTTGTTCACTTGGGTCCATGGAGCCATTTCCATAGAGCATTTTATAATAGGTTTTGCAGCGCATTTCGACTAAAGTGATAGAGGTCTCAATGGAAAGTGTGGCAGTCACATAGCGGAACTGCGTGTTGTGCCGCTGTCCTCTTAAGACCTTGTGGAATGAATGCAATCAACTGGAAATAATACAGATAGTTGGCCTTTATTTTGAATTTATTTTGAAGGTCATCAAAGGATAGGAAACTAGTATAAACATTTAAGACATCATACACGAAAGTAACTCCACGTTCGAACCAGGATCTCCAAAATAAAGTACTGTTGCCTACAGTTATTAACTTATCATTCCAAAGAATGAGTTCATCATTTGAATTGATAGAGGTACTGTATACTTTTTAAATCTTGGAAATATTGGAGACGTTCCCGTTGAAAGAGAGGTAGCTCATGGTTTGAGGCTCCTTTATTGTAATTGCATTTGAGAAGAACGGATATGCCAACATAGGTGTGAATTCAAAACTGGAATTTAGAATTGCCTTCCATTTATCATCCTAGTCCCCCAACCGTCTCCCAATCCAAGCCAAACACAAAGATTTTACCGGTGTGTAAAAATGTTTGAAGTCGATTCCACTATATTCTAATGACTGATACATGATCATTCTCTTAAATTTATTCCTTCCTATTTTTCTTAGAAAGGCAAAAAACGACTTCAACAAGAGATTCAGGAACAGTCAGCATAGATGTTGCATACACCAATACACCATTTTACAGTTCTGTGCTCAGTTACCAGGCCTTTGAATGGCAGGTCTGAAATGCTTGTCACTGGTAACAGGTAACTGGTAAAAGGTAAACCGGTATCTCGTAACAGGCAACTATATAAAAATGAATGAGTCCCCTTTGTTTTCCTCTACATTTACAGAAACTTCTGGGATCGCCAGTATTTTTCTTTGGATTTCAAAACTATGTTAACAAAACACTAAGTGACCCACGTTTTAAGCCTTGATTTCGAAAAGACACCTCTTTATTTTAACTCTCATTTTCCTATTTAATGGTCTGCCATTACTAACATTATGTTCTTGAGAGAGCTGGATCGAGGAGAAAATGACGTCAAAGGCTCACTAGTTTAAAAATGCAATACGTGTGTACGCCGCAGAATTAATATGCAGCACGGGGGTTTTGGGCTTTCAGACTTATAAACTCACGCTTTGCATATATAATAAGCTGCGTTCACACCCTGAAATTTTAAGCTAGTGAGCCTCTGACGTCACTTTTCCCTGGATCCAACCGTCTGAGGTCCAATCGGTCAGTTTTGAACGTGAATAATGGCGGACCGTGAAATCCAAAACTTACATTCAAAGTAAACGGCCTTTGGATAAAAATCAAAGCTCAAAATTTTGCCAGTCAGGTGTTAAGCAAACACACTTTCAAAATCTGAAGGAAAAAAGGAAGTGGTTTTTTGATCACAGGGGCACTTTAATCGTTCGAGTTTAAGAAGTAGTCGTGGGTGTGCAGTATATGGATGCGATAATGAATGTTGCTTTCGTTTTCCTTTCGTGTCGATGTTTTCTGAAGCCTTCACATTATTGCCTTCGTCTGGATAACGTTTCGAATACAAAATGGGCTTCTCGCAAGTATCACAACGGTATCGACCGGCAAAATGATTAGAGTAAACTTTACGGTGCTCTTGTTGACCTTTAAGTTTGTTCTTTGAAGCTGTTTCTCCCAAGCTGTAATTTCTTTGTTGTTTCGTTAAGAGTAAAACCTCAAGAGAGGAATAGTTTGATCTCTCGCTCAGAATATCGACGGTCATTGTCGCATCCATACGTTGATCACCACCACCTATTACTACTTCTTAAACTCGAACGATTTATGTTTCTTGAAATCCTACAAATACCTCTTATTGAACGTTTATAATCTCCTAATTTTAACTCGAGCTTAAACCCTACAAATACGTCTTAATGAATGCTTCTAATCGCGTATTTTAACTCGAGCAGCGCAATCGACTGGTTTCGACTGGTTTGTTTGCCCCCTAGCGATCCCAGACGTCTTTGCAAATCTAGGGGAAAAACGAAGGGGCCTGGGGACCGGCAACTCATTCATTGACCCAGAACATTTAAATTCATTTCCTAGCTTTCTTGCGATTCTGAGTTGCTGGCAGCAAATATTAGAGAGAGTTAAAAGGCTTTCCCTCAAACTACCCAAAGCTGTAGGTATTCCACTTTATTTGTAAATAGAACACAACACAAGGCAAAAATACTTAATCGGGACCTTTATTTCAAAACATGAGTTAACACTAGAGAATGTTACTGATGTTACGGGAAATTTGTTCATGTCAATACAACTCAACACACGCAATTTAGGATGGTAAGTCTGTGGTTCATGTTCACAAATACAACTTGGTAATGAATAGGCGCCCATAATGGCAGCCACGTTTATTTCGGCTCCGTTATATTTTATGTGTTTTTTGCTTTTCTTGGGTTTTTCGTTATCGAGAGCTACTCATCCTACATTGTTGATGGTAGATGGATGCGACATGTGCTTTTTGAAAGTCTGTAGTGGGTTTCTGGACGGATGCGGTGACATTTATTTGGACCATGCTGTTCGTTTGTGTGCTGGGAAACAGAGACTAACAAGGAATTTTCATCGAACTGGTAGAGCGTTGACCAAAATGACTAAGCGGGATTTAACATCGTTGGCTGTTCCAGGTCACGACCCTCCTATTGACATCACCATTTTTGTCGACGTTTCCGTAAATCCAGGGCCGGTCTCTCAAATACAGGTTCGAAATTATTATTTGACTCCGCCGCCTGCACAACAGCCATTACATTCGCAGGTAATTCGTTCCTGCATTAATTACTCGAGGAGTCAACTTTTGACCATCAGGGTCTCAAGACAATATTTGTTATCGACCAGAGTTCATAGAGAGCTTAAAGCCCGTGGTATTTAAAATACAGAGGAAGACGCGCCGGTCGTTTGAGAAAAAATAAGAAAGAATAGAATTGCAACTGAAATACGCCGGGAGAGTCGTTCGCTTGGTGATCGTATACCGTCCCCCATGTGTCAACAATAACTTATTTTTTGACGAGTTCTCGGACCATATGAGTCTTCTGGTCACGGCCCCTGGCTATCTACTCTTATCTGGCGATTTTAATTTTCATGTGAATGATACTTGCGATCGAACTGCTCGTCGTTTTCTTGACATACTTCAGTTATTTAATCTGACCCAGAATATATCTTGCAGTACTCATATATATTGCTGGACATACACTTGACCTTGTGATTACGAGATGTGGAGAGAACTTTGCAAGCAATTTTGAAGTATCTGATCCTGGAATTTCTGACCATATGGCGGTAAAATGTAAATTTTAATTCGCTAAACTGGTACCTCAAAAGAAAAGGGTTTCATACCGTAAGTTAAAGTCAGTCTCCGTAGATAATTTGTGTGCTGATCTTCAAAACTCTGAGCTACTAAAATCTGCTGTGCTCTAGCTCTAGACCTTAATGAGTTTTTTTCCTGTTACAATCGGACACTTGCATCACTACTGAACACTTATGCTCCCTTGAAATGTCGTGTGGTCCCTTATCGTCCTTGCATGCCTTGGTTTACTGCAGAAATTGGGCAAGCAAAGAGGAAACGTAGACAACTGGAACGAAAATGGCGGAAAACGAAGACTGACGAGAATCACCGATTGTATACTATTCAATGTCGAGTTGTCAATGAAATGATCAAGACTACTAAAGAGATCTACTTCTCTTCTGTTATCGATGATAACAAGAGTGATCAACGCGTCTTGTTTACCTCTATTAACACTCTTTTATATCATAAACCTGTATCTCGCCACCCCTCATGCACTTCTGACGAAGTATTGGCAAATCGTTTTGATTCATTCTTTTTGGAGAAGATAAACACAATTCGCTCTAGTATAATTGGCAGTTCTGATGCTAAAATCCCGTGTCCTCCCTTAGATGCGTCTTTTAGCAAGTGTGATTTGTTGTATTTTCGGCCTGTTACACAAGATCAAGTGTCTAAAATAATCAAGTCTTCAACGATCAAGAGCTGTGATTTAGATCCTATTCCATCCGTTATGTTGAAGGAATGCTGGCCGGTGATTCTTCCAGTCATTACCGATATTGTTAACCGTTCCTTAGATTGTGCTATCATGCCTGAGATGTTGAAAATTGCGCATATCCGTCCTCGTCTAAAGAAGGCAAATCTCGATGATAAAAATCTGGCTTTTGCCTCAAAAGTAATCGAAAAGGCAGTCTCTTATGAGCTCATTGAGAATGTTGATAGTAATGACCTCGGTGAACCGCTTCAGTCGGCGTATAAGTCACTGCAGAACACCGAAACGGCTCTTCTGAAGGTTCAAGATGACATCCTAAACGCCATTGACCAACGCCGAACAGTTGCCCTCCTGCTGTTGCACTTGTCCGCAGCGTTTGACACAGTTGACCATGAGTTATTGCTTCATAGACTTTGTGTTCATTTTGGCATTAGAGGCAAGGCCCTTGCTTGGTTTACCTCTTACCTTACTGCACGTTGCCAGTATGTTACTATCAGAGGCGCGGATTCTTCTTCTTGCAGCGTGATGCACGGTGTCCCTCAAGGCTCAGTACTCGGGCCGCTTTTATACCTTCTGTATACTGGCCCATTAGGGGGCATTGTTCGGAAACATGGAATGATGTTCCATTTCTATGCCGACTGGTCTCAAATTTATTTTTCATTTGATTCCAATACTCCTGAACTGGTTGCTGCTTCAAGGTTAGAAGCATGTGTTAAAGATGTCAGTGATTGGATGTCTTGTAACAAGTTAAAGCTGAACTCTGACAAGACTGAACTACTACTAATCATAGCATCACAGTTCTGCCCCAAGCCCCAACTATTGTCGCTAAATGTTTGTGGTTTTTGATTCTCATATGAAATTTGAGCGTCAAGTGTCTAGCATATGTAAAGGATCCTTTTTTCATATCCGCAATATAACTCGTATACGGAAGTATCTGAGCGTGGAGAATACCACAATTTTGGTCCATGCGTTTGTCGCCTGTAGGTTGGATAATGGAAATGCACTGCTGTACGGACTTCCTAAATATCTCATTGCAAAACTGCAATCTGTTCTGAACTGTGCTGCCCGCTTGATTCTATGCAAACAGAAATATGACCATGCAACTCCTTTGTTGATCCATCTTCATTGGCTCCCTGTTAGTCAGCGCATTATTTTTAAGATACTGTTATTGACATTTAAGGCGCTTAATGGCCTTGCGACAATGTGTATAACTGAACTACTGGATAGATATGTGCCGCCGCGTCCACTACGATCTTCATCTAGGGGTCTACTGAAGGTTCCTCGGTCCAATACTAAGTATGGCGACAGATCATTTTCCGTCTGTGCACCAGCACTTTGGAATAGCCTACCTGATCATTCGAGACTTGCAACTGACCTCTGTTCTTTTAATTTTGATGTGCAGCGCCTTAGAACTTTAGGATCATGTGCGCTATATTAAGTCTTAGTAAGTATTATTATTATTATTATTATTATTATTATTATTATTATTATTATTATTATTATTATTATTATTATTATTATGCAGTATATAGTACGTAAGTATGCTTACAAATATAAGTAGGAAAAGGCACTATTGTGTAACAATCCCTACTGTTAAACCTATTTACAAACCAATTGGTGATAACTAACGAACCAACATTTGAGAAAGGAACAAGAGTTTATATTCCTTAATAACTTGTCGAAACCTTGAATGACCTTGCTATGTTTAGGGTGTGCCTTCTGCATATTAAACAAAACCTGGTTCCCTCTATCCAAACCTAAAAACTTCCTAACTCTCTCCGCCGTCTCCATAGAGTAGCCTCAACTATCACATTAAGCTATTATTATTATTATTATTATTATTATTATTATTATTATGTTTTTAAATTAAATCTCCCGGTATTAAATATTTATATACCATCGTTCAAATTTGTAAAGCATCTGTTTACTGGTTTTGATTGGAATTTATGCCGATGACAGTTGTAAATTCAAACTATTCTACGGTTGCGTTATGGAATGTGACTTTGGACTACGGAATTGAACTGGTATCAGAATAGACTGCAAAAAAATAATAGCACGTACTGACTAAGATATTGTGACATAAAACGACACTGAAATCGGCGGAAAAAACCTTTGAACAAAGTGTAGTCTACCTTCCTCTTGTTAATCGGTCTTGTGTTTGTTGTCTCCATTTATTTGGACATGTAATGGAGGCAGGGCCGTCAACTCTCCCGGACAATCCGAGAGACTCCATATTTTGGACCGAATCTCTGGCCCTCAAGATTACGATCTGAAATCTCCTAATTGATCGCCGAAGTTTGTCATTTCTAGTGAGAATCGACTTTTACAGCGATAAAATTTCAAAATTCAAACGTTTTTTCCTCATAACCTCCGATAAACCGTTCTTGCAAGCGTTGGTATTGACGAATTGCAATTTGAGCGATAATGTGATTGGTCTGAAGTCAACGAAACAAATAAAATGTTGCAATGCCAATGACAATTTTTTCGTACCTTTTTTGACTTTGCCTAGGTTGTGTGACAGTGCACTTTCTTTATGCGTAAAAGACGCAACATGACGTCATTAGAAAATGACGGCACAAGTGTTATGTCGTAATCTATCATCCTATCAATTCAGAATTCACTACTTGCACAAATCCCACAATACACCTCTTTTACCCCCAAAAATCTGCATAGGCATTGTTTTTCGACTTCTCTTGGGACATTTTCGTGTCCCAGGAGAAATTGCAAACAATGGTTATGCAAAAGTTTTCGGGGGTAATAGAGATGTATATGGGATTGTCCAAGTAGTGAATATTTGAAGATTTAGGGGGTTGACAGCCCTGTGGAGCACGCCAGTGGTTGCGATTATCCCAGGATTGCAAAAAAAGACAGGGACCGAAAGTAATCCAGAGGCAAGGACAAAACATTTCTACATGTTAGCAACTGACAAACAACACATTACATACCGACAGCTTTAATTAATAAGGTACATGTATGGTAATAGCTGATGATAAAGGGACAAGTAAAAAAAGTATACTTGTCTACTAAGTTCTCTGTCTCTGTAACAAATTCTTTCCTCATAAAACGAGGACTCCATTCTTCAAAGTAAACGCTTCAACAACATTCATTTTAACGCACACGGGTCCAATGCAAAGTAACATCACATTTGCTTGAACTTGCGCATGCTCTATCAATTTGCCTACATGACATCGTACCTGAAAAATGTCTATCGTGCAAGGCAGGTTACCTTTGTATCAATGAATACCAAAGTAATAGTGGTATAGTTTTTTATCCCGTAGCGTATTTGTTAAATCAATGTCGCCAGCAACTCAGAATCGCAAGAAAGGAAATGAATTTAAATGTGAAGTACCGGGCCCAATTTAACCTTTATATGGTAACCAGTTACCAGCATTTTAGAGCCGCCGGGACTTTGAATAAAATGGAGGCTGGAGTTGACCTTGCTTTGATACAAACCTTACTGTGTTTCTTCTGGAAGTAGAAACTCGTTAGCATTACAATAAAGTAGAAACTCGTTAGCATTACAATAACATGGTTTACATGAGAAAAGCAATAGGTCACTTCGGAAAATACCATAATACTCTTTGTTCCCCCAAATTTTGTATAAGCATTGTTTCCAGTTTCTCTTGGGACTTACAATGGTCCCAAGAGAAAACAAGAACAATGCTTATGCAAAATTTGGGGGGACAAACAAAGAGTATTATGGTATTTTCCGAAGTGGCCTATGACGTTTGTATCAAAGCAAGGTCAACACTAGTCTCGCTTTTGTTCAAAGTCCTGGTAACTAAGCACAGAACTTTAAAATGGTCTATTGTGATACACCTAAGGCCTTCGCTAACAAATACGTACCATATATTGTGAGATCTCTTGAAAGCCAAAGATTTCATTTCGTTCTCATCTTACTCAGCGTTTCATAAAAATTGGCGGCGAGGCATTTATGTGCAATGTAAGATAAGTGTACGCCATGCACTTTCAGAGGTTCATTAGTGCTCTTGAAACCTAGTATCTTAGACTTGCTATGCTTCATCGAACCACGCCACATAGCTTTGGTTTTCTTTTTATTCAGTTAAAATCTCGAAAAGGTTGGGGGGACAGTGGAGTGAAAAATAAGACAGTAAAGATTTAACATGAAAACGTCAACATGTAATGAGACTTGCCAATTCCAAATAGATTTTGGGCAAACTGTAACTACTGTATGGAGTGTTTTCACTCACGTGATCAGTAACCTTGTTTTTCCATCGAAACAAAATAAAACGTTTGCATGATAATAGAGTTCAATTCCCGGAGGATTAGTTGGGTACATCAACATGGCCGCCGTTCCATTGTTTAGGGACACCAACATGGCCACCATGACGTCACTTGAAAACACTTTATATAGGATATGTACTGAATTTCATCCCTCATCATTGAGCCAAGTACTGCAGTTACATATTTTTCCCTCACTTGCTTTCTTTTTGAACAGTTATCCCTCTTCATTCCTTCCTCCCTGGCCGGCAGACCTACTTTGCAACACCTTCCCTGGGAGCCTGCAATGAATTAACAATTATTTCATTCGCTTGCCTTCGATACAAGGTGGTGAATATTGTAGCCGACGAGTTGCTTAGTGCCAAGTTGGCAATAACGAATCTCTTATCCAATAAGGGCAAAAGGAATATTGTTTTTATTATTAGATTCTACACCTTCTGTTCATTTTCTGTCAACAGAACTTTGTTTTCCCCCAAAACCTTTTTAAGCTTTGAATTAAGCGACATTTGCTGAACTCTTGTGCCATATAAGGTTAAACAGAGGTATAGCGGCTGACAACTGAGATGCAGTGCGCCAATGAGAAAGCTAGAAATGCATTATCTGAGGCTGAGAATTTAATATACTTTATCTAATTCTGGCATCTCATTTCATGTCTAATTCACAATTTTATTTTCAAAAGCTCGTCTTCGACTTCAAATTGATTGTGAGGCTATCACTCGAGCTAGTGCACAGACAGGCACTGGGACAGCAGTAACTCCACAGCAACCCCAAGAAGTTACTCAGGGAGCGAGAGGAGTGCCTAGCTCCTCAAATGAACAGCATGCAGTGGTCCCGCCCAGTTTGGCGACAGAAAGTGAATTATATGGAGGCATTCCATTTACAGGGATTGATACACAAACAGTTTTAAATACCATTGCACTCAGGACCTTTCAGAGATTAGATCCATCAACACCGGAGCAAATGAATGAGTTTGTACTCTATCTTGAAAGGGTGCACAAAGCCGTGGTTGTTGGTGTAAAGTCAGGTAGCTTAGTAATCACTGTGGAAGTCAGTTCTCTGCAAAGCCTGGAGGACCTGTGGGAAGATTATTCCTTAGGTCATGTGAATAAAATGGCTCAGAAATATCTCGTGACAAAGGAGCTTTTGGAGGAGTTTGGCCTGCTCGAGGTGAAATTGACAACATTCATCGCTGAAGAGGAGTACAGAGCTTGTCAAGAGTGTTTTTCTGGTGAGTTCGGTAGAAAATTTGTTATATAGACAGTGGGGAGTTGAAGTAACTATGACGACAACAGCGATGGGAATGGCACAAAAGGTTAGTATAAAATGCAGACTGAGGCCTGGGCCGAGGCCTACTTTGCACCTAGTCTGCATTTTGTACTGAACGTTTGCATAAAAGTTGAGTTCAATTCCCAGTACATTAGTTTGGGATACCAACATGGCCGATGGGACATCAGGTGTTTATAGAGT
>NC_090883.1:28387170-28392170 GCF_036669925.1 Montipora capricornis | reverse complement strand
TTTAATTGATGATGCACTAAACTGGAAACATCAAATTTCGTGAATCAAGTCAAGAATCGTGCGTAATACAGGGATTATATCAATCTTACGGCATTACTGATCCTTGCAACAACTGAAACAACTATATTATAATATCATTTATCCACATTTATCACATGGCATTCTATAATTTGCAAACAAAATTAAACCATGTTGTCAGACTTATTTTCTTCGCCACAGCTTACGGGCCCAATACTGTAAGCGCTTTACCTCTGCTGAATCTACTTGATATACTCACAGCGGAAAATGTCTTCTGTTTCTTTGTTTTGAAACTTACTTATCAATAGCATAAAGGCGAATTACCGGATATGTTTCAAGATTTTTTTCGATATGCAAGTAGTGTTCATGCCTATATAATACTAGATACGCGGTTAAAAATCTACACAAGCCAAGGGTACGCACAAATATAGGCAAACAGTCCATATTTTACGTAGCTACTGATCTATAGCAAAACATTCCTGAAAATGATCAAAACATACCCTCTTCAAGATTTAAAACAAAATTAAAGCACTTCTTGCTGTTAAACCAGCACTAATCGTTTACTTCAGCATAATTTAAAGATTATAATCATCTTTGCTACTATTTTCATTGTATTATTTCTTCATTATTTCCCCAAACTACAGTAAACTAGACCCTCCGTGAGGTTACACTGGGTTGCCTGTGGTACGTGCAGCATTCCAGGCTGGATTGTGATGAATCACTACACTTACGGGCCCAATACTGTAAGCATTTAGGATTCCGATTGTGATGAATCACTACACTTACGCACAAAACTTGACACTACTGATATAATCTCTTTGTTGAACTTTGTCCTATCCAATAACTACTTCGTGTACAATGACAGTGTCTATAAACAGATCCATGGTTGTGCCATGGGCAGCCCTGTCAGTCCTGTGGTTGCCAATTTATGTATGGAAGCAATCGAGGAGATGGCCATCAACACAACTCCCGTTCCACCTAAAGTATGGAAACGATATGTTGATGATAGTTTCTGTATCATTAAAAGAAACGCCGTTGACTCTTTCCATAACACACTCAACAGTATCGATCAACACATCTCCTTTACCATCGAAGAAGAAAACAATAACCAGATCGCCTTTCTGGACGCTTTGGTTACTCGCAAGGATAATGATCTTATTATTGAGGTTTACCGTAAACCAACCCACGCTGATAGGTATCTCGATTTCTTCTCCCATCATGACAAACGACACAAGACCAGTACAGCTGAGACTTTGTTACATCGCGCAACTAATCTCCCGAGCACAAAACAAGGAAAAGAGAAAGAACTTATTCATGTCATCGACGCTCTACAATCTAACAATTACCCCCAAAATGTTATCTCCAACATACTAAAGAAGAAATCTTCTACTCAGCGAACAAATCCCATCCCAACACCTGAGGAACTTGTTTGCATGTTTTTTAAATGGGTTGCACCCTCCGAATTCTCCAATTATGCAGTCCTCCCCTATATTAATGGCATTTCTCAGCCTCTAACTAGACTCCTTAGAAAACATGATATTCGAGTTGTCAGCAAGCCATTCAAGACTTTACAACAGGAGTTTCCCTCTCCTAAGTCCCGCCCTCCGATCGATCTTCAACCTAACGTGGTTTACAAAATATCTTGTGCCGACTGCCCATGGAGTTATGTTGGCGAGACTGGAAGATTCTTTGAAACCAGAAAAAAAGAACATATGAGGAATGTGAAGTCTTACGCAAGAGGCTCCAACATCGCTAAACACGCTTGGTCTTCAAATCACTCTATTGACTTTAAAAATTCCCAAGTGATTGACAAGGGTTCTTCTCGTACCCGCAAGACACTGGAATCTTGGCACACCGCTTCGATAGATCATGCAGATAACAATTCTAGGCCGCTCCCTAATCAATACTCCATTCTTTTAAAAAAGAACAATTAGTTTTTTTGACAAATATTTTTTCCCGTTTTTATATTCTTTTTCTCACCTATTTTTGTATATATTGTAGTTGTCATCATTTTTTCCATTCATTTCCATTGAAGGCTGTAGCCTGACAGCCGAAAGCTCGAAAGTTTTTAACTGTATATAGCCAGTGAACGTTTTTTATGATAATTTTTTAATATGTTTTACCCTGGCTACGGTTCTTCTATTTTTAAACGTATTCGCCTTGAGGCCGGGGAGAAAGCCCTAAAATTAGCAAGATCCATGGAAAAGACGACCTACAAATTAGAAGCACACCACCGCCATCTGCATTTTACTCATAAGGCACTTGAACAACATTGGTTCCCGAAGTCTCTGAAATTTAGACCACCTGGCAATCAACTTATCTTCAGACGCATTATGGAACGAGCGAGCAGGCACTGCATGAAAGCTAGAATTTCCATCTGCCATGACCAGATTAAAGAAAAACGAAGGATCTTACTTGAGACCATGAATGACTTGACACCTCTGATTTCTGAGAACACCTTAATGGTGTTTCAGAATTTTCTGAAGATGAGAGCAGAATCCGTCCGCAGTAGTATCCAGTTGCGACATGACAAAAAGCTCTATAACTTGAGGAATGAAGATAACTGCTCAACTCATTTTATCGACAAGAAGAATTGGGTAGTCAATCTATCGATAAAACCGCTTTCTTCTGCTGAACGTTCTCTTCTAGAAAAGGGTCCTAAATTTGCCCCAACTCCCAACCAAATCCCGTACAAGAACATTGTCTCTGAAATAGAAGCCGCCATTACCCATCTACCTGGTGAACAGAAGGACTCTATACGAACCTCCACTGCCACGATCTTACATCGAGCCCGATTACCTCTCCACAAGAACATCACAAAAGAGGAAAGGAAAGCTCTCAAGGATTTAAAAAAAGATGACACCAGGATTTTGATGAAAGCAGACAAAGGAAATTGTTTTGTTGTTTTAGATACCATTGATTACAACAACAAAATGAATACTTTATTGAATGACCACAACACCTATGAACTAGTCTCCAAACCTCCTTTCCGAAGAATAGAACGTGAACTGAACAATAGGCTTTTAACACTCAAGAATCAACTAAAAATCTGCGATTCTACGTATAGAAAACTTCGCTCCACTGACACTATACCACCAGCCATCCGTGGATCAATCAAGCACCACAAAGAAGGCAACCCACTCAGACCCATTGTTTCATCTATTGGTTCAGCGCTCTATAACACTTCAAAGTTTCTAACCAACATCTTGACACCTCTCCAAAATGGCAATGGTTTCTCAGTCCCTAATTCCTCCAAATTTGTCGATGAAATCTCCAACATTGACATACAAGACGATGAAATTATGCTGTCCTTTGATGTGGTATCGCTCTTCACAGCCATTCCTGTCAAGAAAGCCTGTGATTACATAAAAAATAAACTGGATTGTGATGAATCACTACACTTACGCACAAAACTTGACACTACTGATATAATCTCTTTGTTGAACTTTGTCCTATCCAATAACTACTTCGTGTACAATGACAGTGTCTATAAACAGATCCATGGTTGTGCCATGGGCAGCCCTGTCAGTCCTGTGGTTGCCAATTTATGTATGGAAGCAATCGAGGAGATGGCCATCAACACAACTCCCGTTCCACCTAAAGTATGGAAACGATATGTTGATGATAGTTTCTGTATCATTAAAAGAAACGCCGTTGACTCTTTCCATAACACACTCAACAGTATCGATCAACACATCTCCTTTACCATCGAAGAAGAAAACAATAACCAGATCGCCTTTCTGGACGCTTTGGTTACTCGCAAGGATAATGATCTTATTATTGAGGTTTACCGTAAACCAACCCACACTGATAGGTATCTCGATTTCTTCTCCCATCATGACAAACGACACAAGACCAGTACAGCTGAGACTTTGTTACATCGCGCAACTAATCTCCCGAGCACAAAACAAGGAAAAGAGAAAGAACTTATTCATGTCATCGACGCTCTACAATCTAACAATTACCCCCAAAATGTTATCTCCAACATACTAAAGAAGAAATCTTCTACTCAGCGAACAAATCCCATCCCAACACCTGAGGAACTTGTTTGCATGTTTTTTAAATGGGTTGCACCCTCCGAATTCTCCAATTATGCAGTCCTCCCCTATATTAATGGCATTTCTCAGCCTCTAACTAGACTCCTTAGAAAACATGATATTCGAGTTGTCAGCAAGCCATTCAAGACTTTACAACAGGAGTTTCCCTCTCCTAAGTCCCGCCCTCCGATCGATCTTCAACCTAACGTGGTTTACAAAATATCTTGTGCCGACTGCCCATGGAGTTATGTTGGCGAGACTGGCAGATTCTTTGAAACCAGAAAAAAAGAACATATGAGGAATGTGAAGTCTTACGCAAGAGGCTCCAACATCGCTAAACACGCTTGGTCTTCAAATCACTCTATTGACTTTAAAAATTCCCAAGTGATTGACAAGGGTTCTTCTCGTACCCGCAAGACACTGGAATCTTGGCACACCGCTTCGATAGATCATGCAGATAACAATTCTAGGCCGCTCCCTAATCAATACTCCATTCTTTTAAAAAAGAACAATTAGTTTTTTTGACAAATATTTTTTCCCGTTTTTATATTCTTTTTCTCACCTATTTTTGTATATATTGTAGTTGTCATCATTTTTTCCATTCATTTCCATTGAAGGCTGTAGCCTGACAGCCGAAAGCTCGAAAGTTTTTAACTGTATATAGCCAGTGAACGTTTTTTATAATAATTTTTTAATATGTTTTACCCTGGCTACGGTTCTTCTATTTTTAAATTTTTTTCAAGTTGGGGGGTCATTAAAACCACTGAAGGGGTCACTCAGAAGTCATACCAGCAGAGGCCCTTTGGCTCACAGGTTCTCACACGTTCGTAAGACGAAACAGATCCTTTTCTGAGGTTAAAAACCTGTCTACCGGCCTATCAATTAATCATTTGTCAGAAAAAAGAAATTCCTGTCCTCTTTAGAAAAAAATAGACATGCATTGCT
>NC_090883.1:28379670-28382170 GCF_036669925.1 Montipora capricornis | reverse complement strand
CTTCTGGTTTTAACCCTTTGACTCCCAGGAGTGATCAGCATGTAAATTCTCCTCACAATTTCCATGAAATGTCAGTCAAACACGTACTGAGAATGAAGATAATTACCAGCTTAAAATATGTGATCTTGATATAACACCAAATTTACCATGACTACCCCAACAAAGAAACCTATCGTATTCGTTAGCAGAATGAACGATTGGATCTTGGGAAATGAAAGGATTAATTTAAGTCCATCAGGTCCAAGTTATGCGGTAAGAAGCACTCACCTGTGACTGCCTGTTTCTGACTACTTGACTTTTCTGTTTTCTTCCTTTGCGTAAAACAGAACCAATAGTGCTCAAACCTTTTTCTTTATTAAGGTGTGTCTACATGACTGGTAGCTGGTCAAGGTTTCGAAATTACTAATATACATGACCGGTAGTCCGGTTATTTTTCAAATGGAAGAAAAATCCGACTCGATTCGAACCCGTTCAAGCCTGAATTTTTCAGGCTTTCCTTTCTTTACTGCTCAAGTTACGTTAATATATTAATAATTACGATGATCACCACCTTAACTTGATTCATTTTTCCGCAGTTCAAGTATATATCATGGCTTTCATGTGTATTAACGTTCGTCAAATATTCTTGTAAAATTTTCTCGTCGTAGCCAGGCTAGAAAAGGTTATTAGCATTAAAACACAAGAGTGTTTTGTTTGGCCGCCATTCTGAAAGAGGCCTACACTGCTTGGCTTTGGCCGATCACAGTGCTTGTTAAAAGAACACTTCAAAAAGGGATAGTACCGATTATGGTGATTGATGCCGTATTGATAGCCGAGAAGACCCTGGAGGGGAGGGTTTTGTATCACTAATAAAAGACCTATGGACCTCAACAAACAAAACTTTTTACAGAGGGGAATTTCAAACATGCTTATGCCCGCAAATACGGACGAACAGTGTTTGACGGATGATCGGATTGAAGGACAAAAGTGAACGATGTTGATGTCCCCAAATTTCTCAGGGTCAGGGAGTCATAAATATAAGAACCAACAATTTCCCCCCCCCCCCTCCCCCCCACTTCAAGAGTTGAAATTTGTTTCGCCTGAAGTCCCAATGAAGTTGGAGGGTGCAAACTGCAGGTTGCAGATCATTGTTTCACCAAAGCTGAAACAAACCAAACCTTCACTAATGCTAACATTAGGCCTAAACACGATGCTTTAAATAATTTTTTAAGCCTAAGGTTAGCATTTTTGTGAAGGTTTGGGTTGTTTCAGTGATGACCTGCAACCTTAACTTGCAATTTACACCCTCTGCCATGAAGTTCCAGTATCCTCCACATTCGCCTAGGGGTCTTCTCTTGGGAACGCTGATGACAAGTGGATAAACCAGAATGCTGTAAATGCTATATAAACCGGGCGAGGTATTTGTAGGAGTGGAAACACTGAGTTTTCATTGGCATACCCAGAAACGCGTGCATGGACTTAGAACTCGAACCTGGGAATAATGATTGACCTGTCACCTAACCACTTGACTACCACACCGAAAGCTGCTCAGGGACAATATCTTAGACACTATTTGATAATGCTGAATTAGTATCACCCAACTATTGGACTAATGCAAATCCTACATTTTAATTGGCGTGAAAGGCGTGACGCTTTCTTTTGTTTTATTCCCAAATAAATATTCCTTCAACTTGCATTTGCTAACTTTATTATTGCCCTCAAGGGCCACGGGTCAACAGTCCATTTGGCATCGCCTCATGGGCTATTTTGGCCCGTAGCCCTTGCGGACTACGAGTCCAATTGTTAATTATCACTCGGCAACAATATTAAACACTACAAATGGTAGTTTATATTACCAAACTTCATGACAAAGCTAAACATTTTAAAATCAAAGCTTACGCCTAATTAATTTAGCTTAGGCCGAATTACTCTTCAGCGATGATATTCTATGGGAGACTTAAAAAAAATTGTTTTTTGAAAGTGCGGTGTCTTATCTTCAGTAGTGAGGTGAAAAGAAGCGCTACTTACAGTGTATAGAGTTGAAACTCCCAGGTTCAAATCCAATCCACGGATGCGGTTTTTATTTTCCTTATTTTCTCTGCTACCACAAGTCCTAAATTAACGATGATAGTAAATTCAAAGCTTGGCAAATTAGGAATTAATGATAATCGTTAATTTGGAGAAGACCTAAGTAAGTTGCCCATGGAGGAGCTGGGGACCTTGTAACTAGCTCACATGGTTGAATGGCATTATTTTTACGCGCTTCCCTGGGTCGAACATTGTAATTTGAAGAAGGCGCCATTTTTTGACTCGTTCAAAGTCAATTTCCATAAAAAAATTTCAAAATCGAGCAAGCAAAAGAAAGGCTCTGCTAGCAGGGTGTTCAAATCCTCACTGTAAACAAAATGCTGCATGTAAGATAGTGATGGAAAGGGCCTTTTGGGAAACATGGAAGGGGAGAGAATCCTCAAGTCACTTCTGAACGGAGAAATAGATGGTCTTTATGAAGACACTAAGGTAT
>NC_090883.1:28362170-28369670 GCF_036669925.1 Montipora capricornis | reverse complement strand
GTAAAGCAGCTTGCTCAAACCATGTGTATTGATAATTAGAGCCTTACCGGGAAGGGATAGGGATCTCGACTTCCAGAGATTGAGGGATTTCCAGTTTCTCAAGTTTAGGCTGCCAATTAAAATGCTCTGTAGGGATGGTACCAAACACTACTCCCAAGATTTTCATTTTCTTAACCAAGGTGAGGCCCAAAGGCTCATCAGAACGAAACCTCCAGGCCCCCAGCCCCATTGCTTCAGTTTTGGTGCGATTCAGTTTGGCACCGGTGCCCCTTTCATAGACATTAACACAGCTGAAAAGATTAGACAAGGATCAAAGGTCCTTGAGTACAGTCGTAGTGTCATCGGCACACAAGCGAACACGTGCTTGCCGCCCTCTGGCACCAGGGAGGAGGAACCCCTCAACCCCTGGACAACGGCGAATGAGGGACGCTAATACCTCGACACAAAGGACATAAAGTAAGGGAGACAAAGGGTCCCCCTGACGCACCCCACGCGTAAGAGAAATCCTCTGAGATAGCCAACCGTTTAAGATAATCTGCATAAAGGCACCATTGTAAAATGTTGAGATCCACCGGCAAAACTCGGGTCCAAAACCATAAACCTGGAGAAGATGCAAGAGAAAGGAACGGTTGACGTGGTCAAAGGCTTTCTCCTGGTCAAGGCTCACTAAGATTGGGGATTCATCCGTCCGTTGAATGTAGTCCAAAACATCACGCAAAAGAGTAACAGAAAAAATACTTCGGCCAGGAACAGAGCAAGTCTGATCAGGGTGGACAATATATTCAAGAACTTTGAAAAGACGAGAGGTGATCGCTTTAGAAATAATCTTATAGTCCACATTCAAAAGAGAGATGGGCCGCCAGTTTTTTAAGTGCTTAATATCACCACGCTTCTTAAAAATTAGGCGGATGACGCTACCTTTCATCGAGCCAAAAAGCTCGCCATCTGAGAAACACTGGTTAGAAACACAGAGTAAAAGGGGGCCCAAAGTCTCCCACAAATGAAGATAAAATTCAACTGATAGTCAGTCAGATCCCGGTGACTTCTCTTAACAGAGATTGTTAATTCGTCAAACGACAAGGATCCCTCGCACGAAGCGCGTTGAGGGAGAGAAAGGGACTTTTCAACGGATTCTAAACAACGCTGTTTAAAAAACGCGTCAATACGCTCATCAGTGAAAAGATCTGAATAGAAGCGCACGTGCACACGTTCAATTTCTTCACGCGTGAACACCTCTACATCATCAGAATTAAGAATAGAAGAAACAAAAATTACGCTCAAAGCGTTCACGTTCAAGCTTAAAGAAAAATCGCGTAGGCCCTTCTCCCTCCTCAAGACACTGAACTCTAGAACGGATTTTAAAACCGTCTAACTCTTCCAAGGTAAGAGCCTTAAGCTTACTTTCGAGCTCGGAAATTTCAGGACTAACTGAGGGATTACCAGAAGTAAGCTGAAGTCTTAGCTTAATAATCCGGTTAACTAAAAGAACACGCTCGTGCGAGAGATCCCTGCTCTTTTCCCTGGCAAATAAAACACATCATCATTCAAAAGTGAATTATTAAACTTCCAAATGCCAGGACCAAGGAGGTTATTCCCAGTGGGCTGGAAGGAAAGACAAACAAAATCATGGTCGGAAAAAACACAAGGGCTGATTTCACAAGAAACAACAGAAGGCATGAAGTTCTTAGAAACAAAAAATTTATCTAAACGCAAACCAATTAAAAAATCCGAATTAAACCATGTGCACTGGCACAATCTCGGATTTAGCTTGCGCCAGACATCAATTAAAGAAAAGGCTAAACGAAAATCAGTAAGGCACTTAGCAGGCACAACTTGCCGCCAAACTTATCAAGGTTGTGATCGTAACAATTATAATCACCAGCAATTATTAAGACATCAGAAGATAAAAAGTATTCATGCAAACTTCTGAAAAACACTTTCTTTTCGGCAAAGTTGGTGAGAGCATAAATGTTAATTAAATTAATCCTGAGATCGTCAAGTTTTAATAATGGACTAACAACCCTCCCCGACGTGTCTCTTTTCCAGCGACTGACGTTGCCGGAAAAAGATTCAGAAAGGCAAGTAAGGACACCACCTTGTTTGCCTACAGCAGGGGACCAAAAACAAGATCCACGCCAGACACAAGAGAAAACGCGGAAAACCTCAGGATCAGTAATCTGCGTTTCCTGAAAACAGAAAACGTCATAAGAGGTATGAAGACTATCTATGAGATAATCTTGGAAACGCTTACTGAAACCACGAGAATTAAGGAAAGAATTTTGGAAGTCATGAAGGGTGAGGGTTCTTAGTCTTTTTACTAGAACTGACCGGCATAGGCGAAGTTGATTTAAGCGCAGGTGGACCATCTGTGAAGTCTAACCTGGCAGGCAACTTCGGTGCAACTCGAAGAGGTGGAGGACGGATAGGAATCTGATGGGCGCAGCGGAACTGCAGGGCCAGGATCTTCAGGAATCTCCATCGCAGCAATAGCTTGATCAGGAGCAGTAGAACGTTGCGAATCAACTGCAGACAAAGTAGGAGAGCCAGAAATGATCCTCGACGGAAGAGAAGGCTCTTGGGACAAAGGAATAGATAGGGACGGCGATTCAACAGGCGAAAGGAGGGACTGAGACGATGTATGTAGACTGGGAAGACTGCGTGGAGGGCTGCTTTGGGGTGTTCTGGGACAGTGATGAAGGTTGACCAGAAGATGGCGACGGTGATGATTGCGATGAGAGGAAAACACAGGAAGGTGTAGGAGGTACATCAGGAGAAGGCTGTGAAGGAGGAACATCAGGTAAAGACTGCGATAAAGGGATTGAGGGAGGCGGGCCATCGGAAGAAGGCTCATTTGAAAGAGGCTGTGGGAGAGACTGTGACGGTCGAGACTCTGGAAGGGGAGCAGGAGCAGCATCATTATCACCAGTGTCAACTTTTTCAGGGCGCCGCCACCAAGATAATTTACAATCAATGGCATAGTGGCCGTCCTCTTTGCAAATACTGCACTTGATTTCTTCTTTACAGTCGCTGAAGGTGTGACCCAGTTGGTCACAGTTAAAGCATACCACGTTAGGGCACACCTTTGCGACATGATCTGGAAGATGGCACTTTCCGCTGCAAGTAGGAACCTGTCCCTCTTGTTTGATTCTAAGAAACTTCCTGCCGAAGCGTAGGAAGGATGGAATCGACTCAGATAGCTCCATCCTAACAATGCATGTTCCATTCTTGATGCCCTCATAGCCCTGTAGATTACATCTGCGGAACCCGAGGACAGATCCATAGCGGCCGAGATGATGGGTCAGTGCTTCATCAGAAAGCTCGAAGGGAGTATCATACACGACAACAAAGGTACACGTAGAAGATGAATTAGATGACGACGGATAAAAGAAGATTTACGAAGGAAGAGATCACGGTACTCACTGATGGAAAACGTCACGGAAACAAAGCCATTAGGGTTGCGTTGGAGACATCTGACCGCAGCAGCACGGATACCACAGTTCTTTAGATCAGCAAACACTTGGGATAAAGAAGTGTCCTTGTCGGAAAGAGAAAAATGTGCCGTACATGTGGTTTGTCGGAGGTGTTACCCCGTCTGTTGGAAGCAGTAGATGCTGAAAAGGTTACCAGTGTGCAGTTTTTGCGGGGCGGCCTTGTTCGTCTGACTTTCAAGGATCAGGCCTCTTGTGATGATTTGATCTCGTCCGGTCTTGTTTTCGATGATGTCCACGTCCGTGTTGTTCGCGCAGATCTGAGGTTTCGTTCTGTATATGTTCGCGATCTACCGTTCAAGGTTCCTGATGATGACCTTAAAGCCTTTTTTGAGTCTTATGGAGACGTTCTGTCCGTCCGCCGTAGTACGTTTGCCAATTTCCCTGCAATCTACAATGGTAATCGTGTGGTTGAGCTAGCCGTGGATCTTGACATCCCTTATTTCGTAACGATCGGTGATTTTAGTTGTCGCGCTTGGTATCCTGGTCAACCTGTCCATTGTACGATTTGTCGTGAAGTCGGTCATCGTGGTCCTTCCTGCCCGCTCTCTGGTCTGTGCCGGCGCTGTCTTCGGCCCGGTCACATGGCTGGAGAGTGCAGGCAGCCTTGGGGTGCCATCCACCCGGGGATCGAAGTTTTGTCTTCTACTGTACCTCTTGCTGATGATGACGATGATGCTGATTACGTCCTCCTTCTGAGGCGTCTATGGTGGAGGATGATGATGAGATGATGTCTGGCGATCATGAGATCGCTGCCCCGGCAGCTCCCCCTCCTTCCCCTCGTCCTGATGTTGCTCATGTTCCTGTACCGGATATTCCTCCTGCTCCTGTTTCGGCGTCTGATCTTCCTCCTGCTCCCAATGTTTCTGTGCCCGACGTCCCTCTGCTCTTAGTGCTCCTGCGCCTGATGTTCCTCCTGCTCCTAGTATCCCTGCGCTTGATGTTCCTCCTGTTCCTAATTTGCCTGATGTTCCTCCTGTTCCCAGTGTTCCTGTACCTGATGCGTCTAAGCTGCCTAAATCCTCCGCTCCTGTTTCATCTGCTGCTCCTACGTTATTTCGTGATAAAACTGATCCTGTTCTTCTTTCCACTTTAGGAGAACTTTCCCGCGATGCTGCCACTTGAATGTCCAGTAAGGATGTTGCTGATTTTGTTTCTCGTTTGATAGACGAGCACAGTTTGTCTCCGGATTATCGTTCTTATATGACTAACTATGTCCTCCGTGCCCAGCGCAAGTTTTCCAGTAGGGATGTAAAGAAGCCTGTTAAGCGTGCTCCTGCAAGAATTTCAGACTCTGAGGGCCCGCCCGCCCACAAGCCGACGCGTCCAGATCGAGTTCCGTCGAGTTAGGATTGTAATTAGGATTGTAATTAGTAATTGTTTGATAGCGTAATTGGTTTACTTAGCATGTTTAGTATTTGTTTATTTAGTGCCACTTCGATGAATATAGGTTTTTATTTGTGAATAAATTCCTTATACGCAAAAAAAAAATGTCCATGGCTGCTAATTGACTGGGTGAAATGGTTGTGCGCATGCGTGATGTGTTGGCCACACCGGGGACCACACCGGGTTGTTAACCGGGTTGGTGTTAGCGCGTGTGTCACCTTGCTTTTATTGTTGACATAATAAGGCCCTCCTTTGATACACTTTTCAAAATATCAGTTCCATTTTTGTCCGAATAGAGATTCCATGCTACAGTTTACGAAAAATGATGGAACGGTTCCCATCCGGTGAAAAAACCACCTCATCCTTTAGGTTCCTGAGAGTTTTTCCATGTTTTTCAATGAAACGCACGGCAGAGAACCGGGACTATTTCCGCATGCGCCTTCTGATTGACGTGATGTCAGATTTCCATTGAAAAAGTTACTCAAGGAAGGATAGGGATCACCAACCAGGAAATGTTTGAAACTGCTGAACTGCCAACTATCCAGTACCTCCTCTGATCGTGGACTACGTTGGCTAGGCCATGTCCACTGCATATCCATGTCCCGAGCGCCTTCCAAACGACCTACTCTATGAACAGATGGCTCAAGGCAAACGATCGACAAGGCGGCCGCTTCTTCGCTACAAAGACATCTGCCAACGAGACATGAAGGCAGCCAAAATCAGTGTACACATTTGGGAATCGCTGGCTGACGACCTTATTAAGTACAGGGAAGCTGTCAAGACGGGTTGCAAACGGGAAGAGGAAAGGATGAAGATCTGTGAGGAGAAGAGACTGAGGAAGAAGGCTTTCAAAAACAACCCGTCGAACGCGATAACCTACGCCTGTTCACACTGCCACAGGCGTTGCAACTCCAGAATCGGTCTTCTCAGTCACTAGCGAAAGTGCCTACCCTAATTACCCATTGCCTGCAAGGCAGAAGGAGGCAATATATATAAGGTGAACGAAGTCGTAATCCAACAGCTCTTTTTCACAGCATTTTCTCTTTAGAAACTGATCGAATGAATTCTTTTATTCCAGAAAGTTGTGACACTTATTGCGTCCAGTATAGACTGAAGCCTCCGGAAGATCGAAAACAGACCCAGCCGGTACTTGTGTTAAGCGAGATCATTTTCCATTCCGACGTGCTGACCGTGATTCCAACAGGAGGTAGTCTCGGCACCCCAAAAACTTTGGGTATGGTGCCACATTTCGTTTGGGACCGCTACGTAATGGTTAGTCTCCTACGCAGCCGTTCTTTGTGTGATCACGCAACGCTCCTCCCCACAAACAACACTTGTTTGTGTGGGGAGGAGCGTTGCGTGACCACACAAAGAACGGCTGCGTAGGAGACTACGTAATGGTCAGCGCTGTGCCAAAAATGTGCCGTGCTAAGCCGATTTTTTAGCGCGTGTAACTGGGTTTTTTTATTTTGAAAAATGAAAAAAAGTCGTTAAGGGGCGCGTGTGAATGGTAACCGCTGTAAGTACTTGGGAATCAATTGTTTTGATTCGATATAAAAACTAGGGCAAACATTCTATTTCAAATTATCAGTACACCTATTCTTATTCCGTAGTAGGGCCAATCAAACGCACCCTTAAGAGATCCACAGACTTGTGTAATATAATGTGATCACCCCACGATCAAGAAAAAAGAAAAAGCCCAAACGGTTGGATGCTTTTCCGACAAATTACTCAGCGAGGTGTAAGTAAACATTTGCTTTGATTCAAGCTCTTACCCCGGATTCCGGAGTTTAGGCAAACCCAACACTAGACATACCGGGCGAGTTTCAAGGGTGTGTCTTCAACTCAAATCTATGAAGACGCTTCCACAACAAAATCGTTCAGAAATTATGCAGAAGCTTGCAAAACTGCAGCAAAACACAAATTCAAAGTCACTAATACTTGGTCCAGTGCAGGTACGTAGACTCAAGCAACACCACAACACAATGCAACCTCACACAGGGATAACCCCTCGAGCGTGGAGGGGCGGGGATTGTCGTCACCATTCTCCCAGACGTCGTTGCAAACCAACTTCCGTCTCTTGAACCAGTGTCCGGGGGAAAAGTTTCGAAGAAGTTGTGCTCACTTGATAGCAGAGCGGCGGAGTTTGTGGCAGATTGACTTATTTAGGTAGGAATCATTATAACTTTATTTCTCTTTTAGGCAAAGTGACTCCAATTTAAGGAAAAAATGCACAAATCACAAGCAAGAATGCCTTATCTCATCTCCGGTCGAACACATATAAACTGCGAACAACTGTTACTTACTTCTTATTATCTGGCGATTGCGACATCATTTTGAGGGGTTCCTAAATTTGTACTTGTGTTTAACCTCTTGTAAACGATAACTATGCTCAAGTCTTACGTTAACGCGGTTTAAGTTATATTCATCTGAGCTATGTAATGTATTATATTAACTTAATTGTGACAACTCGTGCACATCCTGCAGTCGAATCCATCATAAGCGGCCCGAACTCATAATTTGAATGCTCAGCGTATCAAGAAATGGCCTATTGTAGTGGATCAAATTCCCCTTCACAAGTCCAAAGAAAAGCCTTTTGTTGTTTATTGCGCTGAGGGAATTGTTC
>NC_090883.1:28349670-28354670 GCF_036669925.1 Montipora capricornis | reverse complement strand
TGAAAAATTAGCAGATAACAAAGTAGAAAGTCAAACTGTCGGAGGCAATCAAAAGATATAAAATTATTATAAAAGGTACTTAATTCTAAATTCTAAAATGTACTTTTAGCAATGTTAATTCAATATTTCGACGTGCCGTTTTTTCGCAATTTGCCTTTATTCCAATGTTTGCCCCCCAGCATAACACATGGCTAATTTGCATGACAATTTGACAACCAACATGGCCGCTATCGTGAATAAGGGCTATTGAGCACTATCAGAAACCCGTAAGGGTTGAAACGTGTAACGGCCCCTTGTGTGCTGGGAAACAAGCTTCCGAATATTCAATTTGCTAAGTACCATATTTGGAACAACAAGAGCTAGGGGTTTCCAAATATGGTACTTAGCACTGAATCATTCAACCAATCAGTTCGCACTGAATATTCGGAAGCTGTGAACGCGCGTTACACGTTTCAACCCTTATGGGTTTCTTGCACTATCCTTCATTAAAAGACAAGAAAGCTGGAGACTCGGAACCTCTGAAGCCAGTGATCGAGGACGATTTGTCCACTTTGATGTGAAGATTGATACGCTCCGGCTTAGCAGCCTGGCTTAGAGACAATTTTTGCTTGTGGGGATGATCGAAAAGTTCCAGATTGACGAAGTTTGATATTAGATACCAACTCCTAAGGAGAAGTGAAATTCTCACCAAGCCAGGCTACTAAGCCGGAGCTTCCAACGCTCATATCATGTGTGAATCCAAAAAGGCTTTTGGAACTGGAGAAGTGGCAGGTTACTAGTAGGGAACTTTAGAAAGGTTACCACTGCAAGGATGGAATTCTCCAGAGTGCACGTGCTCAATATGCGAAAAAAAGTAGTCAGCTCTACTTGTACTCCAATCTCACTAATGGTCTCTAAGTTAAATGTATTTACAGTAGAAATAAAGTTAATGTTAGTAAAGATATGTGATTTTTGGTGCTTTTTACAATCCTGCTTCGTAAGGACCTTTCCTTTCCTTTAGTTAAGGTGTATGTGACCATTTTGTTGACGCTTTTGATCAGCATCTGGATTTTTACATGGGAATCTTTCCACAGTCATCTTGAGTACAATTTCCCCACAAGTGTACTGGCAATTCAGAATACATACATATTACTGAAATATTAAATATTAAGTAAATAAGTGAGTGAGTGCATGCATGTGTGCACGAGTGAGTGTATGCATGTATGCATGCATGAGTGCGGAGTGTGTGAGTGAGTTCAAGGCATGAGTGAGTGAGTGTATGCGTGAGTCAGTGATTAATTAACCATGACTTCCCTTGAGTAGCTTTTCGGGACCAATGAAGCAAATGATACAAATGAAAATAACAAAGTTAAGAATTCCAACTGGCGGAAGACAGACCAGTTAGCTATTTACAAGTGCACCGAAAGAGTTGAACCAGGGATTATTGAGAAAAACTCCAAATAGTGATCAGAGGCAAGATTGAAACCTGGACCTCCAGATTAAAAGTCTGTCGCCCTAAACACTTGGCCATGCTCCCTCCAGTCTTTGACAGTCAAAATGTCAATCATAAAATTATGACAATGATGACCACAGATTTTGTAAGGACCCCTGTGGCCTCTCTTGTGTCTCTCAGAATACTTAATTGTGTCTTAACCAGAAATTTTACATGCCTTCCCTGGGAAGATTTGTCATACTCTCTGGTATAGTTTTCCAAGATTAGGATTTTGTCACAACTGTATCCCTGAATGTCTTTCAGTTGCAAGTGTCATGTACTACAGATTATGGCATCTTTTTCACAAGAATATCAAGAGCACAACCAAGCTGATGGATCTGGTAAAGTTAAAGTCACTATTTTGGCTTCTGAGTGGGGATCGAGTAAGGGCGGACTTTCCACCATAAACAGAAAGTTAGCCATTCAGTTAGCAAAATGCTCTGAAGTGGAAATCACTTTCTTTGTGCCACGATGCAGTGAAGGGGACAAGAAAGAAGCCCTCAGCCATAACATAAACATTGTTGAAGCAAAAAAGTTTATTGGTTTTGAAGATCTGGAGTTACTTAGCTTTCCACCAGATGATCTGAAAAGCGAGGTGGTCATTGGTCATGGAGCGAAAGTTGGTCGTCAGGCACAAGTGATAAGAGATCGTGACAAATGCAAATGGGTGCAAGTGGTGCATACAGATCCAGAGGAGCTGGGAATGTTTAAATCCTACCCAGATCCAATTTCCAAGGGTCAAGAAAAGCACTATATTGAAGTCAGGCTTTGCGAAGAAGCTGACTTTGTGGTAACAATTGGACCCAAGCTAGCTGAGTCTTTCCGTAGATATCTTCAATCTTGTAAAAACCATGAGACAATTTTTGACTTTACTCCTGGTATTTTTGAAGAATTTCTGAGTGTTGATCAAGGCCTTGAGGAAAGAAAAGACTGCACTGTTTTGGTGTTTGGCCGTGGTGATGCAGAAGATTTTCAGTTAAAGGGATTTGACATTGCAGGAAAGGCTGTTGCCTCACTTGCTGGCACTCATCTTATCTTTGTTGGAGCACCTTATGGGAAATATCAGGAGATAAAACAATCGCTCTTGGATTGTGGTCTACCAGCTACTTGCCTGAAGGTTAGAGGCTGCGTCAAGTGCAGAGAAAGCTTAAGGAAATTATTTTGTGAGGTAGATCTAGTAGTCATGCCTTCTAGAACTGACGGCTTTGGGTTGACTGGTCTTGAGGCCTTGTCAGCTGGTCTGCCAGTTCTTGTCAGCAAAAACTCTGGATTTGGGGAATGCCTAAGCAAAGTACCGTTTGGCTCGTCATTTGTGATTGACTCAGAGAAACCCGAGGTATGGGCTGCTGCCATCAAGAACATCTGGGATAAAGACAGGCAAAATCGGCTCGAGGAGGTTCAGATTTTACGCTTGTCATATGAGCGGAAATACAGTTGGACCAAACAAAGTGACGCCCTTCTCGTCAAGATAATCAACCTTGTTCGTGGTATGAGGCTTCCATTTTTTTGCATGCCGTTTGCAATTTGAATTTAAGAAATGTGTCATACACTAATGTGGATGGCTTGCACTATGTTTCTCTTTCCCCGTTAGTACCCGTCAAGTGTTTGAGATCACTTTTGGTTGATGTACCCCATCCTACTTATTGATGAAGTGCTGCTGGGGAAAAAATCATGTCAAACCATATCTCAATGAGACTTAGTGTGTTTGTTTTTCTTTGCCATCAATCACCAGGGTTCTATCTAGGGTATTTAAGGGGTAGAAGCTTCCTCCCCTCCCCCCCCCCCCCCCAAAAAAAAAAACTTTCCAGCTTGCCCTGCGAAAAATATTATCATTACAGTGTATAAGTAACTATATCTGAAAAATCATCCAGACGTGACAAGGTTAGAGCATATGAAGTAAGTATTCCCTGTCTAAGGACATTATATGACAAGGAACACGCAGTATCACAAACTGCTGGCCTTACAGCAGGTTTGGTTATCATGCTATACACCTGTTTATGTTTTTAGTAAATATCCGAGCAAAATGTATCATTATCAGATAATAATAATAGTAATAATAATAATAATAATAATAATAATAATAATAATAATGATAGTAATAATAATGATAATAATAATAATAGTAATAATAATAATAATGATAACAATAATAATAATAATAATAATAATAATAATAATAATTAACAATTATTCCATAAGCGCGCGTTGGATATGAGAGGGTAAATGGCCAACGACGCGCGTAGCGCCGAGTTGGCTACAACCAGTCTCATATCCAACAAGCGCGAATGGAATAATTGTTTTATTAAATTCCTTCAACTCCAAAAATTTGGAAGTACGAAGTACGAGCGGAAAAAGCGAGCAAATCCGAGCAAAATCGAAAAAAACTTGATGAGAACTGATGCGATGTTGTGTAATACCTTGTTGTCATACAGACGCAGGCTCATCACAAAAACATTTCTTGCCTTTTCGCGTACTTCTAAACGTCGGAATTGATCCAAACTTTTCACAAAATAGTTTTTTTCTCCCTTTTGGCTGTATTCAAAGAGTAATTTCGCATTCTGGCGAAAACATTTTTAGTTTAGCAACGCTTAACGCAATCATTTACCATATGAGGTCAAACCAAGGTATATGAGCTGATAACCGAGATTAAGTGAACCAATCAGAGCACGCGAAATGCAATATCCGAGGTTGAGAATTTTATAAATACATTTATATAGCGCCTATATAAAAATTCTAAGTGCTCTACAATTTATAAAAAAAAAGTTAAATAGTTAAATATATACAAAGCTATAACATTATGCTACTATAATACTTTAGGTTTGATGTGGTCGTACTTCCTGGTTTGGGTGATGAATCTTGCTGCGGTATTTTGAACACTTTGTAGGTAGCCGAGACTTGTTGAAGGTAGGCCATAGAGAATGGCATTGCAATAGTCGAGTTTGGAAAAATGTCTGTCATGCAGGGCAGGTTACCTTTGTATCAATGAATACCAAAATAATAGTGGTAAAGTTCTTTATCGCGTAGCGTATTTGTGAAATCAATGTAATTTTTGTCGCCAGTAACTCAGAATCGCAAGAAAGGAAATTAATTTAAATGTGAAGTACTGGGCCAATTTAACCTTTATATAGTTACCAGTTACCAGCATTTTAGAGCCGCCAGGACTTTGAATAAAAGAGAGGCTGGAGTTGACCTTGCTTTGATACAAACCTCAGTACTGTCTTTCTTATGTAAGTAGAAACTCGTTAGCATTACAATAACATGGTTTACACAAGAAAAGCAATGAAGTTTGTATCAAAGCAAGGTCAACTCTCCAAAAATTTGGTGTTATCAACGGAGTTGATAATGTAACTTGGCCACCGTACAGAGATTCTAAAAGCTGACGTTTCGAGCGTTAGCCCTTCGTCAGAGCGAATCCAATGAAGCAATGAAGTTTGTATTAAAGCAAGGTCAACTCTAGTCTCGCTTTTATTCAAAGTCCTGGTAACTAAGCACAGAACTGTAAAATGGTCTATTGTGATACCCCTAAGGC
>NC_090883.1:28339670-28344670 GCF_036669925.1 Montipora capricornis | reverse complement strand
GACGATAATAAACACTTCATCATTAACACTAAAAGGTAACAAAATACTAAGACAAAAAAAAAGGAACAAACTAAAGAGATACACAGCCCAGTTGTTTTTAAACACGATTGAGTTAATCCTGGGTTATTATGAGCTTTGATTCTAGTTTCTATACAACTTGTTAAAGTTTCTTTCAACGTATTGTTTTGTTGAGGTCTCGCTGCTTCCGTCGTCGTTGCAAAGGCACCCTATTTTAGTTTCAAATTTACTATATTTTTCCACTGAAAGTGAATCTGTATTATTTCAGGGGAAATGCAAATCTTTGTCAACACTCTTTGGGGAATCATCACTTTAGAAGTCGGACCAAGTGATTCTGTTGAGAACGTGAAGACGAAAATTAAGGACAAAGAAGGGATACTAACCGAAGAACAAAAACTTATCTTTGCTGGCAAGCAACTGGAAGATGGCCGCACTCTAGCTGACTATAACATTCAGAAGGAATCCACACTGCATTTGGTGTTACGTGATATGCAGATCTTTGTCAAAACGCCCACTGGTAAAACTCTCCCTCTAGAAGTCAAGCGAAGCGAGTCTATTGAAAACGTGAAGACGAAAGTTTGGGTCAAAGAAGGGATACTACCCGACCAACAAAGACTTCTCTTTGCTGGCAAGGAACTGGAAGATAGCCTCACTGTAGCTCACTACAACATTCAGAAGGAATCCACACTTCATTTGATGTTACGATTCCGTAGTGGTATCCAGATCTTTGTCAAAACGCTCACTGGTAAAACTATCACTCTAGAAGTCAAGCGAAGCGACTCTGTTGAAAACGTGAAGACGAAAGTTTGGCAAAAAGAAGGGATACCATCCGACCAACAAAGACTTCTCTTTGGTCGCGAGGAACTGGAAGATGGCCGCACTCTAGCTGACTACAACATTCAGAAGGGATCCACACTTCATTTGATGTTACGACTCCGTGCAGATCTTTGTCAAAATGCACACTGGTAAAACTATCACTCTAGAAGTCGAGCCAAGCGATTCTATTTAAAACATGAAGACGAAAGTTACGGACAAAGAAGGGATACCACCCGACCAACAAAGACTTCTCTTTGGTGACGAGAAACTGGAAGATGGCCGCACTCTAGCTGACTACAATATTCAGAAAGAAACCACACTGAATTTGGGGTTGCGACTCCCTGGTGGTATGCAGATCTTTGTCAAAACGGTCACTGGTAAAACTATCACTCTAGAAGTCGATCCAAGCGATTCTACTGAAAACGTAAAGACGAAAATTAGGTACAAAGAAGGGATACCACCCTACCAACAAAGACTTATCTTTGCTGGCAAGCAACTGGTAGATGGCCGCACTCTAGCTGACTACAACATTCAGAGGGGATCCACACTGCATTTGGTCTAGTTGTTCGAAAGCTGATTAACTAAATCCAGGATTAGCGTAAACTTTCGTTTCACGTTTCCCACTTTTTAGTGAAATTTCCTTTTGCTTATTTTTGTTTTTCAAGATTGAGTTCTTCTAATGTAAAGCTTTACCGAATGTCAGCGTCTAACAGCATTTTGGAGAAGAGAAATAAACACCTTGGTTAATTTTTAATCTGGGATTAGCGTTAATCGGCTTTTGAACAACCGGGCCCTGGTGACTACAACGTGCAGAAGGGATCCACACTACATTTGGTGTTGCGGCTCCATGTTGGCATGCTCATCATTGTCAAGACGCTCACTGGTAAAATTATTCGGACTCTTCAAGTCAAGCCAAGTAATCCTGTTGAGAGCGTGAAGATGAAAATTATGGACAAAGTACCATAAAGTTACCACCCGGCCGACAAGAACTTATCATCTTTGCTCGAGAAATACTGGAAGATGGCCGCACTCTAGCTGACTACACTATTCAGAACGAATCCACACTGCGTTTTCTGTTGCAACTCTGTGGTGGCATGGAGTTCTTTGTCAAAACGCCCACTGGTAAAACTATTTCTCTAGAAGTCGAGCCAGATGATTCTGTTGAGAACGTGAAGGCAAAAGTTATGGACAAAGAAGGGATACCACCGACCATCAAAGACTTATCTTTGCTGACGAGATACAGGAAGATGGCCGCACTCTAGCTGACTACAACATTTAGAAGGAATCCACACTGCGTTTGGTGTTGCGACTTCGTAATGGCATGCAAATTTTTGCAAAGTTGCTGAATGGAAAGGTGTTCACGTTAGAAGTGGAACCCGATGAGCTTATCGAGAATGTGAAGGTGAAGATTCAGGACAAGGTAGGCATCTCCCCTGATGAACAGGAGCTCTTTTGTGACGCCAGGAAGCTGGAAAATGGTCGCAGTTTGAGCTACTACAATATTCAGAATGAATTTACTTTGACCGTTGTTTCAGTTATGGACATTTATGTAAAATTTCCATCAACTGAAGAGACGATAACGTTAGCAATCAAATCAAGCGATGCCATCAGGGATCCAAAGAACAAAGTTCAAGCCCAACAAGGAATTCTGGCTGAGAAACAGATTCTCATGTTTAATAGCGAGGAACTGGAAGATAGCTGCAGCGTGGCTGACTACAACATTCAGAATGCCTCTCTCCTGTCCTTGGTCTTTCGAGAAAGCGATAAAGATGGAAAATGAGTTTTAACTTAATTAAACGAAGAGTAGATCAAATTTCCGAGAAAGCTGCAGAAGTGTGATTTTCAAAGTGGTCAACCGCAATGTTTTAATGGTAAAATCCTATACTTGCTATACAACACTGAACAACTACAAGAATACCAATTATTTCTCGACCGAGCGAGCCAAACCTATATACTGCAAGAGCAAAATTGAAAAGAGCTCAGAATCGGCTGAGCAAATACCGTAGAATCCGATTTGCGCTCTAAATTGGTAAAATCGTTCTTATGTTACGCGTAATGCAATCCCATTGGGAAGCACAAAACTCTGGAATTTTATTCCATGGGCACGTTCAGTTATGTTCATCGTGTTGAACCATATTTTTTAATTTTTTAAAATATTTTTTAAATGGAAACTAGTGAGCAGCACACAGCAACTGATCTTCTTAACTTTGTTTATTATCCGACCGGCTTCGTCTGATCAAACAGACTTCATCAGGGATTCTAACAAGATGTCTAAAGGGAACTAGTTTTATACATGAAGTTATAGTACAAAGCACGTTCCGGTAAGGGTGTGAACAGCAAAACACCCGCGTAGAAAAGTTGTAAAGTTTAATTTTGGGGCTCACTATTTAACGTTAATCGTGAGCCCCAAAAAATTCCTTACTAAGTTGTGATAACGTATTGGTAGACTTATAACTAACAATAGAACTATATTAAAGGTGTGGTAAATGCTTAAGGATAACTTTTTTGATTCCGACATGACTGCAATTAAAGGTGGTTTTGAAAAACACCCGTCTATGTGTAGGTACCTTTCTAGGCTTAGAGAACCATTTGAACCTATTGCTATAGCTAATCTCCCTAAAAATGGGTAGTAAAAACTTAGCAGGATAACCTCTAAGGCGTAGGCACTTCCAGAAAAGTAGCCGCGTCTCAGTGAATGACGAGAACCTGGAGCTATTTCTTTCACACCGCATAAGTTCGCCTTTAATAAATGCCTTTTTGATGTTGGTGGGGTAAAATGATTCAAAATGTAGCGGTTTTTGAAACGTAGAGCGCACTGTATTGTGTAATATTCGAGCTTAACAACTTTGCATACGTGCGTTGAAATGTGATACGCGAGGAGACACGGACTTTTTCTCTCAGACTCTGACAAACGATTCATAGGTAGCCAAGTTTTTACCATCAGAAAAATATCTCTTTGGTCATTATAGTGTATAATGAAGTTTATTTGGGAAGCCAACAATGTTTCTTTAACTTCCAGGTTAATCCAATTTATTACTACGACTAATGCGAAGATTGTTTACATGAAACTCATGCTTCATAAATACTTTTGTCCTTTGGCCATTTCAATTTCAGTTTTAACCGTCACTTCTGGTGATGTATGTTGCAAATACGAAACGTCAAGTATAAAATGAAAATGTTCGTTTTCTTTTCCTGTTGAGACTCATGCTTTTTTGCGAATTTTGAGTGTCATGAAATTACATCATTTGCGTAACATAGCTCCTTTATCCTTTATCATGTTTCAACAAGATATCGCTTTACTCTAACCCAAAAACATTCAGATAGTAAAAATCTTCATATTTATTAACCATGTCTTTTGCTTTTGCGCTTCTCAGTATTGTGATTTGCGATAATTCGCAAGTCTGTCTTTGTATCTCATAGCACAGGTAAGTCAAGCTAACGATGTAATAGGCCATTTTACAGTTGATTGCTCAGCGACCAAGCCTACGAATGGCTGCGAGGCTACCGGTGGCCTTGTATTGATACAGTCGTCACTGCTTTTATCATGTAAATTGTGTTGTTGTAATTCTAATTAGTCTTCATTAACATTACAGGTTTGTATCAAGCCTCGCTTCCATTGTTAGGCCAGGTAACTTAGCTACAACTGTAAAATGGTCTATTTGAGCGGACGACCTTAGACAGCAATGACCAGAACCAGGTTGCGGACCAGCGGTTTTCGTTAAAACAATGGCTTGCTGGGGGTGCTCAGTCTCGCGGGCTCAGAAAACCTGGTTGAAGTTTTTCCATTTGAGCATCACAATCAGCTAAAATTATAAGCGTTTGTATGGGAATTTGCAAAAGTGTTTAGGAGTCGAAAATAAAGAACATGAATCGAACAAAAATGCCTTACCTTGTCTTCTCGATACCTTATAAGTGTTTTTGTGGCGTACTTCGGCCATTTCAGCGCTATTCCAGTGGGTTGTGGGTTCGCTGTTTTCGCTCTATAATATGAGAGAGCAACGGTAGAACTAAAACTCCCTAGAATCGCGCTAGAAATGCTAAGAACATGCCATAAATAAGACAAGGAGCTTACGTAAGAAATTCTGGTAGATTTTTATTTCAATTTTAATGCCCTAAATAACGTTACATAATATTAGGGGATAAGGAAATCTTTATCATTTGAATCT
>NC_090883.1:28327170-28334670 GCF_036669925.1 Montipora capricornis | reverse complement strand
CCACTTTGAAGCAGTATTTCCCTGTCAATAATCCTAGGATTAACAGGAAGCAGGGCCTGGACTTTGTACTTTTATTTAACAAATTGTTCTTTTCCTAATATATCGATGTTCCATTAATTAACAGGCCAACAGTCTCCCGAACATGGGTGTATCAGTTGATTGCACAGGGTATTTTGGTGGGCAAGTATTTATGATTCTGTAATCAAGCCTCACTATGGCAATAAATTAAACAATGTTATTGATCACACTACTGTGCAACTAGAACTTCTTCTGAATGTAATCTCAGAGGCCAGTCTTGCAACCAATTTACCTTTTCATTGAAGAAATGCCCTGAGACAGGGACAAAGAACTTCAATATTTTCTGTGTAGTTCTGGCCAGTACTTGTGTTCATTCCAACTTCACAAGTTGGCGAGGTGTTTTCTTTTAGACAGCTGCCTTTATGGGGGCAGTCAGGAGGTTAAGTGGCTATTGCAGAGTGGCAGCACTCTAAATGAACTGCTGCCTTGGTTCAAGGAGAAGGTTGACAACTTTCAAATAATGCTCTTAGAACATGTTACGTTTAATTAACGCATTGTAAATACATGTATGATTGATTGTAAAGGTGATTTCAGAAAACCCTGCCCAAATTATCTTGTTGATGAAAACTGTAGAGATTGCATGGGCAATACCCTAGTGTGCAAACTGAACCAAACGTTGTGAACACTTCATGCTTCAAAAACAAATATGGAACACTCACCGTAGGCTCGGTTAGTTTCTGCAGCGCATATTCCCAAACAAATTTAACTGGGTTTGGATCTCAAGGCCCAAAAATTCCACACAAATATATTACACAGATCTGATGTGTCTCCTTAAATTAAATCACCACGATCTCACTTCCAAAATTCACACCGTCAAGAGTTATAAAGTGACACAGGCAGAAGACGAGATCAAACGATCGAATGGACACTTCGCGTCTCATGCACGATTTGTGCTCCCTATCTGGCGCATGCGCAGTCGTTTTTCAGCTCTGACAGGGCTTAAAAACGGCTGGACATGCGCACTAAGACTCAGGCTTCCTCCCGCCATTCGATTTTCAAAATGGCGGACGACGAATGCAGATTTGACACGTCATTGTAACGGTCATTTCCAACGTCTTGCTCGCCCAAGGCCTTCAACTCCAAAGTGAATGAAATGCACAACTGTTCAGTGCTGCCGTTTTGATCATGATGGCAGACATCGGAACGGTGATTTCTTAACTATCAAGCAATCGACACAGCTCTCTTGAAGAGAATCTTTCACCGTTTCAGAATTTGCTTAAGGGACAGTTTTGCCGTGAACTAAGGGCGTCTCGATTTCTCTAAGGTTTTGAAAAGCATTTTTGGATAGGTTATTTATTACTGTGACACATATCAAAAATGACTTTTGATTCGTTTTGATGAAAGGTTTTAATTGCTTGTTGTTCATGACTTCAGTGACATTTCATTCGGAAGAAACGAAAGAGCCATTCGTGAGTTGAAAACACTTTCGTCTCCGTTGTGTTTTTTGTCTTTGTCTCTTGTTCAGCCACTGATAAGACTGAAAGAAGTATGCCTGCAGTTGAAAGAGTCGTTTCTCATTCAATACGTGTGCAAATTAGAGTTATGGCGATACTTAAGGCTATGTTTCGTTTTGTTAGCAATGGTACATAAAACTTGAGTTAATAAACTGCTTTAGTGTGTTAGAAATCTTGTGTCGTGTCTTTTCCATTTTCTTCACATACTTAACGTGATTCTTGCTCACTGACTGCCCTCTCGGTCAAGAATTTCCCGCCAAAATCCGCGGCTACCCGGCGTCGCCTCGTCGGCTGTTTTGTTTATATTTTGTTGTTGCAAGTTTGTTGGGGGTTTTAAACTTTTTTCCCCTCATGATGTATTGTGTCCATGAGGGACGTAACCTTAGAAACGGCTCGTTTTCCACCTGTTGGGGGAACGTATGTTTATATACCGGTACAGATGCAAGGTCCTGCGGTTATTTTACAGAAGTACCGCTCTGTAAAAAGCATCATTCGGAAAAAACGAGAGAAAACAAAACGAGCTGTTGCTACCCCATCAAGTCTAATGAATGTGCCAGCATTATTGTTCCTTGCCCCCAACGACTTTTCCCAGTGTTTGACAGGTTCCCAACCACTGCAACGCCGGGAACATTTATTTGTTTAAAGCACCTTAAGTCTGCGGACGAAGACCGGCAAATTTGCTCTCAGGAGGACTATCATCCGCCACGAAAGGTACAAGGGTTCCCTTCATTCAATTTTTTTGTTTGTCACCCCTTTTTTTCTTGGCATGTTTTAAAACTACGCAAGACCCCATTTTTTTTCTGTCCTCTGGGTAGCGCTCATACCCGTCCACCAGCCAAACTTCGGACTGCAGAGAACTGAGGAAGAGAATTGAGGCGCTGGAAAAGGAAAGGGAAGATGACAGAGAAAGAGAGAGGAGGCTGCTAACAAAAATTGAAGGTAGTATACGTCTAAATACACAAATATATTTGCACTTTGTCATTGATCTAATAATAAAAAGAAATTGAAACACAAAAAAGTTTTAAAAAATGTTGTTGCACAAATTGCCACCCAATTATCAGGTTCTATTTTTATTTCCCATGTATCAGTCATTTCTCAGCAAAATGCTCAACTTCGGGAGAAAAATGAGGAACTCAAGGATGAAACTAAAATCCTGCAGAGAAAAATAAAAGGTAAACAGTTTAGCCCCTCTGAAATTTTGCACACACCCAGACCCATCTCGCCAAATAAATGAAAATACCTTCAGCACAGTCAACCATTTAAACCCTCTAATATATCAATATGCATATTCTCCACACTGTTCTCCAATACATTTCCTATGGTACATATCAGGAGAATTTATTTCACACTCAAGTCATTTTTCACTTGTAGATCATTTCTCATTTCCTTATGACCTTCATGTCTGATCAGTTAAGAAACATTAACATAGGGAGAAATAAAATGTTGGTCACTCTTAAAGATTAATGGGTTGAACATCCACTAAAAGGTATCTGACACCTACACTTCTCAGGGTGGATTCATAGCTGCCTGCCAAGACATTGCCACTCTGAGTTACCAGGGACAATGCCACATCATGTAGTAATCACATACAGTGTAGTTAGGTTCTTTTCAAACAATGAGAACAAATCAGCCTTGTCATCAAATTAATTAATATGAAATGTAGACAGAGTACATGTGCACAAAATATACTTTTTTTTTGTTGCCACAAAACATACTGTTTTTTATGCATACATGCTTGAACTCTTCAGTACCTACATCTATGACATTAATTTTTGCATTAATTGTACTAATAAAAAGAAACAAGTGAAACCTGTTCTTATCTGCCTCATTTTGAAATCATTTTTCAAAAGGGGACACATCCTTTAGCACACTTTTTCACCAATTTCACAAGGCGCTCACCAGACACTACGCAGATGGTGGAGAAAATCTCTACGACCCCTCCAAGATGGAAAGCTTTTGTGAGGAGCATGCACCTGGAATATTTGAAGATATTTTTGATGCTATATTCAACAACGAAAAGAGAACCCCCTCACAAAAAAGAAGAAATCTTCAAAAGTCAAGGGTTGTAGCAGTTTTGCATAACTTGAGTTTCTTTCGAAACCAGGTACTTAACTAAAAATGTTCATAGATTTAAATAAAGAGAGTTCTGTGCTGGAGTTGTGAAATTACACTCAACGAATAGGAAACCCAAATTAATTAAAAAGGCATATACGTGAAAAGACTCTGGTGGGCAACTTATGTAAATACGAGTTAGCTAAATGCTTGATGACAATCAAACAGCTTCATATGAAATGTAACATTGAACAGAAGACATTTGTCATTAAGAACAAATTCTAATATAATGTTGGTGTGCTCATCAACAGAAAAATAACAGACTACAAAAGGCCAATGGTCTTAATTTAAAGTTTGGTGGAGCTTCCTACAATTCCCTTATGGCTGGACAAGTGATGGGATATTCTGTTCACCCGAACTCAGTGCGGAACTACCAAACTGAACTGGCCAAAAAAAACCAAATGGAAATTGGTAAAGTACTAAAGGAAGCAACTGAGGTACACATTCCAAAATATACTACATTACAATAATATTGAACAACATTCAGTTACAAGTGTATGTATCCCTGATATTATTACACATGCATGTAATGCAAGGGATAAGCAGGTCTAATCCAGGTTACTGAGAAAGAAAAAGTGGCAGGATTGTCTGCATGTTGTTTTATATCAGTAGCATCTTCGAATCTTGTATAATTATGGGGGAAATTGTGATGTTGCATATATATTCACATAATGTTTTTGGCTGCTCTATGTAGAAGAAAACATTTATCATGCTCATCGAGGACGACATCCACTTCATCCATGCACCACAACACCCAAGTTCCAGTACCACAAGTACTGCCTGGCACATGTGCACTGGTCTCATGGACATACAACCATCTGTTTCAGCCATCACACGACCAGCAGAATGTCAGAAACTCCATCGTGTTGTCCCTGTCGTGTCCAAAACTGGTACAATCAAACAGTGTAGAGGAGGAGTGTCAATTGAAGCTATACTGGGACACTTTAAGAACCATGTTAACCAATTTTTTGAATTAACATACATGGCCACCTTGCCCCCAGAGTACAGAACAATTAAAATGAGTGATGCCAAGAAAAGCTGTGAAAACCTGAGGTATAAAAAAAGAGAAAGCAACAATAACCACGTAATTTAAAGAAATAAAAATATTGTTTATTCTAACATTATACTATAGCTACAGTGTAGAAGAAGATACAAAATGCCCATTTAAATGTCCAAATTATTGAGTACTGCAATAAAATGCTTACAATAGATAGGTGACTACAGAAACATGAAGTATTTTATATTTTTCTTTCACAAACCAACATTAGAAAGATAAGGCAGTGTCAATAGTGTAAATTGTAATGAATACTGATCCCCCTTAATGTATAATGCCTATGCATCAATAATTTTAGGGTCTACTCTGATGAAGCAAGAGGGGAACTACAGCTGTTAAATACAACATGGCTGATTGATGAATTCCAGCAGAATCTCAAGAGTGTGCATGATTATGAAGCCTCCCTAAACCATCTTCTGATGGAGGCCCCTGAATTGTGTGAATACCTGGGTCACTACGCCAGCATTATAACAGGAGATTTCCCAACATGGAAATACAACAAGAAAATTGTTGCAAAGGTTTCACAATCAGTTTATAATTTTTTCTAACAGTCTTTCAATCTCTTACAGCATTTCTTGTCATCAAAATCAAATGAACAATGACATTTCACTTGATGACACAGGCTGACCTACACATCTCTTGATCCTTTCTTTTATATCTGTTCTTTTGATCATAGATAAATCAAACATGGTAACAAAATAATTATTAATGAAGGTACACTGTACTTATACACAACAGTATTTAATGTGTCACAGCTTGCACACAGAAGGTTCTAGTCACCCCAATTTCAAGGCCCCTTAAAAAAGCCATGAATTAAGCACAACATCACTGTTACAAGAAATAGAAAGTCTAAAAATATTAATTTTGTTGAGGAGACTGCCGAAAAGAGTATGTGTATTTTGTTTTATTTTTACACAGTGGAATCCTACAACTGATCCAGAAAGTCCCATTCCTTCTCTCATCCCTTGGCAAGGACCATTTCATGTGTCATTGAATGCAGAGGAATCGACTGTTCTGTTATTTCGGCCACTTTTTGAAAAGCTATACAAAGCCCTTTTTGGAAGAAACAAGGTACATGAAATACACATAATTTACAGTATACCAATCGCACAAAGAAAAAACTCTTTTGAATACTGTAATAAAAGGCTGAGGTTTTATACAATGTAACTGAAGGGGGAAGGACAAGATCATACAACTGTGCATGCTTGTATAATGATGCACATGTAGTTTACGTCTGTCATGCTCAACCCAACACTTCAACATACATACATGTGCCTATACTTTTTTTTGCGAAATTAGGTACTTCCCAAAAGACCAAAGCCACAGAAAATTGTGACACTTACCACAGTGGCATTTGGAGGGTGGTCAGTGGTTCGTGATCAAGTGCTGCAGTTATTTGGGCCGCTTTGCAAAGATCCCGAGTACATGTTACTTCTACACCTGTTTGATGAGCTTCTGCCGCTGTTATTTTTCCTGTACAACACTGTGTTCAGAGGTGGTGATCTCGATCAATGGCTTACAGTGCTTTTGCGAATTTCCTTGATGTTCATTACATTTAGAAGGCGCAACTACGACAAAGCCACACTGTGTCAATTATCAGACATCATTTATTACCTGAAAGAAAGTGCAGAAGTTACTTCTACAATGCGAGAGTTTTTGCAAATTTTGACAGAAAAGAAAGTGGAAATATTCCACTCTGTTTTAAGAAGGTTGGTGAATGTTAAATTTTGTTCAGGTCAAATGACAAGAATTAACACAGAAATTATTCAGAGAATGCTGAGAAGTGAAAAGAAGAAAATTGAAAGTTCTTTAAGCCCCCAAGCTTAATTATTAGCAACACAAACACACACACACAAACAAACACAGAAGTGACTTTTGCTCAACCTGTTCCTCTAAAAATTAATAATATTTATAGCTAGCCTTTCACAATATGCAATAAAAACTGCAATAAAATGGCAAATGTTTGGATGATATATTGTTAATTTACACATATTATTTGGCACTTAGTGGATACAAAATAATAACATTATTTTATCAGTTACGCTATAATTCCAAAGTATGCCTAATGCCATTTTGAAATGTACACTTTTGTTTTGGATGTTTGTCGTCCTTGATTAACAAGGAAAAAAAAGTTCCTTTACTGTACATTGTGCACAATACCAAGGTATACCTCTCATTTGTTTGTATGATTGTCAACAAGGAATGTTCCTGTATGGGCCCTGCCACCTGAGATAAGAGCAATGGCTCATGCGATCAGTGGAAGAAGATTTGACCATGACTTTATAGAATGGTTCCTCCCGCAGTACACCAGAGGAAGAGGAAGACAAAATCTAGCTGTTTTAGTATTATCAGCTGCACAATTTCTTATAGACATCTTTAGTGATGTGTGGATGAAGCAGGGCCAAACACAGAAAATTCCCAAAGGAAGAAAGAAGTATCAGGTAATGTCAGTATGGATAATTTAAGGTATTTCCCTTTGAACACAATAATCTCCAGAGGAATACCATAATATAAATATGATGACAGACATCACAAAACGAAAATCCTGAATATGGCTCAATAACTCTAACCAAGGTTTAAACTATTTTTTCATACCTTTTACTGCCCTTTCAGTCCTACTACTTTCCAGTTCTTGATGCCACCATTGACCAGCGTTGCCTTCCCCTGGGATATGCTTTTCCTGGCCATGAACCCAATGTGTCTCTAGCTTGTGACAAGCTTCACTGTGCAGACAGCTTCAATTTTGACAACACTGTACGCCTAACATGTGGACACACCTTCCATAAGGGCTGTATCATCACA
>NC_090883.1:28302170-28314670 GCF_036669925.1 Montipora capricornis | reverse complement strand
TTTGATGTCTTCAATTTTCAGTAAAATCATGCTTGCACAGTATAACTCTCACATTCAACAATAAAGATGTATCTAGATAGTCGATGGATATTTGAATACGAACTAAGTAACTCAACCAAACAATTCTCTTCGTGGCACAACATAATTCTCAAGACTTGCATTTTTTCTAACAAGAAATACCCTAGAGAGCAATTTCTTTGTGCACTGTGATGTCATCCATTCTCAGGTTTGTAATGTTTGTCTCTGGCCCATCCTTGATGGAACAGTATTTCTGGTTTACAAGTTTCTTAGCTAATACCTCCATCAGCTGGGTCATTGTTAATGATGTAAGTCTGTCTTGCTTTACAATAAACTTCTTTTTGAGGACTTTCACAACATCCTCCCTGTTAACTTGTGCTTGGCCAAAAACTGCTTTGAAGATCACCTGACAAGCCTTTAGATTATATGTACATAGAGCAGGAAGTCTCAGCCCTGAAGAAACCTCTTTTGGCATCTGGGAGCTACACACGTTATCATCACCTGAGGATTCCTTATCACTTTCAGTAGTGTCTAGTGAAAGTGTTGATTGTGTATCATCAAAATCATCTCTGTCATTATCTTTATTTTCATCCACCTGCAGAAACAACAAACAACATTAACGTTTGAGTCACCTGTACCCTTATTCTCCACACCCATAGCATCAAGGGAAAATAAAGCATACTCAGCTTAGCATAACAGGTGTAACGGGTAAATACCTTAATGACAAGACTACTCAAGCCAAGCCTGTGACTTCCACATGCAAGTTTACATGTGTCAGATACATACATGTTAAGGTAAAATCTGCATTATGCCAAGTCTCATAGCACTTAAGCTTATCCAGGTCTCTGTAGTATTTAGCAACTAAGAGTATCTCTTCTCCACGCTGGATGGGGCATTGCAGGGTTGCCCCTAGCAGTGAATTGTTTTCACTCATGTAAGCACCAAGGTGAAGGAAGAGACTGGGAGTTGAGTGTCTTGCCTAAGAAAACAACACATTGACCCAGGCTGGTTGATTCAGAGACCATTGCACTACCCATTAGCCACTGCTTTTTCCATATCAGGTTAGTTAAACCACCTAGTAAAAAAGCACCTTAAAGTTGGTCGAAAAAAATTTCCACCCATAGGCAAATTAATGTAGGTGGAGGCAAAATGATGATTTCTATCAAATTTAATTTGGCATTAGTGTTACCTTTGGCTTGGTCTTTATCTTTGTGGGCTGGCCCTCTGATTCACAGCTGGCAGACTAAAAAGAATTTCATCATTAAAATTAATCACTGCCATAATATAACTATTGAAAATTGAACAAAAATTGTCACAGATAAGTTTAGATGGTAGTTTCCCAATAACCAAATTAGTGCAACCAATCATTGGTTACTCTATTTTTCCAAGGAAAGTAAGTACACAAGTTCGTCGATGACCTTAGTGCCTCCAGTCCTCTTTTTGTAAACAAGGTTACAGATATGTGATTAGAATTTCGCAACAAAAATTTAATGAGCACATACCTTTCGATGAATCTTTTTCTTTTTAGGCTGGTCATTTAGATCTACTTCATTGTCTTCAGAACTAGCAGACTAAAGAGTTTCAAATAAAAAAAAATGTATATTCATATTAAACATTAAGGCAATTGTTCTTAGCAGAGCTCTGAAGTTGCAATCTTATACAAGAAATCACAAAATTAGTCACAACAAACAATTTAGTCTGTCTATAAAATGTCTGACACTCCCACATACATACCAATCATTCAACAGTGCAGTGTAGTGAAATATCAATAATAATAAGGGTAATTTATGTACCTTAAAGCGTTTCAACTTGAGATAACGTCTCTGCTCATTACAGAAATCTTGGATGTGCTTTGCTATTCCCTCCTCATTGAATCCAACCTCTGGGATACTGCAAAGTGGTGCTATTTTTGCTGAGAACTCATTTAGTTCTGCCTTCATTTGTGGAGAGTTGAACTTGGGAAATTCTGGCCCCCACTTTTCAGTTGCCAGAACCCCAACCTTCTTTCTTCTGCAAGAAATTTTTATATCAAGATTGAATCAACAATAGCCTCCATTTGGCGCAAAAATATGCTCAGATATTTGTTCGCAGACAATATCTGTTCCGAGAAGGGAACAGTTTTCCGAGAGCTTGAGCATCGAGGAACAGATAATGTCCAAGGACAAATATCCGAGCATATTTTTGCCTCAAATGGAGGCTATTGTGTTTATTATCTTTCAAATCTTTTACGCAACGCATGCAATTTTGAAAACTGGGGAATATTCTCGGATATTCCCGGGGAGTATTCAGTCACGTGACAAGTTTAGACCAATTGCGCACGAGCAAAAATATTTGATGGATTATAACTGTTTTTACATATCACTGTTTATGTAGGTAGAGTGAAACAGAAGGATTTGTTAGATTTCTTTCTAAATTACAGCACTCACACAAGCAAGATACTGGGGAGGTAAAGTAAAGTTTCATTGGGATTGTACTTACTGAGGTGTTACTAATGATGAGTGCCAAATAACTGTGCTGTGAAGAGGGGAAGGGAATATGCGCCTGTGCGAAACTAACTAGGAATGTTTGTTGAAAAGGTTATATATGATACCAGTTCAAGTTCAGGCCAACGATAAACTCAAGAGAAACATGTCTTACTTTGATAAATACAGTCGTCTCGTTTCTGGTTTAAAGCTGGCAATGGCTGCCATTGTTGGTTTGACCGGCGGAGACAATGGTCTTGACTGTACGGACTCCAAACGTTCTCCAAATTCTTTTCTAAATTTCACCGCTTTACCATACGTCAGACCCAATCTAGTAAATATCGGCGCATCTGGTTCTCTCTGAGCTAAGTCTTTAATTGAGAAATCGTCGATTATTTCCTCCTCTAAGTAGCAAAAGTTAAAGTTTAGGATGTTTCAATTAATGTCAGTTCAAGTACTAAAAGCTTCGCAAACGTAAAGCTTACATCAAAAGTCCGAGTGCACGCTACGTGGAACACTTACTTTCAAAAGCTGTTTTGATTTCTTCGCCAAATGTGGTTTCTAACTTCTGTAGTAAGGTCAATGAGGACTCTTCCTTGTTGGAGACCTCAGTTGCTGAAACGCTTTCTTCAGCTGCCATGATGATGCAAACACATCTATCCACAGCAAAGTCAAAATGGCAGCGAAACAGGCCGAAAACGAAACGCGCCAAAACTAGCTTACATCGAATAATATTACGGCATTTCTTATTGGATTGTTTTCCCGCCTTTTCTCTGACGTCGCTATCTTCTTTCGACGCTTGGATCTTATTGGTTAAAATTGGATTTGTCATGGAATCCCGCTGGGCCACTAAGTTGCTGGCGTATGTACTTAAAAACAAATATGGCGGCTCCTTCGGCGGCTCGAGGAAATTAAACTTCCAAAATTTATTCCGTTGTTTCTTTATGAGCAGTCATTTTACAGAGGGAGTGAATTTACCTTGGTCCAGAGATGAAATTTCTGGTTGCGATTGCAATGAAAAAATATACAGACATGTACACTGTCCTTGCTTTGCGTGCAATGGAAGGGCAACTGACAGAAAAACGGAACTTCGACACTGGAAAGAAACGTGTCACTTGGCAGCTACCAATTCTGCTAGTGTTTTTAACAGTGACTCAGACAATGATTCGCACATTTCAGGTGATATATCCTTTGAAGATGTTGGAGAATTTGACCAACCAGTGGAAGACGAATTTGGAACTGGTTGTAATCCTGAACCGAGACGAGACCTGCAACAAAGTGATAGGATTGACGACGATGAAGCAAACTCCACCCAGAATCCCATGAAGAAGTTAGTAGTCAAGGCGGTTCTTGAGGCACTGAGAATAAAGCATAGAAGTGGAGTATCAGTGAGTACGTTTGAAGATGTCTTAGAATATGGAAAGACATTGTTATTTACATCTTTAGGTGAAGATGTGGATGGTGACATTTTGAGTACTTTATGGCCGAAGAGTTGGAATGATGTACAGTTGCTTTTGAAAGAAGAGGGCTATGAAGATGCTAAACAGTACTTCATTTGTTTCTGTCGTGAGGAAAAAGAATTCACAAGGGATGGAAAGACCACCAAGAAGTTTGTTTATGATGGGAAGTACAGTGTCATGGAAAACAAAGACGACAGGTGTCCTCACTGTGGTAATGAAGGCTACATAAAATACATGTACTTGGGTCTGGAAAATAAAGTGAAGAACTGGTTTAGAAGTAAAACTATGTGTACAAAAATGTTGGCACATTGGTATGAAAAAGAACACTGGCTAGAGAATATGGAAGGCTGGCATTTAAAGAAAGAGATCTGGGATGGAAGGCGGTGGTCAGAGCTCCAGTGGTTTTGGAACCCAGAAAGTGTTTGGGCTTTGCCAACTCGCTGTTCACACTGTGACATTCCTATATCTGCAGACCACTTGATAAACGCAGCAGATCGTGATGCCGGAGAAGGGGTCTTTAAACTTGTTGAATGTCCTGTTTGCTTTGAAAACTTTGCACATTGTATTAAGATGGCCAAAGGTTCTCCGTTAAACTTGGCACTCATAGGGCACTTTGATGGCTGGCAGCCATTTGGCACAAGTTATAGAGGATCAGGGTCTTTTGAAGTTACCATTGCCAATATGAAAAAGAGTGAAAGAAATCATGTGGATGAAGTGTATGTTGTAGGATTTGTGCCATGCTTTGAAGTTCCAAATCTACCCGAGTCACTGGATCCTTTCTTGCAGCCTTTTATGAATGATTTGTGCAATGGTTTTATTCAAGGTTTTCAAGTGGACGACCCCACAGGAATCACAATTGCTGGCTATGAACCTTCTCCCTTAGAAACTGTGCGATTGCTATTATTGTGCTGGACAGCTGACCACCCTGGACAATGCGAAACAGGGAAGTTTTTGAACCAAGGGAAGTGTGGATGTCGTAGGTGCAAGATGGTAGGCCAGCATCTTGAGAATAGTTCAAATACACACTATTATTATGGCCAAAATCGCTTCCATTATAGACATCCATGGGGACAGAGGACCATTGAATCAGAACTTGTAAATATTTTTGACATTGAACATGAAAGCAGGTCAAGTGTTAGAAAAAAAATGTCTTCAGAGAGAGGTTTTACTGGGCTCTCTATTTTTCATAAATACCTTTATCCTCTCTATGGATTTGACATTTTGAATCATCTTGTTTATGATGTGTATCACACTGTTCCCCTCAATGTTGTCAAGAATCAAGTTGTTAGAGCTTTGGATCTAGAAATGCTGGACAAAGCCAAGCTTGACAAACAAATTGAAAACTTTCCTTGGACTGGTGAATTCAAGGATGGAAGGCTCCCAAGACAAATTGGAAAAGACTGCAAAGGTATTGGTTATTGGAAAGCTGAAAGTTTCCAGAAATACTCTTTTCCAATGGCAGAATGTATCATGGAGAGTCAAGTTACCAGTGACAGGGAATATGAAATACTGTCCCTTGTGTCAAGGTTAACAGAACTGCACTTTCATGTTGGAAGAAATGGATGGACTCAGGATATGATTAAGTTGCACCGAAACTTGGCATGGCGACTAAATATACTTGTCGAAGAAGTACAAGGTTTGGCAATGTGCACGATTTCTATGCACAACTTAATTCATATTCATGAAGACATCTTAAACTTTTCTGCTCCAGATAACATTTGGTGTGCTGTCTTTGAAAGAGCTGTGAAGGAGTATGTAAAGAAGTCACACAATGGAAAAGGAATTGAAACTACATTTGCCCATGTTGAGGCAATAAGAGAATACTTGAAATCAGTGGAGATGAAAAAGGAAACTAGCCCAGGAAGGCATGATGTTTCACTGGTGAGCCAAACAAAGACTGAGAATATCAAATATTAGTTATATTAGCTTTAGTGGAATTGTATTGGTGGTTAGTATGGTTATAAAACTGTACTTGGATGTTTTTAATAATAGATGTCACTGAAATTTCTTGAGTTTTCTCTGAGGCCATTGTGTAGTGCAATGCTTTGACTTTTATGAAGAGAGTCACAGCAGACGTAAAAACAAATAGAGTGACACTAGACTATGCAGTGAACTACATGTACTTGTAATGGGATTTAGTAGACACTCGGCTGTGTTCTGTTGGAAGTCCCTGAATCTGAGTCTGACTGGTTCTCTCATTAGGGTTTTCTATTCCCAGATAAAACATGTATAATATTATTGCTATTGCTATATTATTGCTAGTGCCTATTGCTCTTTTTCTAAATTTGCTTGAACAATTACAACTATTACAATTAAATGTACACTGCAGTTAAAAAAAAAACAGTCTATGAAGTATGTATCTACACATTACAAATTAATCTTTATTTTTGGCATAGAAAAAAAAAACCGTAACATGGTAGGTTTTTGACTGCAATCCTTTGCAATCCTGGTTTCTATGAATGATAATCAACTTGGCAGCACCTTGTTGACTAGTCCCTCATAGACTAGTCCCTCATAGAAAGTTTGAGATTGTAGTCTAATTGTTAAAAATATTGTGTCACTCTCATGTCTTTCTTAAATGGCACACTTGGCTCAATGGATTCACATGGTGAATGCTATTCTACTTATCTCCTTTCAGGGAATAGCTTGCTCTAATGATACAGCTAAGGTACTTTCACAAATGGCGCCTGCACCAAGAAAAGCCTTTCTGGTAGGTTCAATGTCAAATATCAAGCCTATTGAGGGTGACGACTGTCACAAAATTGCTGAGCTATTGAGAATTTCTCCTTTGGAAGTTCCAGTGGCTGCATTTTCTACCAAGAGATGCTTTAAACAAGACACTGGTTTTGATGGAACTGCCTTTGCCTCTGGAGAATATGTGATTGCATTAGTCAATGGGCAGGAAACTGTCATCCAGCTGCAAGAATTTCTGTCTGTCCGAAGTGAAGGTGACTTTTGTAGTTTATTAGGCCAAGGAATGTGTTATCCATTACAAATAAGAGATAATGGTGAAGTTGACAGAAACTTTTGGAGTGGTTTTGTTAAAGTTAAATGCCAACCTCTTTCCAACTCCACGGTCTTTTTGGTTGAAGACATTTGCAGGAAAGTAATTCTCTATCCAAATGATAACAATTTGTTGACAGTAGTTGATTACATGCGACATTTCAAGCAACTTCCATATCCATTAATTGTGCCTGTATATCCTGAGGTAGGTGACATGATACTTATTCAGGGGGAATCCAATCAAGACATCTGGCATGGACACATTCAAAGTGTTGATTTTATTAACAAGACAGTGGATGTCTACTTCTATATCCCAAGTTTGAGATTTCCTAATGGTAATGTGTATGTAAGAGAAATTCGTGGCAGAGGTGCAAGAAACACTGTGGCCTGGGGATCAATGATCTCAATTGCTGAAGGCTGCTGGGATAGCGCCTCAACCTGGATAAAAGCAATTCAGAGTTAAATAAGTGCATTATCTCAATGTTTTCGACATGTACACATTTATTTGAATATGTACTCATGCATAAAGGCAGTCGTGTAGTGGTCGTAAAAGTTACCATGCTGTGTGCAAGTGCATTGCTCAAAAAGTCAGAACAAAAAACATCTGATTAGACAGTTTAATATGCAGTATTAATGGATGTTTCTAAAAGTCACAGTGCTTTTTGGTGAGCTTGTAGTGTGAGTCAGATCATATTGGAAATTTTGGGACTAACTTCAGAATATTCTCATAGCATTCACAACTTTGGTATGGGTCCTACATGTAGGTAAAAATCCTGGAAAGTCAAGAAATTTTATTTTTGACATTTTCATGGACTGGAAAGTGCTGGAAAAAGGCTGTAAGTCATGGAAATCTCGAAACTCAAGTAATAAAGTTTTTTGAAAAATAGCTGTCCTTAATATTTTTAGTAATGATTTATTGCTTTGACCACATCATTTTTACCATTTCTGAGAGGGAATAAACTGTGAAAAAGATTTTACTGGGAATAAATTAAGGCAAATATTTCTATTATTTTCACCAGCTTGAGGGTAATATGGGGACAAATTCCCATATTATTAGAAAAAATTGGGAAATTTCTTGGGGGATGCTCTCATATTACTCACAACAATGGGAACAGTATGATGAATATTCCCATATCTTTAACAACTAGGGAATTGCATGGGGAAATTTCCCATGTTATTTACATTGTTGGGAATTAGATGGGGAAATGTTTCCATGTTGTTCACAACTTCAGGATTTACTTCGGGAAGTGTTCCCATATTATTCACAACTTTGGGAATTACTTTGGGAAGTATTCCCAAGTTATTCACAAATTTGGGACTTACTTGGGGAAATGTTCCCAAGTTATTCACAAATTTAGGAATTCCTTGGGGAAATGTTCCCATGTTATTCACAACGTTGGGAATTACTTGGGAAAATGTTCCCTTGTTATTCACAACCTTGGGAATTACATGGAAAATATTCCCAAGTTATTCACAAACTTGGGAACAACTTGGGTAAATGTTCCCATGTTATTCACAAATTTAGGAATTCCTTGGGGAAATGTTCCCATGTTATTCACAACGTTGGGAATTACTTGGGAAAATGTTCCCTTGTTATTCACAACCTTGGGAATTACATGGAAAATATTCCCAAGTTATTCACAAACTTGGGAACAACTTGGGTAAATGTTCCCATGTTATTCACAATTTTGGGGATTACATGGGGAAATGTTCCCATGTTATTCACACATTTGGGAATTCCTTGGGGAAATGTTCCCAAGTTATTCACAAATTTGGGAATAACTTGGGGATATGTTCCCATGTTATTCACAACATTGGGGATTACATGGAAAAATGTTCCCATATTATTCACAACTTTGGGAAATACTTGGAGAAATGTTCCCAAGTTATTCACAAACTTGGGAATTACTTGGGAAAATGTACCCATGTTATTCACAAAATTGGGAATTACATGGAAAATATTCCGATGTTATTCACAAGTTTGGGGATTACTTGGGGATAAATTCCCATATTATTCACAATGTTGGGAATAAATTGTTGTACAGTCACAACATTTTCCCTAGGTTGGGATACCAAACACAGTAAAACTTGTTTTCCAAGAAAATCCCAGTTGGCGGATCCTAAGGGTCGACAACTTCCCAAAAGTATCCCAAAAAAGGAATTTCATGTCCCAAATATTTCCCAATAATGGGGAAATTTCCCATTTAATTCCCAAATGGGAATCTTAAAAAGTTCCCTGTGCATATGACCAGTGCAAGTACACAGACTCGAGCAACACGGCAACACAATGCAACCTCGCGCAGGGATAACCCCTCGAGCGGGGAGGGGCAGGGGTTGTCGTCCCATTCTCCCAGAAGTCGTTGCAAACCTACTTCTGTCTCTTGAAACTAAATTAAAAAGAAAATAATGGCCATGTATCCAAGGGAAGAAGTTTCGAAGAAGTTGTGCTCACTTGATCGCAGAGCGGCGGAGTTTGTGGCAGATTGACTTATTTAGGTAGGAATCATTATAACTTTATTTTTCTTTTTAGGAGAAGTGACTCTAATGTAAGGAAAAATGCACAAATCACAATCAAGAATGCCGTATCTCATCTCCGGTCGAATGCATATAAATTGCTGACAACTGTTTCTTGTTATTATCTTGCGATTGCGACATCTTTTGAGGGGTTCCTAAATTTGTACTTGTAAACAATAACTTTGCTGAAGTCTTACGTTAACGCATTTAAAGTGACACACATCTGAGCTATGTAATGTAAGCTTATTATATTAACTTAATGGTCACAACTCATGCACACCCTGCAGTCGAACGATTTATTCCATCATAGGCGGCCCAAACTCATAATGTGAATGCTCAGTTAATGTAACGATTTGTAGGGTTTACATGGGAAACATGATCCAGTGCTTTCAGTAAGTTTTGCAGTCAGGATGACTGGGAAAATAACGTAGACGGTAGGGTTGTCCACGTTATGCCGGCATACGGTAATTTTGAGCATAATAGTGAGGCATGAGCATCGAGCATTACGCCAGCATAATAGTAAGAAAAATTCCCGGAAATATGTCAAAATCTCGTGAATGAATAAATAAATATATTGAAATTAGGTACAATCTCGAAATTGAGATTCCGTTTTCCTGTGGTGAAATGTAGGTGATAATCGACTGCCCCTAGACTTCACCACAGGAAATGGACGTGGCCACTTGGGGCGACTGGGAGTTTGGGACTTTTCTATGTAAAAAATGAGTGATCCGGGGAAAATTTTTTGAGCATAGATAATTAGCATAATTGTGAAAATTGTGAGCATAATGCAGGGCTCGAAATTAACGAAAAAATCCAGTTGCATTTTGCGATAAGATACGAAAATTTAGTCGCAATTTCGCAAATTTTAGTCGCAAAATCGTCGCGCTGCATTGTGTTGTCAGCGGTTTAGCAGAAAAATATGAGCCCGTAGTACTTGTGTGTAAAGAAACTGCTGATTATGGCGAATGATCGAAGGAATGGAGCTGTGCACGTAACATCGCAGCTAAATTACTATACAATTACGCTACCTTCAGAGAAAATTCACAGCGAGAAACAAAATAATTTTGTCATTTATTTATTTATTTGTTTATTTTAGCAAACGTAGCAGCAAAGTGGCAACTGCTAACCGTTTTGTTTCGAAAGAACGAAGGTGAAAACAAGTCGCAAATTTGCGACTTCTCCAGATATTTTAGTCGCAAAGGGAAAAATTTAGTCGCAAATGCGACCGTATTGGTTGCAATTTCGAGCCCTGTAATGTGGACAACCCTAGTAGACAGCTGTGGAATCCCGAGTGCTGAAGGCATGAGCCTCAAGGGGGGTCTGGGGGCATGTTCAACCACTGCAAGTTTGGAAATGCTATTTGCAGCATTTTCCAAAAGGTGTTTCCCTCTAAAAAGCAATGGAAATTAGGCAATAAAACACTACAATGATAGTCATTTTTGACAGAAATTGCTCCCTTATTAGTATTCAAATACACTATTGGCCGAATGTCATGTAAATTGAGCACTAACCCCTAAATACGCTGTGTACTCGATTTTCGTTACATTTGTTTGAAAATGTAGACATTTTTTTTTTCTTGAGAAGAAAACTCTGTAATTCAGTGATTTTATTTTTGTGATGGAAAATGGTGGAAAAACACCTACACAGCAAAACTTTCAAATGGTCATGCGAATGTCAGGTCTAAAACACAGGTCACATTCCACCGGTCACTTGTTGCAGGTCATTGTTTTACCTTTTTGAAAATAACCTAAAACCCTCAATTTGGCTAACCCTAGGCCTAAAAACCAACCTTAGGCCAAGGGTTAGCCAAATTGAGGGTTTTGGTTACTTTCCAAAGCGTAAAACAATGACCTGCAATGATTGCCCAGTGGAATGTGACATGCATTCTAGACCTGCCATCGTGAAGCAGGTGGCGGTATGGACCAAAGTACCCAGCGGTCTATCGCCAGCAGCCGCCTTCCATTGAAACCTCTGCTTTTCATAGTTTTTTACAGCGAAGAAAATAAAAAAAGTAAACTTACCTTTGCTTCATCTTGCGTCCCTGTGTCGATTTGAGGCGTTCTGGGCTGGTTTTGAAATTTGCTCATATCCTTCATTAAAAGAGAACAAGGCTGGAGACTCGGAACCTCTGAAGCCAGTGATCACTCCATGATCAAGGATGATTTAAGCTGAGAAATGAGCTTGATTTGGCCTTTTGTCCACTCTCACATGAAGATCGATAACAAACGATATACATGTAGCATACAGGCTCAGAGTCCAACAGTAATTTCCACATTCTTAGAGAACAAGCCAGTTTTAACGAAGAACCTGCCACTTTCTCCATTTCAAAAAGCCCTTTTTGATTCATACGTGACGTGACCGTTGGAAGCTCTGGCTTGGCAGCCTGGCTTAGTGACAATTTTTTCCCATGGGGATGGTTGAAAAGTTCCAAATTGACGAAGTTTGATATCAGATACTCACCCCTAGGGAGAAGTGAAATTTTCAACAAGCCAGGCTGTTAAGCCAAACCTTCCAATGTCATGTATGAATCCCAAAGGGCTTTTTAAACTGGAGAAGGTGGTGGGTTCTTCATGAAAACTGGCTTGTTCTCTAAGCATGTGGCGATTTTTGTTAGACTCTAGGCCTTTACATGTACATGTATGCTATATCATTTGTTTTTAAGCTTCATGTGAGAGTGGACAAAAGGCCAAATCAAGCTGCTTTTTCAGCTTAAACCGTCCTCGATCGTAGAGTGATCACTGGCTTCAGAGGTTACAAGTCTTCAACCTTGTTCTCTTTTAAAGAAGGATAGGAGCAAAATTCAAAATGCCTCAAATCGACACAAGGACACAAGATGCAGTAAAGGTAAGTTTATTTTTTATTTTCTTGGCTGTATAAAACTAGGATAAGCAGAGAGGTTCAATAGAAGGTGGCTGCCGGCAATAAACCGCCGGCTACTTTGGTTTATCCTGCCACCTACTTCGCACAACCATTTAAAAGTTTTGATGTGTAGGTGTTTTTCCAACGTTTTTTTATTTTCTTCTCTGTAAACTAGGATAAGCCA
>NC_090883.1:28287170-28292170 GCF_036669925.1 Montipora capricornis | reverse complement strand
TATCATTACAGTATATAAGTAACTATATCTGAAAAATCATCCAGACACGACAAGGTCAGTGCATATGAATTAAGTATTCCCTGTCTAAGGGCACTATATGACAAGGAACTTGCAGCATTACAAACTGCTGGCTTTACAGCAGGCTCGGTTATCATGCTGTACATTTTGTTTATGTAAGCAAATATCGGAGCAAAATGTATCACTGTAACATTTCTCAAAATCGAATACCGGTATATGCAAATCTCTTGGGGGGGAGGGGGATGGCAATTCCCAGAACCCCCTTGGAAGCTTGTAGTAACAATAGATCCTAGATAGAACCCTGATCACTGTGGTAGACCTTACAGGAAACAGAGATGTTTTCTTCTAAATGGGCTTGTATTCTGCATTACGATTGCCAGATTTTGATTTACATGTACCTTGTTGACAAAAATTAATCACTAGTTGGATTTTAAGTCTGAGTTTGAGACCAATAGATTGACTGTGTGTAGTCTGATGTATTTTTATTAGGAGATGCATTTAAGAAGATGTGGTGTAGTGGTTAGCTTGTACACAGTTTTAACTGTGTGGGTGCATGTGAGGAATCCGATTGCTAATTGCTGCCGCAGTGAGTGAGCCTGAAGCGAACGAACGAGGCAGCTCTCTAATCGGGAGAGCACATTATTGAAGTGCAAGGGATTGTGTTCAAAGGTGCAAGAGATTGTGGTTGTGGACGAATGGGGGAATTAAGATGCATGGTATGATCTTTGTTACACAGAAGAGGCAAGAGCCTGCTCTATTTTTTCATTTCAAACACTGTCACGTAACAGAAAAAAAAAATTTGAAATTGTTCAATGAAAAAGGCCAAGAACTTGGAATGTTGGAATGTTGTAGGAAACAAAACTTTTAACCTCCTCTCCAATTCTCAGGTCTGTGCGGTACATAGTTTCTGAGTTATTCATTGAAGCGTTTCATCCAACATTATCCAGACGTGTACAAAACATGGGCCCCAGGCACATGGACCTCTATGTCCATGGACCTCTATCTCCATGGACCACCCCTGTGGACCCGGTCCATGGACCCCTTCATAGACCCAGTCCATGGACTACCCCTGTGGACTACCCCTTGTTTTGTAAAGGAAGACACTTCCCATTCGGTGACGCTATGACGTCAATAAATCACGGTGGTATGGGCTACTGATTTACGTATCGCACTCCACGGAAACCAACTGTAGAATTGACAGCAGAATGTCAGAATCACACACGAACGGAGAAATCCCTTCACTTGTCACTTGTCACACAACGAAGTCCCGAATCACAACAACAACAACCGACTGACTGACTAGAGAGCCGCTTAGAGTTTCCAAAAGTTACTATTTACAGCTATTACAATAAACTCTATTTTTAAACTTACGAGTCAGAAACTATTTTGAAACTGATGAGTCAAAGCTCTAGAAAATTCTTGAAACCACACATTGCGTGACATTGACCTTCGCGAACTTTCCAGATAATTCCGATCCTTGTAACATGATACACCTAAGGCCTTCGCTGACAAATACTTACCACATATTGTGAGATCTCTTGAAAGCCAAAGATTTAATTACGTTGTCATCTTACTCAGCTTTTCATAAAAATTGGCGGCGAGGCATTTATGTGCATTGTAAGATAAGTGTACGCCATGCACTTTCAGAGGTTCATTAGTGCTCTTGAAACCCAGTATCTTAGACTTGCTATGCTTCAGTTAAAATCTCGAAAAGGTTGGGGGGACAGTGGAGTGAAAAATAAGACAGTAAAGATTTAACATGAAAAGAGACTTGTCAATTCCAAATAGATTTTGGGCAAACAGTAACTATGGAGTGTTTTCACTCACGTGATCAGTAACCTTGTTTTTCTATCGAAACAAAAGAAAACATTTGCATAATAATAGAGCTCAATTCCCGGTGGGCAAACAGTAACTATGGAGTGTTTTCACTCACGTGATCAGTAACCTTGTTTTTCTATCGAAACAAAAGAAAACATTTGCGTAATAACAGAGCTCAATTCCCGGTGGGCAAACAGTAACTATGGGGTGTTTTCACTCACGTGATCAGTAACCTTGTTTTTCTATCGAAACAAAAGAAAACATTTGCATAATAATAGAGCTCAATTCCCGGTGGGCAAACAGTAACTATGGAGTGTTTTCACTCACGTGATCAGTAACCTTGTTTTTCCATCGAAACAAAAGAAAACGTTTGCATAATAATAGAGCTCAATTCCCGTAGGAGGATTAGTTGGGTACACTAACATGGCCGCCGTTCCTTTGTTTAGGGACACCAACATGGCCACCATGACGTCACTTGAAAACACTTTATATAGGATATGTACTGGATTTCATTCCTCATCATTGAGCCAAGTACTGCAGTTATATATTTTTCCCTCACTTGCTTTCTTTTTGAACAGTTATCCCTCTTCAATCCTTCCTCCATGGCCGGCAGACCTACTTTGCAACACCTTCCCTTGGAGCCTGGAATGAATTAACAATTATTTCATTCGCTTGCATTCCATACAAGGTGGTGAATATTGTAGTCAACGAAAGGCGAAAGGAATATTGTTTTTATTGTTAGATTCTACACCTTCTGTTCATTTTCTGTCAACAGAACTTGGCTCTCCCTCAAAACTTTTTAGGCTTTTAATAAGTGACATGTGCCATATAAGGTTAAACAGAGGTATAGCGGCTGATAACGGAGATGCAGTGAGCCAATAAGAAAGCTAGAAATGCATTATCCGAGGCTGAGAATTTAATAAACCTTTTAATAATTCTGGCATCTCATTTCGTGTATGGTTTCATGGCCATGTCTAATTCACAATTTTATTTTCAAGAGCTCGTCTTCGACTTCAAATTGATTGTGAGGCTGTCATTCGAGCTAGTGCACAGACAGGCACAGGGACATTAGTAACTCCACAGCAACCCCAAGAAGTTATTCAGGGAGTGAGAGGAGTGCCTAGCTCATCAAATGAACAGCATGCAGTGGTCACGCCCAGTTTGGCGGCAGAAAGTGAATTATATGGAGGCATTCCATTTACAGAGATTGATACACAAACAGTTATAAATATCATTGCACTCAGGACCTTTCAGGGATTAGATCCATCAACACCGGAGCAAAGAAATGAGTTCGTACTTTATCTTGAAAGGGTGCACAAAGCCCTGATTGTTGGTGCTAAGTCAGGAAGCTTAGTAATCACTGTGGAAATACGTTCTTTGCAGAGCCTGGAGGACCTGTGGGAAGACTATTCCTTAGGTCATGTGAATAAAATGGCTCAGAAATATCTCGTGACAAAGGAGCTTCTGGAGGAGTTTGGCCTGCTTGAGGTGAAGTTGACAACATTCATCGCTGAAGAGGAGTACAGAGCTTGTCAAGAGTATTTTTCTGGTGAGTTCAATAGAAAATGTGTTATATAGACATTGGGAATTGAAGTACACGTAACTATGACGACAACAGCGATGGGAATGACACAAAACAATAGAGCTTGTGTACATGGTCAGGGATGATGTGTTTTAACCGAGACAAAATAAGACTTTTGCGTAAAAATTGAGTTCAATTCCCAGTTTAGTAGTTTGGGACACCAAAATGGCAGCTGGGACATCAGGTGTTTATAAAGTGTTTTCAGGTGACATCATGGCAGCCATGTTGGTGAAGTAAAAGATAGAAACGGCGGCCATGTTGGAGGATGGAAAAAATCGTTTGGCAATTGAACTCCATTTTCTCGCAAATTCTTCCTTTTGCTTCAGTAAACCAATATGGTTGCCAGTAAATTATATTATTTTATGGCTCTGACTCACGAGGACTGGGAACTACAAATTCACGAATTTGATTGGCTAAAATCGATATTGACCGCGGTCTAGATTTTCCCATCTAGACCAGTAATGTTTTGCGGTTAAAAGATGCAAACTAAAATGCAAAAATATTGAGTATTTTCTTCTACCAATATTTATTTATGGAAGTACCAAACAGCATGATGACAAAAGAGAGGATGACGAGCAAACTTTGACAGAATTAAGTTCAGCTGATCGCCACTCATCGCCATTCGCAAGCAAAATGTCAGTTAGTACAAACCAGTTACATTAAACGAATTAAATTGTTCTTGTTTGCCATATAATAAACATCTTATTAACCGAGCTTAGTCAGTCTGTATGGGAAAATCGTGACCTCAGTCGTGTGTACAGACCTCACTGCGTTCGGTCTGTACTCACGACCTCGGTCAAGATTCTCCCATACAGACCTCCTGCTCGGTTAATAAGAGCTAATTATCATTATGCTAATTAGACTCACCAGCCTCAGTTTAAAGCAAAACGTTTCGATTTTTTACATGCTAACGAGGCTGCTGAGGACAATTAGCATAAAGAGAAAAGAATAAGTTTGTGTTTAGCAGTGATCTTGGTATTGGAAGTGTTGGTTTTTCTGGAGAGAGGAAAACCTGAGTACCTGGAGAAAAACCTCTCGGAGCAAGGAGAGAACCAACAACAAACTCAACCCATATATGGCGCCGGGACCGGGAATCGAACCCAGGCCACATTGGTGGGAAGCGAGTGCTCTCACCACTGCCCCACACCTGCTCTAACTTCTATAATTAACACATACCTTCGTTACATACGTATTGTACCATACATTCCTATGTTTACAATATCATACCAAATCAACACTTAAGAGACAATCAGCTAACAGGCATAACTTACAATACGTGATACTGCAACGACAATAAACACTACATCATTAACACTAAAAGGTAACAAAATACAAAAAACGGAATAAACTAAGTCTAATTACAAAGATAAAGAATGGAAGATTCCGTCACAGTTCAGTTGTTTAAAACAAGATTGAGTTAATCCTGGGTTATTGTGAGCTTTGATTCCAGTTTCTATACAACTTGTTAAAGGTTTTTTTTTCAACGTATTGTTTTGTGGCGGACTCGCTGCTGCCGTCGTCTTTGCACAGGCACCCTATTTTTGTGTCAAGTTTGCTATACTGATGATTTTGCCACTGAAAG
>NC_090883.1:28257170-28282170 GCF_036669925.1 Montipora capricornis | reverse complement strand
ACGCGCTTTCTTGAGACGCGAACAGCAACCTTTTAACTTTTTCTTCTCACAATTACATTAACATTCCTAAGTATCATTTTTCCATTAGAGACGATTAGTAAAAAGGTCTGGGCATTTTTATGACGTAAAATGTTACCGTGGCAACAGGAAGCCTTGCAAAAACACCCCATATTTTTGCTTTAGATGCTCATATCTCAAAAACGAACTCGGTGACCCCCATTTTTTGTTTCTAAAATGTCATCACCATGCGCATGCCAGAAACATTTCTGCAAAGCTGCTCAAGCCTGCAGTTTCTATTAAGGAGCATACTTCCAGAAATCTCAAGGCTGTTGACATTGATAAATTGCGGTGTGATCTGAGAAACTCGAAATTGTGCCTAGATCCACCGAGCGCTCTTGAGAACTTGGTTAGCTGCTATAATGCTCCGCTACCGGATACTCTGAATCGCCACGCCCCTATGAAAACCAGGGTTGTGACAGTTAAACCGCGTCTACCGTGGTTTAAAAAGGCAAAACGTACAGCTGAGAAAAGATGGCGGAAAAAACAATCTCAGGCTAACTTTGGTCACTATAAGGCGTCCAGGAACCATGTGACTTATTTGCTCAAAGGCGCACGGATTGCATTTTATAAGGACTTTATAGCAGGCAACAGTTCTGACCAGGGAAAACCTCTTTGGAGCCACCAGGAGATTATTGAAGCATAATATTGGCAATTGTCTTCTGCCACATGATGACAAATTTCAGCATGCAAATTCTATGGGCACTTTCTTTGTGGAAAAGATCACCGTCATGCGCAAAGAACTCGACGACGCGGCCTCACAGGCCGCTTGCTGTTATCCCGGTAAACATGACTTTGCCTGATCAGTTAGAGAATCATTTCATGAGTTCAAACCCTTTACTGATGAGGATGTTAGGGCGCTTGTACAAAGATCTTCATAGAAGAGTTGTGCACTTGATCCAATGCCGACCACATTGGTTCACTGAGTGTATTGATGTATTGCTGCTCGTTATCAAGCAAATGATCAATCTATCTCTTAAGAATGCGACCTTTCCTGATGCCTGCATGGAAAGAAGCAGTAGAGAACCCTCTATTAAAACGGTTTGGACTGGATCTTTTGTATAAGAATTTCCGCCCCGTTAGTAATTTACCATACATTTTTAAACTAACGAAACGTTCAGCTTCTGATCAGCTGTTTTTGCGCACTTCTTCCAATGGACTCTACCCTGGTCTACAGTCAGCCTACGTGAAAAATATCAGCACTTAAACGGCTCTTTTGAGAGTAAAGAACGATATTTTGATGAACATGAATAAAGGTCATGTGATTCTACTAGCTCTCCTCGATCTGAGTTCAGTCTTTGATACTGTCGACCACGGTAGTCTGCTAAAAAGTATTCAATCTTGATTTCGGGTTTCTGAGAAGGTTTTGGGAGTGGTTCGCATCGTACCTATACCATAGGAGCCAACGCGCTACAATCAATGGGAATCCCTCTGATAGCTTCCCCTTGCAGTAGGGTGTTCCACAGGGTTCCTGTTTGGGCCCTATCTTGTTTGATATCTACGCTTCAAAGGTTTTGAGATCATCAGTTGTCATCTGCATGATGTTCATTGTTACGCAGACGATACACAGCTGTACTTATCGTTTAAACCTGATTCACATGCAAGTCACGACAAGGCAGTTACTGCAATGCAGTGGTACATGGTGCACAGAGGATCTTCGTCAATGGATGTTGTTGGACCGGCTCAAGCTTTATGACGATAAGACTGAATATCTACTGATCGGCACTAGACAGAAGTTGGATAAACTGTGTGGTGTACTTCTTGCTATGGGAGATCATGGTGGTCAAGAATCCTAGAACGTTGGCTGTTGGTTTGATCAGCAGCTCAGTATGGTTACAAACATCAATAAAATATGTAGTGCTTCTTACTTTTTTTAATGATTCCAAGTTCGAGTGAGGCCTAACACTACTGTGAAGTTTTCATACCCAATTATTCCATCAGAGATCAACCCTAGTATTCTCACTGCATAATTAATCAGCTCACTGCAAAACACGCCGTTATTCCATCACATTCCCCCGTTTCCGCCCGTGCTATAGCGTCAGTAATGTCTTGCGCCATTTCGAGTTTAAATTTGGTCTCTCCGCTGAGAGCGTGGTCTTTTCGTCCTGTACTCCACAAAGACAGTCGTCTTTTGCGATTACCTTCCGCTTGGTCAAATACCACCAGCCCGCCGTTTCCATGGCGGATCAACTTAATGCTCTTCCTGACCCTCCGGCTCCTGCTGGAGAGCAACTAGTCCTGTTCCGGGACTCCCTCTTACCCGGCCGTGAAAATGGGCCTGGAGCCCAGGCGGGAAAAGAGAGAATCCTGTATTACTTGCAGGCGCATGCTCGGAATGAGCAAATCATATTGCATTAGATGCCAGGCTAGATATGTAAATAAAGGGAACCTTGAAACTCCGACAAAAAAGAGTGTATGAAAATTACTGCGTGATTCGCAGTGTCAGGAAAGAGAACATCTAAATTATGCCTCGTCGTGACCAAACGAGGAGAAAAAACCCCGATCGCAGTGATGTTGGAAAATTATTGCCGAATAAATGTAACGACTGAGAGAAGATCGCAAATAAATAGATGCAAAGGTTGAACTAGTAAATATAGCATAGGATTTCACTAAGCGACAAAACAGCTCGGAGTCAGAATTCATATTATCTGCAGTACTTTACCTCTAACAATGAGTTTCAGAAGGAAAGTGCTTTTAAGTAGCAACAATAAAAGCAAGGTGACACACGCTTTCAAGTAGCATTATTTCATCCTTATTAATTAATATTCACGAACAAATTTTGATCAGAAAAAAAAAATGTGACAATTAACGTCCGAATAATCGACGTTTGGCTGTGCATATATAATATAATGCTCAGTTTTTCTGTCATGCAATCGTCTTTTAGTTTTTCTGATTTAAAATTATATTGCAATCTCAACAGGCAGCTCTACATAAGACTTTAGCCATTTGGCCACGACCCTAAGTCTGTCCTTGTAAGGAAAGAAAGATTTAATGCGACGAGTGCTTTGAAAAATTATTCTAAGGAAAAATTAATAGTCTGAGTAAATTACTCTACTCTAATTACTCAAAAAAAAAACTCTGTTTGTCACTGGTGTTTGTGTATTATTCCTGATAAAACTGAGAGTATTTACGACATTTTTTACCTGACTGTTTTATGTTGGGTATCCAAACAATTTGTCCTCGATTTTGAAAAACAATTGGTAGGCGTAAACTCCTGAAACAACCACAGTTTCAATAATTACTGGGCAAATCAAATATATGTTCACTGGAACTGTGCAATTATCACATAACTAGATCGACAGAAGTAATGAACAATAAACAAGAGTTCCAGCAGGAGATTTATTAGTCTTCGTTGAGCGATTCACATCCACAACCTACAGTATATTTGTAAATTTCAAGGAGTCTCGCGAGGGCAATTAAATCAAAATTTGATATTTTTCTGCACCAACATCATGCAGCAGTTCAGTTGGGTTTCAGGCAAGAAATTCCATGTCATCCATCTGATCTTCCACGATTAGGACTCACGATAAGAAGGACTGATTTACAATTTACATCGGACTCGGATCGAAGAAAATCGCAAACATATTAAAGGAACAACTATGTAGCAAACAGACTTGCCAAATCCTGTTGCAGGTTTAACAAAACTATCATTACCGGTAACGACTGCATGAATAGCTTGCAGTTGTTCCGCCTTAGGCACAAAGGTAATGTGGCATTTCGTAAACGCGAAATCAATTGCCTCCAGAAACTTGGCGTTATAATTTCCTTTCACATTATCCCCATGTATCCAGTGTAAAAGCACTCGGAATAAACTATGCCCAAATAAGGAATCTTTTTCCAAATATGGTTTTTTCCCCCACTTTTGGGGGAAAAAATGGCGTCATTCCGAGCATGCGCCTGCAAGTAATACAGGACTCTCTCTTTTCCCGCCTGGGTTCCAGGCCCATTTTCAGGGCGGGGTAAGAGGGAGTCCCGGAACAGGACTAGAGCGCAACAAGTCGCAGAGCCGGCACAAAATCTTCCTCAAGAGTTGGAACCCATAGCTGAGCCTGCCGCTGCGCCTGCCGCCCCAGTAGGGGTAACTTTATTCTTGTTTCTGCTTCGCTTTCTATAGGAGTTAGTCTTGCTACGTTTGTGGGAGATGTTTTCTGCTTAGCCCGGTTAGCGTTTTGTTTTCGGTCGCGTAATTTTTATACGGATTTCGGTGTTGTTTTGGTGCGCGATTCAAACATTCTGTCAGCACGTGTCCGTTTGTTGTCCACGCTTTGTTGAACTTTTTCACAAAGAAGGTTACCGCCTCGTGCGTTGTTGTCTACCTGCTTACTGCGCCTCGTTTTCCCTAGTTCCAAATTTTTCCCTCGGTATATTGGGTTTCGCCTTGGTATCTGTTTATTTTAGTATTTAAGGAAATCCTTAGTTTCTGGCATGATTAATGTGGGATGGGTCTAGTTCCGGACAGAGTAAGAAAAGCCTTGTTTGTGCCATGTCTCCGGCGTTACAATTTAGTGTGGAGCAGCCCGCTAGTTTTTGGCGATGGTATTTATGACATGTGTGTGCTTAAATATTATGGGTTTCCACTGGTGAAGTCAGTTTTGCGTTTGTTCTAATTTGGTATTCCACCAGTGAAGGATACCATTCGTAATTTGGCACAACGCTAGATTTTCTAAACTGGCGAAGGCAGCTCGTGGCATAGATCTTACAAGTTGCACATGATTTATGGATTTCCACTGGTGAGGGCAGTATTGCGTTCGGTTCAAATCGGTATTCCACCAGTAAAGAGTTTTATGGAGCGTTTGTTTGTTTGGTATACCGCTAGGTTTTACTGGCGAAGGCATATCCTCGGTAGACGTTGCAATCAGTGTACTTATAACTTAAGGATTTCCGCCAGTTGAGACAGTTTTGCGCGGTCTATGTATAGCTTTATTTGTATGGTTGCGCTTTTTTCAGTGTTATGCTTTGCCGCGGCAATATTACGCGGTTACGGCAATATTATGACGCAGGATGTTATTGTTTTCTTGCACTGTTTGTTTTATTATGCTCTCCTTCGGTGGGGAATGTTTGGTATGCCACCAGCTAGTGACTTTTTAGGTTAATTATTTTTGGAGAACGTTGGGGCATGTCACTGGTGAAGACAATAGCCTCAAGTGTGTTTTCTTTTTCATGATACGCTGCCGATCGCATTAGAGTATTAGAGGAAAAGGTCATTTCCTTGGAACGCCTTAGGACTCTAGACAGTTCTGAGTCAGCCTTGGCTGCGCTTCGTCGTTATATAAATCGACCAGCAGCGATGTTTGACAAGTATGAGGCGGTTGAGCTCTTACAGCCGTTGTTGTGTTTGGCCAGAAACGAGAACCACCATAAAGCCGATGAGTACGCTGCTGCTTTGGATGAGGTAAAGACCAGGTCGGATTTTGTGGAAGGAATTTTGAAGGGAGTCGGAAAGGTACCTCCACCTCCCATGTCTGTTCGTCCTGGTTCTGCAATGCGCAGGCCAGCCCCCTACCCTGGCCGTGCCCAGTTTCAGTGCTTCAGGTGCTTAAGATGGGGACATATCGCTCGGGCGTGCCGTGCCCCACCAGCGGGGCGACAGTTTGGTCGCGGTCGTGTTGGACAATAGTCTCTTATGCCTCAGTTTACAATAAATTTTTGTTCTCGCATTAGTTTGTTTAACGTTTTCTTTTTCACCCTATTTTACTCACTTTCTTCGTTGACCTTAAGGGGGAGGGGGGGGGGGGCTGCTCTGTGTCTCAATTTCGGACCTAGTTCGGAGCTCGGGGTCAACGAAGGGGTGGTTCCCCTGCTTTTGGTTTATTTCCGCGTTTTTTCATTTATCAAATTTCTCCGTTTTCTTTATAGGGTCCTGTTTCATTTTATTCCAAAGTTAGTGCTCTTACTCCTCCTTCCGGTGATATCCCCGTGTGTAGTATAAAGCAGGGGACCTCCCCTTTCGTTGGCCCCCCTTCCTTCGCCGAGTATAGTCGTTGCTTCAACGGACCTGGCTAACATCGAGCAGTTACGTTTCTTTAATCCTACGTTTTTCAGAGCCGGAGAAATTCATAATCATTTGCCAGTGTGGGAGAGATTGCTTAGTTCCGTTTAGAATTATGGTTATTAAGAGGAATTTGAGTAATGGAGAGAATTAAAGGGGAGTCATGTTGGAAACGTTTGGTATCCGTGTTGTTTGCCAATTTACGAGTTGTTGTCGTGGTGGCGAGGGCAGGAGCGGACTCTTCCCATAACTTAATCTTATGCGATGAGGTAATGAGTATGCAGTGAGGATATGGTACTACTGGAATTGGGCCCACACAAGGACAGCGAAAAACTCTGACCAGGGTGCGATTTGAACCCACGACCTGAGCTACAAGGCCAGAACGGGAGCAGGCCGTGGGTATGTGTGATCTTATTCACAAGGACAAATTCGGCTCGGCCCAAGCCTAATTTAAATAATCATTAATTGTTGTCCTTCAGTAGCATATTGAGGTTAATGATTCCAAGTTCGAATAAGGCCTAACACTACTGTGAAGTTTTCATACCCAATTATTCCATCAGAGATCAATAGTAGTGTTAAGCCTCACTCGAACTTGGAATCATTAACCTCAATATGCTACTGAAGGACAACAATTAATGATCTTCTTATTTTTATTTACATAATATTAGGGGATAAGGAAATCTTTATCAGTTGAATCTACGAAATTATTAGTACATGCATTGGTCACGAGTAGAATAGATTATTGTAACAGTTTGTTATATGGTTTGCCACAAATTCAACTTTCAGAGTTGGGTGTTCAAAATACCGCCGCGCGCCTTATTTGTAATACCTCACGCTTTGATCATATTTCACCGGTGCTTTTCCAACTACACTGGCTGCCTGTGCACTTCAGAACAACTGTACGGCAACCATCCTAAGATTACAGATACACTGAAGATCAGGAGACTGCGCTTTATAGGACACTGTTGGAGAAGAAAGGATGAGGTGTTAAGTGAACTACTACTCTGGGAACCAAAGCATGGCGCAAGAAAGAGAGCAAGACCAGCAACAACATATGTAGAACAGCTGCGAAATGACACTGGTTTGAGCATTGCTGAACTGAAGAGCATTATGGGAAACCGGAAGGAATGGATGAAGGTAGTTAATGGAGTTCGAGTTCGCTCGAAATAAGCAAGTCATTACTTGTAAGGCGATGTATGGTATGGCACCAACATATATTAGCGGTCGTATTACTATGAAATCTAAATCTAACTACTCGCTCAGATCTAACAAGGATAGAGGCCTTTACTGGAACATCCAAGAGTGCGTGCCAAGAAAACGTTGGGAGATCGAGCTTTCTGTATGGCCGCCCCCAAACATTGAAATGTTTTACCTGATACAGTGCGTGAAATGACATCGGTGGACTCATTTGAGGCTCATTTAAAGACTTATTTATTTCAAGACGCTTTTAGAGCGAGTTTCAATCGAGTAAACATTTGCTTTGATTCAAGCTCTTACCCCGGATTCCGGATTCCGGATTTTAGGCAAACCCCAACACTAGACATATCGGGCGAGTTTCAAAGGTGTGTCTTCAACTCAAATTTATGAGAACGCCTCCACAACAAAATCGTGCAGAAATTATGCAGAAGCTTGCAAAACTGGAGCTAGGATGAACTAACAGAACTTGAAAGTCACTAAAACATGGTCCAGTGCAGGTACATAGACTCAAGCAACACAACAACACAATGCAACCTCACACAGGGATATAACCCCTCGAGCGGGGAGGGGCGGGGATTGTCGTCGCCATTCTCCCAGAAGTCGTTGCAAACCCACTTCCGTCTCTTGAACCAGTGTCCGGGGGAAAAAGTTTCGAAGTTGTGCTTACTTGATAGCAGAGCGGCGGAGTTTGTGGCAGATTGACTTATTTAGGTAGGAATCATCATTAACTTTATTTCTCTTTTTAGGAAAAGTGACTTCAATTTAAGGAAAAATGCACAAATCACATGCAAGAATGCCTTATCTCATCTCCGGTCGAACGCATATAAACTGCTGACAACTGTTACTTCTTATTATCTGGCGATTGCGACATCATTTGAGGGGTTTCTAAATTTGTACTTGTGTTTAACCTCTCATAAACGATAACGATGCTCAAGTCTTACGTTAACGTGGTTAAGTTATGTACATCTGAGCTATGTAATGTATTATATTAACTTAATTGTGACAACTCATTTACATCCTGCAGTCGAACGATTTATTCCTTCATAAGCGGCCCGAACTCATAATTTGAATGCTCAGCGTTTCAAGAAATGGCCTATTTTAGTGGATCAAATTACCCTTCACAAGTCCAAACAAAGGCTTTTTGTTGTTTATTGCGCTGAAGGAATTGTTCCGAGACTCTGCGAAGATAAGTTTTAAATCGTCGCAAAGTTGTCGGAGTGTCAAATTAGGGGCACTAGGGGAGAAGGGTTTTGGGGGAAAATGGTTTTGGAAAAAGGGTTTTGGGAGAAAATGCGCTTCAGTATGCTTGGTCTCTCAATATGTTTTGTGCATCAGCGGAACTAGTTGGTTAAGAATTTATGAACACGATAAGGATGATTCGCTGTTAAAAACGTTCACGAACCGTGATACTCGGCGCGAGGACGAGAGCAAAAAACAAAACCAAACTGCAAACTTTTTTTTTTGAGAATCTTTTAAATCTTTTTAAGGGTTTTCAATGCTGACATGCATGAGCGTAAATATTCTGTGACGTAACATGTCTTAAGCGTTTTTATTTCTAAGTACATACCAAATAGCCCTTTTTGGAAGTATGTAATAAGGTTTATTATTATTGTTATTAACCCCAAGCAAGAAACCTGGAAATGCTGAATACTTTCATACGCTTTTTTGGATCAGTTGATAACAGCGCGCAGCAAAACGCCTCAAAACAATGAAGCTCAGTATCGATGGTTTCATTTTAGTGGGCAAGAGTTGTGGTTAAGAGAGAGCTGTATCTGTGCCGGTGCGCAACTCTGTGCTCGATTGTGTTGAAAATGAGTTACCAAATTCCCACCGCCGACGGACTTTACTTTAAATTTCGACATTACTTAGCGAGTATCGGACGTTTTTCTAGTTATCATCATTTGTGTTTTGTGTTCATTCATGGATAACAAAAGAAGCGACTGCTTTTAATGTAATGTCGATCGCTCTCTTGTTGTCTTCATCAAATGAAATAGAAAACAGTCTATGAAAAGTAGTTGAAAAGCGGGTTGATTTTTATAACCAAGGGTAGTATTTTAACTTTTGTTTGACAGCTATTAGCCTTCGTAATCTTGAGAGATCTTGAGAACGTCGCATCGTATGTATGCGAATTGATCAATATCTAAGAATATTGCTGCTTTGTTTGTGCGAAGTGAGTGAAATGAGTTAAAGAGCCACGATCGCCAGAAGACTTTTTCTTAAATTTCGACGTCTATTGTTGGACTCGTGCGTTTTTTGAGTTATGATTAATCATTTTGTATTCACTCAAGGGTAACCTTAAACAAAGCGATTGCTTTTAGTAGAATAGCAATTTTTTTTTTTTTTTCGTTTACTAAATGAAACAAAAAAGAGAATCGTTCTTAAGCCCATCAAAAACATCTGAAAAGCGGTTTTACTTTTATAACCAAAGGCAAACAGCAATAAGCCACTGTGTTTTTGATAACGAATCAAAGCAATTATCGAAGCGCGCACAAACTGAAATCACTTGAAACGTGACCAAAACTCATTTTGGGCAAGGGAGTGAGGAAATAACCATCTCTTGTTTTTGCCCATTAGCAAAAAGTAAAACGGCCTTTTGATATTATGCGAACTCCAAAGTTCTAGACTACAAGCAAATTTTATTTAACATAAACGTGCGGAATTCATAGAGGTTTCGCTGACTTTTACAGAAACTCAAATTTTCTTCGGAAAAGGTGCCATAAACATGTTTCATCTCAGGGACGGAAGTCGTCTTTGGTTGAGCTTCCTCTTGGTATTTGGTCATTTCGTTGCAAATCTTTTCATGCTCGCTGAATGAAATGTCTTCAACACGGGATGACTGACCATGATTCATCCCGGTCCCCAGCACCGGGATGAAATTCGAACATCTCACCTTAAACACTTTCCCGTCGCCATGAGTTCAGCGCAAAACAGACTACTAAACAAACCTTTTATAATAATATACGAAAACAGCCAAGTCTTTGTATTGTATAATTACACTTACAAGCAAGATTTTTTTGTACCCTAAAATTCTCAAAATTAATCCCAACCGTGGAGCCCTCGGGAAAAGTAGTCTTTACTAATAGAAAGTGTCCAGTTATGCCTTCAAAATCCATGCATAATGAAAGCGATATTTCACCAGTCATGAATCATCCTAGACATTCCCTGTCTTGACCGCCCCTCCCTGAGTATCCAGTGACCTCCAGCAAAATGTAATACCAGCCCCCTCCCTTGAGTTGGGTTTGACATGGGAACGCTCTTTCCGAATATTCAAATTTCACGCTGCTGAGATAATAAGTAATTTTAATAAAACGATTTGTAGGGTTTACATGGCAAACATGAAATGCCGAAAAAATCTGCTTATCCAGTGTTTTCAGTAAGTTTTTCAGTAGGTGTAAACAGCTGTGGAATCCCAAGCGCCGAAGGCATGAGCCTCAAGGGGGGTCTGCGGGCATATTCTCCCGCAACAAGTTTGGAAAAGCCATTTGCAGCGTTTTCCAAAAGGTTTTTCTCTCTAAAAGGCAATGGAAATTAGGCAATAAAAGACTGCAATGATAGTCTTTTTTGAGAGAAATTGCTGGCTTATTAGTGGTAAAATACATTATAGGCAGAAAGTCACTATCCTTCATTAAAAGACAACAAGGCTGGAGACTCGGAACCTCTGAAGCCAGTGATCACTCCATGATCAAGGAAGAAAGAAATGAAAGCTAAAATTGTAAACGAGTGCTTAGGCCTAATCACTGAAATGAGTGCTTAGGCTTAATCAGTAAACGAGTGCTATATTCTTCTCAAGGTCTCGGTAAAAAGTCTAGTTAACCAAACCGTAAAATGAAAGCTAAAATTTTAAAAGAGTGCTTAGGCTTAATCAGTAAACGACTGCTATATTCTTCTCAAGGTCTTGGTAAAAAGTCTAGTTAACCGAACCGTGAAATGAAAGCTAAAATTTTAAAAGAGTGCTTAAGCCTAATCACTGAAACGAGTGCTTACTAGGCTTAATCAGTAAATGAGTGCTATGTTCATCACACGATCGTGTTAAAAAGCGTAGTTTAAGCGAACCGTGAAATGAAATATTAAATTTGTAAAGAGCTCTTAGGGCTAATTTCTGAAACGAACGCCTAGGGTTAATCAGGAAACGAGTGCTATATTCTTCACAAGATCTCTGTTGTCATGTTTTCACGTTGTCAATACTGGTGACGCGCGCTCTTCCGAGTCCACAGTTCCACAGTCTCTTGTCTGTCGAATTACTTAGACTTTGATGCTTAAAGAACGAGGAATGCACAATACTGTGTCTTTATTAATTATCACAGCTTACAGCGTACCGCGTAGCCAGCACACACAACATTGCTGCGCCATTTTGAATTCATTTGTTTATATAACGCTCTTCCGAGTCCACAGTTCCACAATCTCTTGTCTGTCGAATTTCTTAGGCTTTGACGCTTTAAGAGCGAGGAATGTCACGGCGTACCGAGTACCGCGTAGCCAGCACATATAACATTGCAGCACCATTTTGAAATTTAGTTCACTTGGAATTTAGTCCAAGTGGCGGGGTATTCTAAAGTATTGTGCATTCCTATTTCTGGGTACCGCGTACCCCATAGCCGGCTACGTGGAATATAGTTCGAGTGGCGGGGTATTCTGCAGTTAAGCCATTTTGAGCATAATAGTGAGGCATGAGCATCACGCCAGCATAATAGTAAGACAAATTCCCGGAAATATGTCAAAATCTCGAAAATAAATAAATAAATACATCGGAATTAGGTACAATCTCGAAATAGGCCACTTGGGATAATACCATAATACCTTTTGCTTGTCCCTCCAACTTTTGCATAAGTGTTGTTTTTGTTTTCTCTTGGGACCATTGTAAGTCACAAGACAAACTGGAAACGATGCTTATGCAAAATGTGGGTGGACAAACAAAGAGTATTATGGTATTTTTCGAAGTGGCCTATTAGGATTTCGTTTTCCTGTGGTGAAGTTTACGTGATAATCGACAGCCCTAGACTTCACCACTGGAAACGGACGTGGCCACTTGGGGCGACTGGGAGTTTGGGACTTTTATTTTTATGTAAAAAATAAGTGATCCGGGGGAAAATTTTTGAGCATAAAGAATTAGCATAATTGTGAAAATTGTGAGCATAATGTGGACAACCCAAGTAGACGGATGTGGAATCCCGAGCGCCGAAGGTATGAGCCTCAAGGGGGGTTTGGGGGCATGTTCAACCACTGCAAGTTTGGAAATGCCACTTCCAGCATTTTCCTAAAGGTGTTTCCCTCTAAAAGGCAATGGAAATTAGGCAATAAAACACTACAATGATAGTCATTTTTGAAAGAAATTGCTGCCTTATCAGTACTTAAATACATTATAGGCAGAATGTCATGTAAATTGAAAATTTTTTTTTTTGAGAAGAAAACTCCATAATTCAGACTTCAGTTAAGCAAGTAAAGTGATTTTATTTTCATGATAGAAAATGGTGGAAAAACACCTACACAGCAAAACTTTCAAATGGTTGTGCGAATGGCAGGTCTAGAACATAGGTCACATTCCACAGGTCTCTCATTGCAGGTCATTGTTTTGCCTTTGTGAAAACAACCCAAACCCTCAATTTGGCTAACCCTAGGCCTAGGGTTAGCCAAATTGAGGGTTTTGGTTACTTTCCAAAACGTAAAACAACGACCCGCAATGATTGCTCTAGACCTGCCGTAGTGAAGTACGTGGCGGTATGGACTAAAGTACCCGGCGGTCTATCACCAGCAGCCGCCTTCTATTGAAACCTCTGCTTTTCATAGTTTTTTACAGCGAAAAAAATAAAAAAAAGTAAACTTACCTTTGCTTCATCTTGTGTCCTTGTGTCGATTTGAGGTGTTCTGGTCTGGTTTTGAAATTTGCTCCTATCCTTCATTAAAAGAGAACAATGCTGGAGACACAGAACTTCTGAAACCATCGATGACTCCATGATCAAGGACGATTTAAGCCGAAGAATGAGCTTGATTTGGCCTTTTGTCCACTCTCACAAGAAGATCGATAACAAACGATATAACATACAGTACAGGCCCAGAGTCCAACAATAATCTCCACATTCTTAGAGAACAAGCCAGTTTTAACGGAGAACCTGCCACTTTCTCCAGTTCAAAAAGCCCTTTTTGATTCATACATGAATGACATGACCGTTGGAAGCTCTGTTTTGGCAGCCCGGCTTAGTGACAATTTTTTCCCACGGGGATGGTTGAAAATTATTTATTACTAGAGAAGGTGGTGGGTTCTTCATGAAAACTGGCTTGTTCTCGGCATGTGGCGATTTTTGTCAGACTCTAGGCCCTTATGCTATATCGTTTGTTATCAAGCTTCACGTGAGAGTGGACAAAAGGCCAAATCAAGCTGATTTTTCGGCTTAAACCGTCCTAGATCTTGGAGTGATCACTGGCTTCAGAGGTTACAGGTCTTCAGCCTTGTTCTCTTTTAATGAAGGATAGGAGCAAATTTCAAAACGCCTCAAATCAACACAAGGACACAAGTTGCAGTAAAAGTAGGTTTATTTATTTTATTTTCTTCGCTGTATAAAACTAGGATAAGCAGAGGTTCAATACAAGGTGGCTGTCGGCGATATACCACCAGGTACTTTGGTTTATCCTGCAACCTACTTTGCACGACCATTTAAGAGTTTTGATGTGTAGGTGTTTTTCCAACGGTTTTTTTTTTTCTCCTCTGTAAACTAGGATAAGCCAATTATTTTTTTGGGCATTTCATGTTTCCCACATAAACCCCACAAATCGTTACATTAACTGAGCATTCAAATTAGGAGTCTGGGCCACCTGCGATTCCATCAAACACCCAATGGTTTCTCAAATAAGTTCATTTCCAAATATGCAGTCTGCATTTTGTCTCTGGTCTGCATAATTATTGTACCCGGTCTGCAGTCTGCATTTTGTGCTGACGAAGGTCCAAACAACAACATTTATTTGTGCTACAAAATCAGACTTATAACTAACTAAATGCAAGTTATAAATTAAAAATAAATACTGCAGCTGGTCCCCCAAGTAAGTTGAGAACTGAACTTTGTCTAGAACTAAGAAATACCATTGCCTTATGATTTACTTGACCATCAGTGGATCAGCCAGGTTAATAATTGGTCTGTTCCAAGATCTGGCCTCAATATAAAATCCGTTGAAAAAACATGTTGATACTCAAGTTCATATGAGAGCACTGTCTACTAGCCTGTTTATCAAAATGTTGGTTTTTCCTAAGAACATATGACATTGGCCACTGTAACAATAATTGGCTATTCAGCAGCTTGATTTAGGAATTATTAATTTATGAATTATTTTGTGCATATTTGACTTTGATATGCTTTTAAAGGTTCTGGACACAAACCAAATTTCAGCAGATAAATTGCAATTGGCACTTTTACACTTTTAAAATTACATAATTATTTTTGTTTAGTGATTACTGTAGCTTCCAGTATTGTTACTAGGGAACTTTAGAATGGTTACCACTCTAAGGATGGAATTCTCCAGAGTGCACTTGCTCAATGTGCGAAAAAAAACGTCAGTGCTACTTGTATTCCAATCTCACTGATAGTCTCTAATTTAAAATGTATTTACAGTAGAAATAAAGTTAATATTAGTAAATATGTGTGATTTTTGGTGCCTTTTACAATCCTGCTTTGTAAGCACCTTTCCTTTTGCTGTGACCTTCATTCTGCATAAGGCACTCTATCAACCCTTCATTAATAATTATCAGTTAAGGTGCACATGACCATTTTGTTGAGGCTTCTGATCATGATCCAGATTTCTACATCATCTTGCGTATAACTTCCCACAAGTGTTCTGGCAATACAGAATACATACATGTACATTATATTTAAATATTGGATAAATAAAATTAGTGACATGAGTGCGGAGTAAGTGATTGCGTGCGTGTTTACATAATTGACTACTTCCCGTGAGAAGCTTTTCAGGACCAATGAAACAAATGATAAAAATGAAAATAACAATGTTAAGAATCCCAACTGGCTATTTAAGACACACCAGTTAGCTATTTACAAATGCAGGGAAGGAGTTGAATCAAGGACTACTGAGAAAAACTCCAGATAGTGGTCAGAGGCAAGACTGAAACTGGGGCCTCCAGATTAAAAGTCTGTCGCCCTAAACACTTGGCCATGCTGCCTCCAGTCTTTGACAGTCATATGTCAATCATAAAATTAATGACCAAAGATTCTGTAAGGACCCCTGTGGCCTCTCTTGTGTCTCTCAGAATACTTTCTTTTCTCTGTCTTAACCAGAAGTTTTACGTGCCTTTCCTGGGAAGATTTGTCACACTTTATAGTATAGTGTCCCAAGATTAGGCAAGTTTTGTCACAACAGTATCCCTATATGTCTTTCAGTTGCAGGTGTCGTGCACTGCAGATTATGGCTTCTGTTTCACAAGAATATCAAGGGCACAACCAAGCTGATGGATCTGGTAAAGTTAAAGTCACTATTTTGGCTTCTGAATGGGGATCGAGTAAGGGCGGACTTTCCACCATAAACAGAAAGTTAGCAGTTCAGTTGGCAAAATTCTCTGAAGTGGAAATCACTTTCCTTGTGCCACAATGCAGTGAAGGGGACAAGAAAGAAGCCCTCAGCCACAACATAAACATTGTTGAAGCAAAAAAGTTTATTGGTTTTGAAGATCTGGAGTTACTATGCTTTCTACCAGATGATCTGCAAATCGAGGTGGTCATTGGTCATGGAGCGAAACTTGGTCGTCAGGCACAGGTGATAAGAGATTTTTGCAAATGCAAATGGGTGCAAGTGGTGCATACAGACCCAGAGGAGCTGGGAATGTTTAAATCCTACCCAGATCCAATTTCCAAGGGTCAAGAAAAGCACTATATTGAAGTCAAGCTTTGTGAAGAAGCTGACTTTGTGGTAGCAATTGGACCCAAGCTAGCCGAGTCTTTCCATAGATATCTTCGAGCTTGCAAAAAACATCAGACAATTTTTGACTTTACTCCTGGTATTTTTGAAGAATTTCTGAGTGTTGATCAAGACCCTAACGAAAGAAAACATTGCAGTGTTTTGGTGTTTGGCCGCGATGATGCAGAAGATTTTCAGTTAAAGGGATTTGACATTGCAGGAAAGGCTGTTGCTTCACTTGCTGACACTCATCTTATCTTTGTTGGAGCGCCTGATGGAAAATATCAGGAGATAGCAAAATCGTTCTTGGAGTGCGATCTACCAGCTAATTGCCTGAGGGTTAGAGGCTACGTCAAGTGCAGAGAAAGCTTAAGGGAATTATTTTGTGAGGTAGATCTAGTAGTCATGCCTTCTAGAACTGATGGTTTTGGGTTGACTGGTCTTGAGGCCTTGTCAGCTGGTCTGCCAGTTCTTGTCAGCAAAAACTCTGGATTTGGGGAATCCCTAAGCAAAGTACCATTTGGCTCGTCATTTGTGATTGACTCAGACGATCCTAAGGTATGGGCTGCTGCCATCAAGAACATCTGGGATAAAGAGAGGCGAATTCGGCTCAAGGAGGTTGACATTTTACGCACATTATATGAGCAGGAATACAGTTGGACCAAACAAAGTGATGCCCTTCTCGTCCAGATAATCAACCTTGTTCGTGGTATGAGGTTTCCATTCTTTTTGCATGCAGTTTGCATTGAAATTAAGAAATGTGTCATACACTAATGTATATGGCTCGCAACATGTCTCTCTTTTCCCTTAGGATCCATGTCACGGACTAGACACTTCACAAAAGGTCTCCACACTAATTTCACGTCTTGACTATTTATTCCTCCTTAAGACTTCTTGATCCCTGGATCTTGTAACAACTACTCCAGTAACAAATCTCTACGCACAACTAACTGACAACAACAACTGCTTCAATATATACTAAGTGTTCTAAATATAGCTAAAATACATCTTACACTTGTGTTACCAAATATAGACATCATAACTAAATATAGACATACATCACATCATTCTCAAATTTTCCATGACTTTCACTAGTAAGCATGACTTAGCAGTCTTCAAGTTCATGTAATCTAGAATGTTCTGGAAACTGACTCAACATCATTACTTACAACAGAATGTTCTCATCCAGAAGGTTCCAAAATATAGATTTGTCACACCGTAAAGTGTTTGAGATCACTTTTGATTGGTGTACCCTATCCTACTTATTGATGATGTACTTCTGAGAAAAAAAAACATGTCAAATCATATCTCAATGAGTGTTTGTTTTTCTTTGCCATCAATCACTGTGGTAGACCTTACAGAAAACAGAGATTTTGATTTACCTTGTTGGTTTCTGTTTTTAGTAGTTTGCAAGATGTTGCTTTGGATAGTATTAATAATGATACAGTAGGTTACAGTAAAACTGACAAAAACTAATCATTAGTTGGATTTTAAGTCTGGGTTTACATGTTATGTGAAAGGTGTGCTGAAGACCGTAGATTAGACTATGTGTAGTCTGATGTATTTTCATTAGTAGATGCATTTTAAAAGTAAATGTGCAGACTCAGTGTTGTAGTGGTTAGCTTGTACGCAGTTTTAATTGTATGGGTACATGTGAGGAATCCGAGTGCTAATATGCCTTTATCACAGGCAACCATTTTGAGTTCTGAGGTTTTCCTGTACCACCAAACTCTAGGCTTGGGGTATATTATTATTTTATTGTTCCTGGAGCTGGCCAGCATGGCTGCTATGCAACAATATACCGGTATTAAAGCCCATAAAGGAAGGCCTGAGGTGTGAGAATTCATCAATCAAATTTCCGAACCGGGAAGATCGACTCCGCCTCCAAAGAGTGAATTGGAGTTTTTGTTTAGTTCACAGTTCGAAAACCATTATGATATCTTTTTAGAAATTCTTCAGTCAAAAGATTCGTAAAGATTCCATCGGCGTCGAGTTCGAATATACGAATGTACCTTGGGAACCAAAGATGCTGATTGGTGGGTTTTCACCCATCAATTGATTTCGTCATCTGTGGTTGGCATCAGAAGTTTGATTGATGGAAGCCAAAACGCAGTTTGGCCGTTGGCGCTTGAAGATCAACCTCGTTTCCAGGGTCTCTCCTCTCTGCCTCCCTTGTCGTTGAGGAAAGAGAGCCCTGTTGCGGCTGGTCACGTGGCACTCCTTGACAAACATTTTTCCACTAGGGTAGGGTTCTCGTTATATTTTGATTCCGCACCTCGTATTCGTTTGACAAGACATTTTGAGAGCAATTTTAAGCATTTTTATAGTTTTCGACTCCGGTTTTGGACTGAATAATTCTTTACTGGGTTGCCAGTATGGCAAACCAGTCGGAAAATGGGTGAAATTTATCTGTTTTCTTTTTTTCCGTGTCGGGAAAAGCTTTACCTGTCACTCTCTGGAATCTTAAAAGCGACGAGTAATGGACTTTGACAACAATCTATCGCCTGTCGAGCCGAAATCAAAGTGAGCTGTATTTCTAATATTTTACCAAGTGTGATGTTATGTACAACACTGAAACCAAATCGAAAATTCTTTGGTAACTTATGGATTTAACAAAGACAGAGAAGGAATCGATCACATTAAGTGGATTGTCAGGCCGTTTATATTTATTTGCACTCAACTCTGCACAGTCTTCAGGTAACAATTGGAAATTTCACTAATTCTTCTTATATTTATTTTGTGCTCAACTCTGCACAACTTCAAGTAAAAAAATTATTGGAAATGTGACAGCCAAGAATTATTTGAAAGGAAGCCTTTTTCTATTTTGTGCTTCATTATTCAAGGATACGGTTCTTCTGGGTAGGGTTTGATCCTGAAATTTTATTTTGTTGCATATGGTAATTTGACACGATTGGGTTTCTTGTTCTCACCCACGCAATGAAATAGGAAGGCTTTTTTGTCTCTAATAGCAAATATGTTGTTTGTTTCAATACATTTTTCGCTGGAAAAGGTTTTGTGAGATTTCCGGCCTTTCATTCATCATGGATTCATCATGTTGTGTAATATTCGAGCTTAACAAATTTGCATACGTGGGTTGAAATGTGATACGCGAGGATTTTTTATAAAGATGACAGGAAGTTTTTCTTTCTGACAACCTCAGAAGAAGGTCTGTTTTGTCATTATACTGTAAAGTGAAGTTTATTTGGGAAGCCAACTCATGCTTTTGGGAATTTTTGAGTGTCATCAATTTTAAATTATTTTGCGTGACATAGCTCCTTTAAAACGAAGATTGTTCAACAATGTAGCGCTTTTACTACCCAAAAGCATTCAGAAAAACTTTATATTTAGTAACCATTTCCTTTGCTTTTGTGCTTTTCAGCATTATGACTTACGATAATTCGCAAGTCTGTTTTTGTATCTCACAGATGTTTAGATTTTCAGTTACATGTACAAACTCAGTTTTGATTGGTCGCGCAACCTCATGATTGTGTAAATAGTTCACCCTGAAGTCAAAATAGATACGTTTCCCAGGAACCCGACAAAGAAGGCTTCCTAACCCGACAGATAAAATGTAAAATAATTAATATTCAGTCAGACAAAATTAAAAACACAAAGACTGAAGTTTCTTGGCTAAAAAGTACGTTGTTTTACTCCGAAAACGGCGAAGGATTAAGGGCCTGTTTACAACATGGAGGTGGGTTAACTCCGGTAGGTAGGGTAACCCGCCTAGGTGGCTTCGAAAAAGGCTTGAGTTTACATGCAATCTTACCCCCCCCCCCCCTCCCCCGGGGTCCTGGGTGACCTTTCTCGAGGCTACTGCGTGGTCGCTAGGAACGTAAACAGGCAAATGGCGGGTGAAGGACGCATTTTGGCGGTTAATGCTTTGTTACTCTCACTAGCTACTCTTGCTTCCACATTTCAGTAATGTGGCTTCTTACTATCACTTTTTAATGCTGCAACGCCTCTCCCAAAGGCAGTATATCGTGACACGAACCGATCCCGGATTGGCGGGTTACCTTACCTTCAAGCGTTTAAATGACAAAACGCGACCCCAGATGGGCGGGTTACACGGTCTGACAGACCGGACAACCCGCCTTGGCGGGTTACCTCACCTGTCATGTAAATGCAAGACTGAAAAAATACGAGTTCATATCGACAGGCGGGCTACCCCACCTCCTTGTAAACAAGCTCTAACATTCTTTCCCGTAGTTCATTCAGTTGCACTTTTGTACGGCCTTCCAAAATATCCGATTCAGCGGCTACAAGCAGTCCAAAATTGTGCTGCTCGCCTCGTTTCGTGCAAACCGAGGTATGCACGTGCCACACCAATCCTCAGGGAACTGCACTGGCTGCCAGTGGAAAGTCGTATCATTTTTAAAATTTTATTATTAGTTTATAAATCACTCAATAATTTAGCTCCTGCCTATATTAACAGTCTTTTGAAGAATTATAAACCTAGTCGCAATCTAAGGTCGGTTGATCAGGGTCTTCTGACGATTCCTAGGTCCAATCAAAGGACCTATGGTGACAGGGCATTTTCAGTTGCAGCACCAAAGCTCTGGAACGCCCTACCCCTTGACATAAGAAACAGCGGATCGATCACTCCTTTTAAATGTAAATTAAAGACTTTTCTTTTTAAGAAATATTATTTATAATTTTGTATAAAATATTTTTTAACTGTAGAATTGTGAAGCGCCATAGAGCAGCTAGTGTATATGGCGCTATATAAATGCCATAATTATTATTACGTGCACCTTTATAGTTGCCTAGCACATGATCGATTTTCTCAGAACTTTTGACAGAACATCATGACCTTCCCCTTGATTCATAGAAGTAAGAGACTGTAGAAATTTTAGTACTTTTACGATCGATTGTCATTAATCTTTCGATGACAATTCGATTCAGAGTTATGTAAAAACTATTTTATTTTCTTTCTTCATCTGTCTTTTGGCTTGTCTTTTACTGTTAACTCCCGGCTTTTACGGTACTTTTTGGTGCAACTGTAAAGCCAAATAATTTTTTGACCTGGCATCAGATTAAAAGAAGAGGAATTATGAAGTGGAAACAACATCTTCAGTCCTTCCTTAGTGTGTGCAATAAACGCATAACATACAGGAAAACGTCCGTCAAAGCAATTTGCATTTAGTTTTTTTGCAGACTATTTAAAGAAGAAACAAGTGAGTTTTACTCAAGAGCGCGTTTTGTTATCTTTAAACTGAGTTTATTACCAAAGCTTAAAAAACTTAAAGATCTCAAAACAGGATAGGACATTACAAAATAATTAAACGTGTGAGCCAAAGGGCCTCTGCTGGCACGACATCTGGGTGATCCCTCAAATGGTCTTAATGACTCCCCACTTGAAAAATTTAACTGGAATGCTGCAGTTCAATACCACCCAACTCAGTGCCTAAGTTTTTTGTGTAACACGTACAACGGGCAACCTAGTGTACGCTCATGGAGTGTTTATTTATTTTTTTTTTTTTTCGGGTCGCGGTCTGGCTGCATGCGTAAGACTTCTCTCTCTTCTCGGTATCTCCTCGTTCAGAGGCAATCGCGATGACCACTAAACCACAGAAGACTACGAGACATATTAATGGGGAAATATGTATTAAAGAATTGTATTCGTGACCGGACACGAGTTTTTGTGTTATCGTATGACTCTGCACAGGCGGCCCAGAGTCGGAAGGTAAACAATTATAAGGATTTGTATGGGAATCTCGATAACAGACTGAAAAAGATATTTACCCGCAAAAGTTCTCAATAAAAAAGCCGTACTTTATTGTCATGGTGAATTTCTTGCTTTTTGTGTGGTTTTTTGCCTGATTGAATGCGATTTAAGCGACTTCTCAAATTCCCGAGTCTTTACTCTTCCCTAAATAAAGGAAAGGCTGGCAACTCATTTCTAACTTACCTCAGATCTCGCCGAAAAAATTCACACTTCTCCGGCATCAGTCACGCTCAAACTCCGGCGATGGCTACACGGATAAATTTACTTCCCCTTGACCAAGTTTCAAGGTCCAGCGAGTATCCATTGCTGAGAAACAGCGAAAAATATTCAAATTTTCAAACTCCTTCGAGGCTCGCTAACAATCAATTTTGACACGGCTGGTCAACGGTTCACTGAGCCTCCATACGGTGAGCGCAAACCTACGCAAGTGTACCCATAGTTGGGCAGAGCAAAACAAATCCCAGACTCGTCCCCAAATACCCGCCTGGGGTCATGTTCGAGTTTCTAAATCGGCGAACGATATTAAAAGTTCCACACTGAAACCTTAAACACAGCTCCCATCGCTTTGGTTGCCCCACCATATGTTATAAATCCGGATTTTCATCGAACTCCGTAAGTACTGAAGCTGTTTGAAGCCTCGCGCGTGCAAAAATCCCCTCGTCCGATGACACTCGACACCACGGCTGTTTTGTTGTTGTTGTTGGAAAAAGTATAGTTTTGTTAAGTGAATTGCTTTGAGCCAAAGAAATTACCGCATCGTAATTTCTACTGTCCAAAAAACAGACAAGCGAGATTGTAACTCAGATACCTTTCAGGTATTCCGAGTAATAATTGTTGGTTTTCGATTGATATTCGCTTGATGCACCGGTGTGAGAAATAACTTTGAACATTTCAACGCAACTGGAAGCGCAAAAACAAAGCACAGATGATTTCAACGATGGCATTTTCCCTGGACTCTCAACAGAAAAATGTGTCCAACAGGCTGAAAAGGTGCAGCGACCTTTTCATATGAATTTCTTCTGCAGTTGAGTTGTTGACGGATGAAAAACAGGATTGTGTTTCATACACTAGTAAATACCTTCGACTGCGTTTCAAACTCCATCCAAACAGCTTCAGTACTTACGGAGTTCGATGAAAATCCGGATTTATAACATGCGGTGGGGCAACCAAAGCGATGGGAGCTGTGTTTAAGGTTTCAGTGTGGAACTTTTAATATCGTTCGCCGATTTAGAAACTCGAACATGACCCCAGGCGGGTATTTGGGGACGAGTCTGGGATTTGTTTTGCTCTGCCCAACTATGGGTAAACTTGCGTAGGTTTGCGCTCACCGTATGGAGGCTCAGTGAACCGTTGACCAGCCGTGTCAAAATTGATTGTTAGCGAGCCTCGAAGGAGTTTGAAAATTTGAATATTTTTCGCTGTTTCTTAGCCTGCACGCGGGCGGTTGGATGGTCGAAAAACCGGAATTCGTAATGAGGTCGCCATCTTGGATTCGCGCGGCTAGGTCTGGGCCGGGTTGAGTGAGGGTCGACAAAGCGAGCGACCCACCCCGTCGTTTTGTCACGGAGCCCAGACCTATCCCACGCTCTTCCAATATGGCGTCTGATAGTGTTTCGTGGCGACACAACAACTACCGCCTGCAAGCAGGCTAGCTGTTTCTCAGCAATGGATACTCGCTGGACCTTGAAACTTGGTCAAGGGGAAGTAAATTTATCCGTGTAGCCATCGCCGGAGTTTGAGCGTGACTGATGCCGGAGAAGTGTGAATTTTTTCGGCGAGATCTGAGATAAGTTACAAATGAGTTGCCGGCCTTTCCTTTATTTAGGGAAGAGTGACGACTCGGGAATTTGAGAAGTCGCTTAAATCGCATTCAATCAGGCAAAAAACCACACAAAAAGCAAGAAATTCACCATGACAATAAAGTACGGCTTTTTTATTGAGAACTTTTGCGGGTAAATATCTTTTTCAGTCTGTTATCGAGATTCCCATACAAATCCTTATAATTGTTTACCTTCCGACTCTGGGGCGCCTGTGGACTCCTTAACAGATATCGTAATTTTATAAGTCTTCCAGTATTGTTAAGACAAAGTATTAGATCTTTATAAATATCACTGTAGAGACTTGCAAAGCATCTGTTTTCTGGTTTTTCTTGGAATCAATGCCGTTAAGAACAGTTTTAACCGTAAAAAATATCCACGATCGCACTTAACCCTATCATTTGGGTCACGGAATGTGGACTGTGGACTTCGGACTACGGAATTGAAACTGGATATTTACCAAGATATTGTAACATAAAAAAACCCACTGAAATACTGTGAACTTAAAGGAAGTCGGCTAAAAATCCTTCGAACAAAGTGTAGGCTACCCGTAGCCTCTTGTTTACCAAAAAGTAATGGAAGTTGAAAATAGCCTTGCTGCTTGAAAAGAACACCGCAAAAATTATTTCCCAGCGGAAATTTCATTCCGAATTCGTGCCGCAAAAATTTGTTCCCGAAAACCTCAAAAAATCGTCAACCCACAAAATCCCGCAAAATTTTCATGCTACACGGTAACAGTAAAAGGCAAGCCAAAAGACAGATGAAGAAAAAATAACATAGTTTTTATATAAAACTCTGAATTTCGACTTCTCAGCGAAGATTAATGACAATCGATTGTAAAACACTAAAATTCCTGTGGAAGGGCACGATGTTTTTTCAGAAGGAAGAAATTAATCACGTGCTAGGCAACCACAAACGCGCACGTGACCACTGTGTAAATCTTTTTGTTAACAATGAAATTATGAGGAATGTTAATACTTCGTCGCTTTTAGAGTTAAACAACGTACTTTTTATACTTAGCCAAGAAACTCACGTCTTTGGTTTTTTAATTTTGTTGTAATATTTAACTGAATGGTTATGTTTTATCTGTCGGGACGGAAAGCCTTCTTTGTCGGGATTGTTGAACCGAGACCAGACTCTTATCTGGAACAATGTTGATCAATCCCTTGACTGAAGAACCATTTCTTTCAATAATGAAGCAAAAAATGGACCACAAGCTTTCTTTCAAATAATTCTTGACTGACAAGAATTAGTCAAATTTTAAATTGTTTTTTTTACGAGAAGACTGTGCAGAGTTGAATACATAAGACACCTGTTTAT
>NC_090883.1:28249670-28252170 GCF_036669925.1 Montipora capricornis | reverse complement strand
TTTTTAAAGTTCTTTTCCTTTACTTTCATGAAAATAGAGCAGAATTGTATTGTCTTCATCATCCACTTGAAAAGTGCGGACCTACTAGGAAACAGTCAGTTATTAAATTTTACAAAAATCAAACTCCAGAAGATGACAGATGTGATACAAAACACTAACCATATAAAGATAAGGCCGGCTTGAAACTTCGTTGCTATGCTGGAGAAAGTTTTTTCTTGCTAAGCCCTTTCATCGATCAATCCTGGCTTGGGTTCCAGTCCTTCCCCCGACTAGTCACGCAAAAACGTGAGAAGCGAAATTTTCCAAGAGCTTCGCAACATCACATCGATTTTACTCGTTTAGATCACCGGTGACCCCTATTTTTTAAGACATGAATCACTTACTCTTCTTACAATCTACCAAATATGATAAAATGAAAAAAAAATCACAATGTAGCAAGTTATCTTTCAATTTTGCTTTCCTTGCACTTGCATTTGTGTCCCGAATTCCAGAAGTGGTTAAAACTGGTAGCGCTTACAAAAACGCTCGTTGAGGATTGACTCTACTGTTTACGACATCCCTAACGGCACGCAATTATGATTTTCGACGAATGAGTAGATCAGGCTACATCTCGTTATGATGACCCATCTATCGAAATTAGGGTATTTTTCCTTTGCCTTTTTCTCCGAAACAAAGTCGGTGACCCCCAATTTTTTTTTTCATTTTTGGAATAAGCAATTTATGACCTAACTTCAGGCGAGAAATGAAACAAATTTCAAGATTTTCGAGCGAACGAGTTTCGTATTAACGGGCTTCCACTGTACACATACTAGGAACCTTAAAAAGGAAGATGTTTTTAAAAAACAATTATTTGTAAAAATTTTGCTCGGGATTTTATATTCCGTGTTACGTGCTGGAATAACCAAGAGATGTCCGCGAACAAGGCGCGAGAAAAAAGAACTCCCGAGAACGATTTTAGGCACGCAACAAAAGAGTGACAACGAGCAGTTACCCTTTTTCACTATTATTTATTAGTTTTGCACTGTTACATTTACTTTGGTTAAAGATTGATGTTGATAAACTTCGAACTCCAAGTTCCACTGACTAGAGACAACAATTCTTGACTTTCTTGATTCGTTGGATTCTTTCCACACTCTGAATTTTCTCTGTACACAAACTCTTACGAAGGACTCCTCAATAGACTCTGGCTTCTTTGTCCTCTTCCCTTTTCAGCTATCGTGTCTTCTTCTCTTTCTTCTCTCCGGATATAGCGAGGTCAAAGGTTATATCTCCTCACGGTATTGCATCCATCCATAGCATACGTTCAAGCACAGCCGGCCACGAGGGTTAGCAAGAGTTTTTTGTCTGTTACTTACAAGCCTGCTTTTATACTTTTACTCTAAGCATCTAGAATGTTCTGTTGCTATTTAAATGTATTACAGAGTGTACTATTTGTGGAAATTGCTGAGTGACATCAAAGAAATTTCTGGAATATTTACAGATGTAGGACAATTCTAGAAATGTCTGGAATTGCATGACAGATAAACTAAAAGTAATTCTCATCCTCATAACATCCGTCTTTTAGGATTTGAGGTGATTTTCCGTCATGCCGCCAGTCCGTCATTCTGTCATTCCGTGTTTTAGGCCCGGGGGGGACTCCCATATGAAACAGACGGGGATGCTCGTCGTCTCGCTTAGGGGTGTAAATTTTGGATTTTGGTCTCGCTTAGGGTGTTCCCGGCAAAGCGCCAATATTTTATGCCACCAAGGTCTCGTTTAGGGTTCCACGAAGTAACACAGAATTACGCGAAGAGAAACAGAAGTCAAATTCCTTTTAAATTTTCTTTTTAGATAAAAGCATTCGATGATTATGCCTTTTTATCATTAAAACTCATTGCGTGTCGTGTTTTTGTGTTTTTAAACGGTCTCTTTTAGGGGTCAAAATTTGCTTAAGCCACGCCTAGATTGGTCTCCTTTAGGGGTTAAATTCAAAATTTCCGACGGGCATCCCCGTCTGTCTCATATGGGAGTCCCCCCCCCCCCGGGGTTTTAGGGTCTCCCATCGCCGAACAAATTTGTTTCCCATGGATAAACGTTTGACTTTCTTGCTTTCTTGCACGACGAAACTTTTTCTTCGCACACTATTAAGCATTATTCGTTATCTCTCAATTCGACTGCTCTTGAGCTCTTGTGAAATTCGAACGACGCGAGTTTATTTCCTGTTCCATCCGATCGATTAGACAACAACTTTTTGCCTTTCACGTCGAATTCCATGTGTAGTGCATAAAACACCTTGCCGTGAAACCGGTTTTCGAAGGTCGTCTTACGTCTGGCCACAAAATCAGATGACAAGGCCTACACTACCAAGCTTTCGGGAGCCACGTGACCAGCCGCAACCAGGGTCTCTTTCCTCAACGATAAAGGAGGAAGAGAAGAGACACCCTGGAAACGAGGTTGCTTGAAGATGAATTTTTCAGAATTATGAAAACCGCAGCAACACATACGCTAGTTACATACGTAT
>NC_090883.1:28237170-28244670 GCF_036669925.1 Montipora capricornis | reverse complement strand
CCTGAGAAGACCTGTGGTTACTCGCAAAGTACTAAACCCAGAAAGATTGAAGAAAATAAAAGGGAATCGAGAGACATTGGCTTCTACGCTGACATGTTGATCATTTCCAAGTTCCCTCACAACTTCTGTTCACCACAAGTTTAAGCGTGCACTCTGAGCGTCTACAAAACTTCCGTGAAGTTTTATCCCTATCTGGCGGGGTTAGTATCTGGATTGGCGAAATAAAAAATATACCACTCCGTAACAGAAGCAAAGGACCGAAAATTCTATTTTAACGCCCAAAAATGCAAACTAAGCAAGGTACAGATTTGTTCCCTCACAACTTCTTTTCACCATAAGTTTAAGCGTGCCCTCTGAGCATCTGACAGCTTTGTAATACCAAAGTTCACTGAAGTTGTTCACTGAAGTTAATCCCCCCTGTCCGGCGGGGTTAGTATCAGGATGGCAGACCAAAACAATATACCCCTCATAAAACAGAAGCATCGGACCGAAAATACTATTAACACTAACAAATGCGAACTCAGCAAGGTACAGATTTTGTTAGCTTGCTTCATGTAAAACAAGAACATCATTCTAAAAGCTTATTCTACGCAAAACGTAGTTTCTGGAGGTAATTTTGAGAGTGGAAATCAAGGTTACGCGGCAGACGGCAAATACAAACTCACGATTTAATTAACTTAACACACCAGAAAGACGCTAACCTCATTTTGACAAGAAAATGCTTTACTATTGCCATAAAAACTATCCAGTTAAGCTCGCATATCATAAAACATGATGAATTCATAAAGGCCACCTTTTCCAGCGAACAATTTTTTGAAACAAACAACATATTTGCTATTAGAGGCAAAAACCCCTTCTATTTCATTACGTGCGTGAAGAGAAGAAACTCAATCGTGTCAAATATGCGCAATATTGCAACAAACTAAATTTCAAGATCAAACCGGTTACATAAAGAACCTTTTCCTTGAATAATGAAGCACAAAATACACGACAAGCTTTCTTTCAAATAATTCTTGGCTGTCACATTGCCAATTATTTTTTTTACCTGAAGACTGTGCAGAGTTGATCACAGATTCACGTAAGGTGTTCGCTTCGTTCTCTGCCTTTGTTGAACCCATAAGTTACCAGAGAATTTTCCATTTGGCTTCAGTGTTCTACATAACAGCACACTTGGTAAAATATTATTTTAGAAATAAAGCTCACTTTGATTTCGGCTCGACAGGAGATAGATTGTTGTCGAAGTCCACTACTCGTCGCTTTTGAGATTCCAGGTGTTGGTTTTTCACCGCCTGTCTAGTTTATCCTACTGACTTTCCATTATTGAGCTCCATAAGGGGTGTATTTTGTTTAAGGATCCACTAAAACGCCATTCGCGTTACATGACTTTCGACGCCATTGCAGGCTAAGTTAACGATTCTACTGTCTCCAACGGAGAAATCTACGCATTTCCACTACCCTCTCGATCCTAAGAAAATACGCGCAGAAGGCTCCATGAACAAAGACACCACTTACCAGGGGAGTGACAGACAAGACTTTTACCGACACGGAAAAAAAATAATAAAAAATAACAAAACAAACAAACCCCACCCACTTTCCGACTGGGATTGCCATACTGGCAACCCAGTAAAAAACGACGAAATGAAACGCCGATTCAAATATACCATGCGACGTAAACTCGATTTTCACTCTCAAAATTACCTCCAGAACCTACTTTTTGCGTAGAATAACCTTTTAAAATGATGTTCTTGTCTTCTGTGGTGATACTTGACGATTCGGGAGCATTTTGTGAAAAAGTATTTATAACGGGTCACACGCGCAACTTGATCGCCCGAACTTCCCCTAATATAAAATATGCATAACATCCATTTGGCCTGTTATGTGAAACACTGAAACCACGGTACTTGGACAAATGAAAAATTTGCAGTTATTCTACTCTATAGATGACAATAAAATTTCGCAGCAAAGGCTCTCAATATATAATACAGAAAGAATTTTTCGCAGTTATTCAAATGTCATTAACGTCGAAGTATTAACTCAATAACAACATACAGAGGGAAAATGTGTCGCAGTTATTGAAATTTCATTAACCGGGAAGTAGCCAATAAACATAATAGAACAAAAGAAACGGCTTCGCAGTTATTAAAATTTCATTAACGGTGAAGTAGCCAATAACAATCATAGAATAAAGGGAATATTTCGCTGTTATTGCAATTTTTTTAACGGCGAAGAAGACAATCAACATAATAGAATAGAGAGAACAATTCGCAGTTATTCAAATGTAAATGGAAAATCCTCTGGTAACTTACAGAGAAGGAATTGAACAACTTGGATCTGCACAGTCTTCCGGTAACAATTGGAAATTTCACTAATTCTTGTTAGTCAAAAATTATTTGAAGGAAAGCTGTGTTACCCATTTTTTGCTTGATAATTCAAGTAAAGGGTTTGATGCTGAACACTGGTGGGAAAATTATTTAGTTGCGTTTTTGACAGGGAGTGTTACTTGACACGATTGAGTTTCTTGTCTTCACTAACGTAATGAAATAGGAAGGGGTTTTTGCCTCTAATAGCAAACATGTTGTTTGTTTCAAAAAATATTCCGTTGGAAAAGGTGGCCCTTATGAATTCATCATGTTGTGTAATATGCGAGTTTAACTGGATAGTTTTTATGGCGATAGTAAAGCATTTTCGTGTCATAATTAGGTAAGCATCTTTCTGTTGTGTTAACTTAATTAAAGGGGCTAGGTCACGCAATTTTAGGCAATTTCAGCACTGGTCGAATGGTCATAGAATTAACTAAAATATCGTCGGCCCACCTTTTTTCAAATTTATATCAATCTATATCAAAATGTCATTTACAAAGCAGGAAAATCATTCTCAGTTGTTATGTGGCCATGATTTTGCAAATGAAAGACTCTTGCTCTGCCAATTTGACTTTTGGAGCTTATAATTAACAAAATTAAACAAAATCCCCTAAAATAGCGTGGCCTACAATCAGTGGCAAAAGTAGCTGGGACGCTAGTGTCAGAATGGGCCCGAAAACCTCTCAGACGTCAGAAACTAAGCATAACTGTCAAAATTCCACTGAAAACTTAAAAAAAAAAATTTCCCCCCTCCCCCCAATCAATGTTGAAATAGACAAGGAAATGTATGTTCACTATTGGCAACATTGTTCTGGGGGGGAGGGGGCAATTTTTCAAACTCAGTAAGAAAACCAACTTCAAATGGTGAGTGTCCCAAGACTTTTGCCACTGATTGTAGCCCCTTTAAATATAAATAGAGTCTAAATACACGTAACTATGTTATTCTTGTCTGCCGTAAACTTGATTTCCAATCTCAAAATTACCTCCAGAACCTACTTTTTGCGTAGAATAAGCTTTCAGAATGATGTTCTTGTCTTCTGTGGTGATCATGACTTGACGATTCGGGAACATTTTGTGAAAAAAGATTTATAACGGGTCACACGCTCAACTTGATCGCCCGAACGTGCCCTATTATGCATAACATCCACTTGGCTGTTTGACATCCCATTGAAAAAAACATTCAGATAGTAACAAACTTCATATTTATTAACAATTTCTTCTGCTTTTGTGCATGTCAGCATTGTAATTTGCGATAATTCGCAAGTCTGTTTTTGTATTTCATGGATGTTCAGATTTTCAATTACATGGCCGCTCAACCTTGCGATTGTGTAAATAGTTCACCCTGAAGTCACAATAGATACGTTTCTCAGGAACCCGTCAAAGAAGGGTTCCTGGCCCGACAGATGAAATGTAAATATTCAGTTAAATATTACAACACAATTAAAAAACCAAGAACGTTGTTTTACTCTGAAAACGACGAAGGATTAACATGCTTTCCCATAGTTCATTCAGTTGACACAAGGTGATCACGTGCACATTTATGGTTGCCTAGCACGTGATCAATTTCTTCGGGAAGAGGAAAGTAGACTGCCAGTCGGCTCCACATTTCGTGTTGAGCATGCGTTAAAAACTCAAACGTATTCGGGAGTCAGTCACGCGTGACTAGTAACCGCAAAAACCAACAGCAGGGGGATATTTATATTCTAATCACACTGAAACGATTATAAAATATTTTGTAACTAATCTAAATAATCACAAAGCACAGAATAGGAGCGGGCATCTCGTTTATTGATGCAGCGAGCGTAAAGCTTTACAAAAAACATCATTACAGTTTCACAAACTCAGAGAAAATTACAACAGTAAATAAAAAGAAAAAAACTAGGGTTGAAAGAGATGCCTCGAATGGCTCTTGCATAACTGAACAACCTTAAATAGTGTACTAGCCCCTTGAGACACCTACAAGCACGCTAAAAATACTTCAGCAGTATTATGCAACCTAACATACATACTCTCGTGAAACTAACAAAACGTTACAAAAGATATTTATATCCCCTGGTCTACACAGTCTATAGTCTGGATTTTGGCGTGATCGTCAAATTCCCAACCCTTAGGGCAACGCGTACCTATCAAAATCCCTATGCAGAGGAAGGCAATTTCCCTACAGGCCACCCAAACACATAATTTGAATACTCAGTCAACGTAACAGTTTGTAGGATCTATATGGGAAACATGAAATGCAGAAAAAAATTGTCAAATCCTAGTTTACAGCGAGGAAAATAAATAAAATAAACTTACTCTTACTTCACCTTGTGTCCTTATGTCGATTTGAGGCATTCTGGACTAGTTTTGAATTTTAAATATCGCAGCAAATTTCCAAACTAATCCAGAACGCCTCAAATCGACACGAGGACACAAGGTGAAGTAAGAGTAAGTTTATATTATTTATTCTCCTAAACTACAATCTTGGACAAAACTCTTGGGAAAAATTCTAGCTTAAGCATCATTTCACACGCACTCACAAAGTATGTTAAGCCTCCATCCCCCCTTTCCCCCTTACCAATGTTGATAATATGATGCAAAGTACTGCGCAAGCCTTTGGCCGTTTTTTTAACCAACCATTTGGAATAGGGGGAGGGGGGAAAGTAGGAAGAATTTAATCCTTATCACACAGGCAAATTAGAGCGTCACATTTTCCCAGCAAGTTTTGTCCAAGATTGTAAAAATAGGAAAATGAGAAAGTTACAGCAGATTCATTGCCCCAAATAATCCTTTGTACCAACTTTTACACCATTATATGCTTCTTAATTTGTGCTATTGTCGTTTCCAGTTATGGGAGCATATTTGTTATGAAAGCCATTTTTTTGCGACTTAACAATGGCAGAGAGTGCTAATCAGTAAGTAGCAAGTGACCAGTATGGTTATTAGGCGTTGTAGAGCCAGAAAAACGGTATTTGTTATGTAGCCGAATGTTTTCCCCCAACAGAGCGCACTCTCATTGGGTACTTCGAGGTCACATGATATCTAACAATAAAACTGTTTCGCACCAAAAGTCTCTGAGAGGGCAACATTGCAAAATCTGTGACGTCAGAGGGTAACAGTGCACTGTTGACACGCGAATGTTGCCCGACGACCTCGAAACTCAATGTTCCCCTCGGCTGTGCCTCACCTAGCCTCGATATCCGCCGCTCACTCGAGTTCGGGTATCCTCCCCGAGAAGAGACGGCCGTGATTTCGGGAGTGAGCGCTGGCTCATTTCCCGAAACAGCGGCTGGTAATCGAGCCTATGCCTCAAAGGAACATTGAGATTCTCGGAAAACAAAAGTAACTGTTTCCCTCGGGACCAGTCATTAAATATTTAATATTGTCTTCTCAGCACGCAATGAGAAAATTTTTAACTCGAGAGATCATTGAAAAGTACAACGTTTTGAAATCGTTTGTTTTAGAATGAAAAAACACCTTTTGAGGAAAGACAAAGTGCGGGAGACAAATACGCTGGAGGACGTTCAAGTAAGCTAAGTGTCCGGCAACAAAAAGTCATCGTACAAAGTTTAAATGCTTATCCATCTATGACGGGCCTTAGAAAGAGAAAGCTCCAAACTGACATGAAGCTGAGATTGGAGATAAAAAGGCTTAGAAAGGATCCTGAACATTAATTTATTTAACGGGCATCCAAAATGTCAATCAACATGTCTATATCAGAAATCTTTTGGATATTTGCCTAACTTAGTACATTGTAATACTTTAAAGTGCTACTATGATAAAAAAAATCACGTCCTTTTTTTCTTCAGATTTTCGGAAAGTGTGGTTGCTTAACACTTTTGAGCTTTGATTTTTATCCAAAGGCTGTTTACTTTGGGTGGAAAGTTTGGATTTCACGGTCCCCCATTACCGACCGAGAGACGTCATTGACTCAATAGCTTAAAATTTCAGCGTGTGGACATATCTTGTTACTGAGTTGCTAAACCCAGTCGGAATCTGCGTTTCATTTCGTCTTTTTTTTTTCGTCGTCTTTCCTATCACTCCCCTGCTAAGTGGTGTCTTTGTGCGTAGAGTCTTTTGGGCGTACTTTGGTAGGTTTCAGGGGCTACTAGAAAGGCGTAGATTTCTCTGGTGGACGCAGTAGAATATTTCATTAACCTGTAATGGCGTCGAAGATTAAAATGCAAATGGCGTTTTGGACGATCTTTAAACAGAATGTACCCTTATGGAGCTCAAGAATGGAACGTCAATTGGATAAACAAGACAGGCGGTGAAAAATAAATGTCTGGAATCTTGAAAGCGACGGGTAATGGACTTCGTCAACAATCTTTCGCCCGTCGAGCCGTAATCAAAGTGAGCTATGTTTGTAATATTTCACCAAGTGTGGTGTTTTGTACAACACTGAAATCAAATGGAAAATTATCTGGTAACTTAAGGGTTTAACAAAGACAGAGAAGGATTTGAACAATTTAAGGGGACCTGTGATCTCAGTCTATTGTCTGGCTATTTAGATTTATTTGTACTCAATTCTGCACAGTCTTCCGGTAACAATTTAAATTTCACTAATTCTTGTTAGTCAAAAATTATTTGAAAGAAAGCTTGTTGCCCAGGGTTTGATGCTGAACACTGGTGGGAAATGTACTTAGTTGCGTTTTTGACACGGAGTGTGTTGGCAGCTTGTTTTACACTCAACTCTGTTAAGTCGTCAAGTAAAAAAACAATTGGAAATGTGACAGTGAAGAATTATTTGAAAGAAAGCTTGTTGTCTCTTTTGTGCTTCATTATTCACGGTCAAGGTTCTTCAGAAAAGGGTTTGATCTGAACTGTGAAACTGAAATTTATTTAATTGCTGTTGTGTTTCTTGTTTGCACGTACGCAATTAAAATAGGAAGGGTTTTTTTGCCTCTAATAGCAAATATTTTGTTTGTTTCAATAAATTTTACGTTGGAAAAGGTTTTTGTGACGTTTTGCCCACGAGTCTCAGAGAAGAGGAAGACATTTTGCAAGCATGTATTGTTCGCCTCGTTGAACTCTGTCGTTTGAATAGTGTGTACATTTGCAAAATTGTGTTAACGTTGCAGGATCATTAGCTTTTAAGCGCGGGTCCTGGAGTTACATTCACTTGCTTGATCCTCGGTGACTTCAACGGTCATTCTCCACT
>NC_090883.1:28217170-28227170 GCF_036669925.1 Montipora capricornis | reverse complement strand
CAATTCTCCTTTCCACAATTTTCAAAGTACCTAATGCAGCATTCCAGGTAATACCCAGCTAGTCCCAAAACTTGGGTGGGTTCCCATACCGATTTATCTTCATTGACAACAAAACCTGCGTTGCACAAATCCGCCCTTACAGCCCCGGCCTTAATGCGACAACTTTCTCTATCCTGAACAATCGCCCAACCATCATCCAAGAAGATAGCTATACAAAGACCCTGTACTCTCCAATACTTTTCTAAAGGCTTCAAAACCTTAGTGAAAACCCAAGGGGCAGAGGACAGACCGAACGGGAGCACAGTAAAACCATAAAATATTTCCTTAATGGAATCGGGCGCACGCCATGAAAACCCCAGAAATTTTGGTGCTCTTGTGCAATGTCAACATGATGATAACCACTTTTTAAATCGAAGGAAAACATGAACCCGTCCTTCACAAAATAAGACATAGCAATTTTCCAGTCCTCATACTTAACACTTTGCTTAATTAATGACTTATTGACATGGTGCAAATCGAGAATTAACCTCTTCTTACCGCATGGTTGTACAGAAACTAACAAAGGATTCACAACAAAAGGCTGCTCAGTAACCATACGCACCCGGTCTGAATTAAGAAGCTCAGTTTTACGGCCAACGGAAAACTAATGAATGGCAGTCTGTAGCCATTTTCAATAATAGACAAAATGAAATCCGGAGCACCTATAGATCTCCAGAAAACTAAATTGTTCTTCAGATTACCCTTAACACGCGATGAATGTCCGCTTTCAAGTTCGAAATTCTGTGTAAATTGATGTACCTGCGCCAAGGCATCATCATTGCTTTGGTTGAGCTGATTGGCCTGAGGTTGCCTTGTTGTAGGAGAATCCAGGGAAAGAATTGTAGCTAAAGGGCTGGTAACTTCCCGGCCAGGACAAGGATCGGCAGTCCTTAGCCCAGTGTCCAAATTTGCCGCATTTGAAACAGCGAAAGAAGTCGCCAGAAGCGTCTCTACGGCCTGAAAGATAAAGGCAATGGCGAAACCTGTAGCAAACGGGAGGTGGGGAGGGGGGGGGGGGGGACTTAAAGCAGAAAGATGAATAAACTGTATGGAACCGCAAGCGTGAATGGTACTCAAGAGACAGCGGAGGGTATAAATACTAATAACTGGCCAATCCTGACATACATGAAAAACAGTATGCACAATAGTGGGTGCGGCAGGTGTGAAATGAAACACCGCAACTAACTACTTGGAATACCAGCGGAAAATACATTTACGTTCTAATTCGCTTCGCTCAAACGAACGTAAATCATTTTACCCTTAAATTCCCGTAATACAAACAAATACCACCAGAAATATGGTAGGATGCGCAAACGGATCCAAAACACATATGAACATACAAAGTAAAAAGGAGGCTCTTTATCTTACCACGAAAAAGCTGATTATCAGCGCCCAAAGCAATTCTTGGTTTCTTTCCACGATCACTGGAGAGTTATTCTTTTTGGCGTTTCTTGCGACTCGCAGCTTCCCTTGCCTTCTTAAGACGTTTTTCATCTTCGGAACCGGATGCAAGTTCGTCTGACTCGTACTCGCCACGACCTGCCAGCCGTCCTTGCTTTTATCAGCGATTTTTATCAGATTCTGCCGCTTTCGAATACGTTGCCTGCCTTCTTGGGAAAGCTTCTTGATTTGCGACAAATTTGGCTCGATGCTTTCACTCTCGGTTTCAATACTTTCCAAAATGGTATCCAGCTCAGCATTAAATTGTCTCTGGTTCCCTTTGAATTTTACCTGCACAACTTCTTTATCTAACTTACTTCTATGCTCAATTTGCTTTCCTTTGTCTTCTAATTTTTTCTCAAGAAAATCTTTGAACATGGAAAAGACTTGATCAACGGCTGCTGAGCTGCCTCCACTGTCACCTGAAGACGTTTGGCCTACTTCAGCCGAAACGGACGAACCTTCGCTCTGTATCTGGTCTTTGGGCATCACACGAATAGATGGGCTTAAAGCAGAAAGATGAATAAACTGTATGGAACCGCAAGCGTGAATGGTACTCAAGAGACAGCGGAGGGTATAAATACTAATAATTGGCCAATCCTGACATACATGAAAAACAGTATGCACAATAGTGGGTGCGCCAGGTGTGAAATGAAACAACCGCAACTAATTGCTTGGAATACCAGCTGAAAATACATTTTTGGTCAGTATCTTATTAGCATTTTTGTAATCGGTTACATATATTTTAGCTTATTACTATGAAATCTAAATGTAACTATTCGCTTAGATCTAACAAGGAGGACTGCCAACAAGGAGCTTTTACTAGAACATCCAAGAGTGCGTACCAAGAAAACGTTAGGGGATCGAGCTTTCTTTATATTTTATGGCTGCCCCCAAACATTGAAACGTTTTACCTGATACATTGCGTGAAATAACATCGGTGGACTCATTTGAGGCTCATTTAAAGATTTATTTATTTCGAGACGCTTTTAGGGCGAGTTTCAATCAAGTAAATATTTTGGCCTATCAAAAAGGACAGAGACAATCCAGTAAACCAATCAAAACTCGAAGTAATTACACGAAGCCGACACAAAGCGCGGGAAAATGTGCACGCGCGAGCTACGACTGGTTTTGTTTTCACTTCTGATTGGTTGAAAAAGTGGCGCGAGAACTCTGAACCAATCACTGAATGAAGTAATGCAAAACCAAAGCAATTCGCTAATTACTTTCGACACTCAATTGAAAACCACTGTAAAGATTTTATATAGTCACGGATTTGCTTTTAACTGATATTGCGTGCATGGAAAGATATACATTTGGTGAGGCAAGGCAGCCTCGGATTTCGGAAAACTGTAGAAGCGTGTCTGGCTAAACCTAAAAACTGCTCTTAAAAACCAGAATCAGAGTCTACTCTGCATGCATCCTCAGCACCCTGTGGTATTAGAGTGAGACATGGCTTGCATACACCAGACAACAAGCTACACTGAACACACTCCACGTCAGATTCCTCCGCAAATTCTTGGAATCACCTGGAAGGATAAGATCACCAACCAGGAAATGCTTGAAACTACAGAACTGCCAATTATCCAGTACCTCCTGTGATCGTGGATTACGTTGGCTAGGCCATGTCCACCGCATATCCACGTCCCGAGCGCCTTCCAAACGACCTACTCTATAAACAGATGGCTCAAGGCAAACGATCGCCAAGGCGGCCGCTTCTTCGCTACAAAGACATTTGCAAACGAGACATGAAGGCAGCCAAAATCAGTGTAGAGAACTGGGAATCGCTGGCTGACGACCGTACTAAGTGCAGGGTAGCTCAAGATCTGTGAGGAGAAGAGACAGAGCAAGAAGGCTTCCAAAAACAATCCGTCGAACGTGATAACGTACGCCTGTTCACACTGCCACAGGTCTTGCAGCTCCAGAATCGGTCTTCGCAGTCACTAGCGAAAGTGCCTACGCCAATTACCCATTGCCTGCAAGGCAGAAGGAGGCAATATATGTATATATAAGGTGAACGAAGTCGTAATCCAACAGCTCTTTTTCACAGCATTTTATCTTTAGAAACCGATCGAATGAATTCTTTTTTTCCAGAAAGTTGTGACACTTATTGCGTCCAGTATAGAGTGAAGCCCCCGGAAGATCGAAAACAGACCCAGCCCGTACGTGTGTTAAACGAGATCATTTTCCATTCCGACGCGTTGGAACAGGAGGTAGTCTCGGCACCACAAAAGTTTTGGGCAATGGTGCTACATTTCGTTTGGGACCGCTACGTAACGGTCAGCGTGGTGCCAAAAATGTGCCGCCGGTGCTGTGCCGATTTTTTAGCGCGTGTAAATGGGGTTTTAGTTTCGAAAAATGAAAAAGAAGTCGTCGAGGGGCGTGTGTGAATGGTAACCGCTGTAAGTACTCGGGAAGCAATTGTTTTGATTCGAGATAAAACTAAAATTGTTTTAGATATTAGCTATTTTCCTGTATATTTTAAAGAAAGGGCGATCTGAGAGAAAACTTTTGCATTATCGTGTGGCAAAATGCTCTCCCGTGAGTATTGCAAGCTTTTAAAACTACAATGTAAGGATGCGTTCAATCGACCGTATTCCGGACTTGGAATACATAGAATTGAAGTCAGAAGTCCTTCGCTTTTACAGAGTTTCACATGGAAATTATCAAATACGTGCTAAAATGAAATTTTAAGCACATCTTCAACATCCTAGTTGCTTAAAAACTACGGCAAACATACTACTATTTCAAATCTTATTCTTATTCTGTAATAGGGTCAATCAAATGCACCCTTAAGAGATTCACAATCTTGTGTAATCAAGAAAACCGAGCGCCCGAAGACAATTACTGTAATATTTGATGTCAATGATATGATGAGCCCACGAAAAAGAAAAAGCCCAAACAGTTGGATGATCTTCCAAAGCTACTACATGAATCCCCTTCTATGTGACAAATTACTCAGCGAGATGAAAGTAATAAACATTTGCAAGACGCTAGACATATCGGGCAAGTTTTAAGGGTGTGTTTTCAACTCAAATCTATGAAGACGCTTCCACAACAAAATCGTTCAGAAATTATGCAAAAACTTCCAAAACTGGAGCTAGGATGAACTAACACAACTTTAACGTCAGATACTTTGTTAACAGATGAATAGTGGGCTTAAGCAACGAGAACCTTGACATCCCGGACGTTATGAACTGAGATCGGAAATCTGTTGTTTCGCCTCAAACAACGTATCCGAAAGCTTTAGTTTTAACTCCGGTATTATGGTATAATCGAATCAAAGCACTGAAAGAGCTCTGAAAGAGAGAAAAGGTAAACTTCCGGTTTTTCATTTTTGACGTCGGGGACGGTGCGTTCGCCGGCGTTGCTTGAGCTCAGTAATGCATGGTCCAGTGCAAGTACACAGACTCGCGCAACACAGCAACACCCTTGGCGCAGGGATAACCCCTCGAGCGGGGAGGGGCAGGGGTTGTCGTCCCATTCTCCCAGAAGTCGTTGCAAACCTACTTTCGTCTCTTGAACTAAAAAAAACAATGGCCATGTATCCATGGGAAGAACTTTCGAAGAAGTTGTGCTCACTTGATCGCAGAGCGGCGGAGTTTGTGGCAGATTGACTTATTTAGGTAGGAATCATTATAACTTTATTTTTTTTTTTAGGAGAAGTGACTCTAATGTAAGGAAAAATGCACAAATCACAATCAAGAATGCCGTATCTCATCTCCGGTCGAATGCATATAAATATTGCTGACAACTGTTTCTTGTTATTATCTTGCGATTGCGACATCTTTTGAGGGGTTCCTAAGTTTGTACTTGTAAACAATAACTTTGCTGAAGTCTTACGTTAACGCATTTAAAGTGACACACATCTGAGCTATGTAATGTAAGCTTAATATATTAACTTAATGGTCACAACTCATGCACACCCTGCAGTCGAACGATTTATTCCATCATAGGCGGTCCAAACTCATAATGTGAATGCTCAGTTAATGTAACGATTTGTAGGGTTTACATGGGAAACATGATCCAGTGCTTTGAGTAAGTTTTGCAGTCAGGATGACTGGGAAAATAACGTAGACGGTAGGGTTGTCCACATTATGCCGGCATACGGTAAATTTGAGCATAATAGTGAGGCATGAGCATCGAGCATTACGCCAGCATAATAGTAAGAAAAAGTCCCGGAAATATGTCAAAATCTCGTGAATGAATAAATAAATACATTGGAATTAGGTACAATCTCGAAATTGGGATTCCGTTTTCCTGTGGTGAAATATAGGTGATAATCGACTGCCCCTAGACTTCACCACAGGAAACGGACGTGGCCACTTGGGGCGACTGGGAGTTTGGGACTTTTTTATGCAAAAAAATGAGTGATCTGGGGAAAATTTTTTGAGCATAGATAATTAGCATAATTGTGAAAATTGTGAGCATAATGTGGACAACCCTAGTAGACAGCTGTGGAATCCCGAGTGCTGAAGGCATGAGCCTCAAGGGGGGTCTGGGGGCATGTTCAACCACTGCAAGTTTGGAAATGCTATTTGCAGCATTTTCCAACGGGTGTTTCCCTCTAAAAAGCAATGGAAATTAGGCAATAAAACACTACAATGATAGTCATTTTTGACAGAAATTGCTCCCTTATTAGTATTCAAATACACTATTGGCCGAATGTCATGTAAATTGAGCACTAACCCCTAAATACGCTGTGTACTCAATTTTCGTTACATTTGTTTGAAAATGTAGACTTTTTTTTTTCTTGAGAAGAAAACTCCGTAATTCAGTGATTTTATTTTTGTGATGGAAAATGGTGGAAAAACACCTACACAGCAAAACTTTCAAATGGTCATGCGAATGGCAGGTCTAAAACACAGGTCACATTCCACTGGTCACTTGTTGCAGGTCATTATTTTACCTTTTTGAAAATAACCTAAAACCCTCAATTTGGCTAACCCTAGGCCTAAAAACCAACCTTAGGCCAAGGGCTAGCCAAATTGAGGGTTTTGGTTACTTTTCAAAGCGTAAAACAATGACCTTCAATGATTGCCCAGTGGAATGTGACATGCATTCTAGACCTGCCATCGTGAAGCAGGTGGCGGTATGGACCAAAGTACCCAGCGGTCTATCGCCAGCAGCCGCCTTCTATTGAAACCTCTGCTTTTCATAGTTTTTTACAGCGAAGAAAATAAAAAAAGTAAACTTACCATTGCTTCATCTTGTGTCCCTGTGTCAATTTGAGACGTTCTGGGCTGGTTTTGAAATTTGCTCCTATCCTTCATTAAAAGAGAACAAGGCTGCAGACTCGGAACCTCTGAAGCCAGTGATGACTCCATGATCAAGGACGAGTTAAGCCGAAAAATGAGCTTGATTTGGCATTTTGTCCACTCTCACATAAAGCTTCCAACGCGGGTCATGTCATGTATGAATCCCAAAGGGCTTTTTAAACTGGAGATAGTGGTGGGTTCTTCATGAAAACTGGCTTGTTCTCTAAGCATGTGGCGATTTTTGTTAGACTCTACGCCGTTATGCTATATCGTTTGTTATCAAGCTTCATGTGAGTGGACAAAAGGCCAAATCAAGCTGATTTTTCAGCTTAAACCATCCTCGATCGTAGAGTGATCACTGGCTTCAGAGGTTACAAGTCTTCAACCTTGTTCTCTTTTAAAGAAGGATAGGAGCAAAATTCAAAATGCCTCAAATCGACACAAGGACACAAGATGCAGTAAAGGTACATGTAAGTTTATTTTTTATTTTCTTGGCTGTATAAAACTAGGATAAGCAGAGGTTCGATCAATAGAAGGTGGCTACTGGCAATAAACTGCCGGCTACTTTGTTTTATCCTGCCACCTACTTCACACAACCATTTAAAAGTTTTGATGTGTAGGTGTTTTTCCAACGTTTTTTATTTTCTTCTCTGTAAACTAGGATAAGCCAATCTTTTTTGGCATTTCATGTTTCCCACATAAACCCCAAAAATCTCACCTTTAATGAACACATCATTAAAACTGTCTCCTCTTGTATGTCTGCGCTGGGACAAATAGGCCGCGTAAAACACGCATTTAGGAAAGACATACTCATTATGATTATAAATTCGTTAGTATTTAGCAAATTATATTATTGTTCGTCAGTTTGGGCAAACACTACTGACACTAATATAAAGAGGTTGCAAGGGATTCAAAATTATGCTGCTCGCATAGTACCGGTATGTAACGTTAGAAAATATGATCATGCGTCTCCAGCTCTAAAAAGCTTAAAATGGATTCCTGTGAAATCACACCTCTATTTAAGAGATGCAGGTATGGCCTTTAAGTGTGTGACAGGTCTTTCACCTGAATATTTAAGTAATAAGTTTATCTCTAGGGGTAGTATAATTTAGTGGTCGAGCGACCCGTAATTCACAAAAATTAAACATCCCACTCTGTAAATCAGCAACCGGCGAGAGGTCTTTTTATTATCGTATTGTAAGTATTTGGAACGCTATTAGCCCTACATTGAAATTAAGTCAATGTGTATTAAGTAGTTTTAAACGCAATCTCAGATCAGATCTTTTAAAAAAGTACTTGTCCTAAATTAGGTTGATTTTCCCTCCTTTATTCTATATATTTAATTAATTTTTATTATATATATATAATATAGTGTTTTTAGAGTTAATTTTAGTCTTTTTACTTACTATTGTTACTTCTTTTAATTGCATTGTCACTAAAAAGCCCCCATGGGGAGTTGTCAATAAACTATTGTATTATATTGTACATTACCTGAGGCTGGGCCACCTGTGATTCCATCAAACACCCAATGGTTTCTCAAATAACTTCATTTTCAAATAAGCAGTCGGCATTTTGTGTCTGGTCTGCATATTGCACCCAGTCTGCAGTCTGCATTTTGTGCTGACCAAGGTCCAAACAACAACTGTTACATTTATTTGTGCTACAAAATAAGACTTATAACTAACTAAATGCAAGGTATAAATTAAACATACATACAGCAGCTGGTCACCCCAAGTAACTTGAGAGCTGAACTAGAACCAAGAAATACCATTGCCTTATAATGATTGACATGACCATCAGTGGATCAGCCAGGTTGATTGGGCTTTTCCAAGATCTGGCCTCAATATAAGTTCCATTGAAAAAACATGTTGATACTCAAGTTCATATGAGAGCGTTGTCTAGCCTTTTTATCAAAATCTTGGTATTTCCTAGCAACATATAGCATTGGCCACTAACAATAATTGGCTATTCAGCAGGCTGGCTTGATTTGTGAATTATTAATTTATGAAATATTTTGTGCATTCACTACTTGCATAAATCCCATAATACACCTCTTTTACCCCCCAAAAATCTGCATAGGCATTGTTTTCGACTTCTCTTGGGACATTTTCCTGTCCCAGGAGAAATTGCAAACAATGGTTATCCAAAAGTTTTGGGGGGTAATAGAGGTGTATCATGGGATTGTGCAAGTAGTGAATGTTTGACTTTGATGTGCTTTTAAGGGTTCTGGACACAAACCAAATTTCAGCAGATAAATTGCAATTGGCACTTTTACACTTTTAAAATTACATAATCATTTTTGTTTAGTGATTACTGTAGCTTCCCATATTGTTACTAGGGAACTTTAGAATGGTTACCACTATAAGGATGGAATTCTCCAGAGTGCACTTGCTCAATGTGCAAAAAAAATAGTCAATGCTACTTGTATTCCAATCTCACTGATACTCTCTAATTTAGAATGTATTTAGAGTAGCAATAAAGTTAATATTAGTAAAGATGTGTGATTTTTGGTGCTTTTTACAATCTTGCTTTGTAAGCACCTTTCCTTTTGCTGTGACCTTCATTCTGCATAATACACATATGCTATCAACCCTTCATTAATTAGTTAAGGTGCACGTGACCATTTTGTTGAGGCTTCTGATCATGATGTGGATTTTTACATTGGAATCTTTGAACCACAATCATCTTGCGTATAATTTCCCCACAAGTGTTCTGGCAATTCAGAATACATACATGTACATATATTTAAATATTGAATTAATAAAATTAATGACTGAGTGAGTGCGTACATGCATGCATGTGTGCGTGAGTGTGTGCGCGTGTGCCTGCATGAGTGCGGAGTGAGTGAGTGCATGCATGAGTGCGTGTTTACATAATTGACTACTTCCCGTGAGAAGCTTGTCAGGACCAATGAAACAAATGATACAAATAAAAATAACAAAGTTAAGAATCCCAACTGGCTATAAAGACACACCAGTTAGCTATTTACAAAATAATGCATGGAAGGAGTTGAATCAAGGACTACTGAAAAAAACTCTAGATAGTGATAGACTGAATCTGGGACCTCCAGATTAAAAGTCTGTTGCCCAAAACATTTGGCCATGCTGCCTCCAGTCTTTAACAGTTATATGTCAATCATAAAATTATGACAATAATGACCAAAGATTCTGTAAGGACCCCTCTGGCTTCTCTTGTGTCTCTTGAGTACTTTTCTCAACCAGAAATTTAACATGCCTTCCCTGGGAAGATTTGTAGTACTTAAT
>NC_090883.1:28199670-28207170 GCF_036669925.1 Montipora capricornis | reverse complement strand
CATGTACCATTTAAGGTAAAACAGAGGTATAGCGGCTAATAACTGAGATGCACTGAGCCAATAAGAAAGCTAGAAATGCATTATCCGAGGCTGAGAATTTAATAAACCTTTTAATAATTCTGGCATCTCATTTCATGTATGGTTTCGTGGCCATGTCTAATTCACAATTTTATTTTCAAAAGCTCGTCTTCGACTTCAAATTGATTGTGAGGCTATCACTGGAGCTAGTGCACAGACAGGCACAGGGACATTAGTAACTCCACAGCAACCCCAAGAAGTTATTCAGGGAGCGAGAGGAATGCCTAGCTCCTCAAATGAACAGCGTGCAGTGGTTACGCCCCGTTTAGCAGCAGAAAATGAATTATGTGGAGGCAATCAATTTACAGAGATTGATACACAAGCAGTTTTAAATACCATTGCCTACAGAACCTTTCAGAGATTAGATCCATCAACACCGGAGCAAATGAATGAGTTTGTACTCTATCTTGAAAGGGTGCACAAAGCCTTGGTTGTTAGTGTAAAGTCAGGAAGCTTAGTAATCACTGTGGAAGTAAGTTCTCTGCAGAGCCTGGAGGACCTGTGGGAAGATTATTGCTTAGGTCATGTGAATAAAATGGCTCAGAAATATCTCTTGACAAAGGAGATTCTGAAGGAGTTTGGCCTGCTTGAGGTGAAATTGACAACATTCATCGCTGAAGAGGAGTACAGAGCTTGTCAAGAGTATTTTTCTGGTGAGTTCAATAGAAAATGTGACACAAAGACAGTGGGGAGTTGAAGTAACTATAACGACAACAGCGATGGGAATGACACAAAAAATATTGCTTGTGTACGTGATCAGGGATTATGTTTTTTAACCAAAACAAAATAAGATGTTTGCGTAAAAATTGAGTTCAATTCCCAGTTTATTAGTTTTGGGACACCAACATGGCAGCTGGGACATCACGTGTTTATAAAGCGTTTTCAGGTGACATCATGGCAGCCATGTTGGTGGAGCAAAAGAAAGAAACGGCATCCATGTTGGAGGAGGGAAAAATTCTTTTGGGAATTGAACTCCATTTTCACGCAAATTCTTCCTTTTGTTTCAGGAAACCAATGTGGCTGTCAATAAGTTATATTATCTTTATGCTAATTAGACTCACCAGCCTCATTTTAAAGCAAAAATTCTTTTCGATTTTTTTACATGCAAACGAGGCCTACTGAGGACAATTAGCATAAAGAGAAAAGAATAATTTATTAGCCGCTATTTATGAATTTGTTGTATGCTCTTCTGGTTTTAATGAGAAAAAAGGTGTAGTGCTGCACTTGGGTATTGCATTTTTGGTACATTTCTTCACCGTCCTCCGCAAAACACGCAGATTCATGGTTCCGCGGACTCGGTACACGTGCATTTGAATTACTTATTCTCCTTGGTAGCTTCAACAGTGCCATTCGCATTACCTTTTGTTTCTGGATAGCCAAATTGCGATTGCCGAGCAAGTGAGAATAAGAAATGGTAGTTATCATAAGGACAAGTACAGTCGGCCGAGGAAAGAAAGGAACGTTCAAGAGGGTTTTGCGACTTTCGTTCCCCTGTGCTAGGCGCTGGCTATTTTTGTTTGCTTTGCGTTCTGATTTTATGAACTCGCTTGATACAACCAAAATTCCGTACTGATTACTTCATTTTGTGGATGGCTGAGGAGTGTAATTCCATTTAAATTCCCAATCTTTCGTTCATGTTTCTGTCCAGGAAACTTGGCTTTTCGACAAAAGAATTTAAGATAAGGCGACATTTCCCGGAATCATTTCCATATATTAGGTCAAACATGGGTATAATTTGTAAATAAACCCCTTCTGGCGCTGGTATGTCGGCTGGTAATGTCCGTGGCTGAGGGATTGTCCGAAATATTTGGCCGAGAAGCGAAGCTTCGAAGGCAAATATGATGAAAACATAAGACGAATTCTAATATTTACAACAACCTAAAAGTTTGATGCTTCTGTACTAGTACGACTGCACTTGAACGAAACTAACCTTTTTCAAATTATAATTTTCTTTCGTAAACTGAAATGATACCTTTGTCTTAAAGGGAACGTTCACTTCTACAAAAACGTTACTTTAAATCACAGGAAATAACCTTTGCAGTCAAATCTGTCTAAATTTCTTTCAAAGAAAGCCTTTGTATCCAAAATCAGTAAGTTTTAGAATCGCCTATTTTTGTTTCCAAACTTCGCCGGCGCCGCCATCTTGAATAATTGTGGCGTCTTACGGTTGCCCTATTGTTATTAGGCAAAAGCACTTTGTGTTAGAACAATAGGGCAACCGTAACACGTCACAATTATATATTCAAGTTGGCGGCGCCCGCGAAATTTGGAAGTGAAAATAAGCGATTTTAAAATTCAGTTGTCCTGATATAAACACTTTCTGTAGCAAGAGTGGAGGTTCCCTTTAACCAAAACCGAAGGATACACGTTAAACATTTACAGTGAACTTAAACCTAGTATACTCTAAATTCAGGGGGTGAAGAGGAATGATGGAATAAGAATAACATCTTTTTTATGTTGGAATAGTGGAATAATGTCATTTACGGGGCGGAATAACGGAATAACGACTTCCTTTGGAATAATGAAATAAGTTTTTCAACGGAATAAAGAGTTCTTTTTTACTGGAAACATAGAAGAACGAAAATTTTCGAGTTGGAATAATGAAATACCGAACACCCGATTATTCCTCTTCACCCCCCCCCCCCCCCTCCCTCCCCCGATCTAAATAGTCACAATTAATTCCGTCATAGTTGAGTTCTTCGAATCGGTTCTTTCAGACACCTTGTGCAACAAACCGAATATGAACAAAACTGGAACACTCACCCAAAACACCACTAAGCTTTCTATTAATTTTCTCTTAATTTTCTCTCTCGAGCTTTCCTTCTTGCGTTCGTTTGCCTCGGCAGTTCGCTGTATGGCTCGTAACTTTCCCTATTTTTTTCCTCGCTTTCCTTTACAGCGCTAGCTGTTCCCTCTTAAATATATTGTCTTGCTTACCGCCACCGACAGAGGAGTTTTGCCGTCGAACTTTCAGTGGATGTTTCCTACTAATGTGTTTAGCAGTGATCTCTTGGCATCCATCTACTCTTCCGACCGTTTCAAGAATACATTTATTATAACCTCAAGTGTTAAAAGAAATAATGAACATTGACTTTAACATTGATATTTTAATTGGATTTATAATCAATACAATTTATACTTAGTTTTGTAATTTTATCTCTTTTAGTTTTATGAATATGTAATTCAGCCTTCACGGGCTGCCATTTATTTAGTCAATAAACTATCTAACTAACTATCTAACTATCTAACTACTCTTCCATTCACCTTCTTCTCCTCAAATGATTAGTCTTCTTCGACTCGTTCGTCTTCTTTCCTTCAGCTGTGCACCCACTCCGACCAAAAACAACGATACTTCTATACACGAATAATTACTGGGAAAATGGAAATGGAAATGGAAATGGAAATGGAATTTGTTTACCCACGGAACACCTTAAGAGCACTCAGGAGCTCGTTCAACATTTGTCCGTGCATTCCGGATAGAATTTGGAATTTGGCAGTGTTGGTTTTTCTGGAGAGGGGAAAACCTGAGTACCCGGAGAAAAACCTCTCAGAGCAATGAGAGAACCAACAACAAAATCAACTCACATATGGCGCCGAGACCGGGAATCGAACCCGGGCCACGTTGATGGAAAGCGAGTGCCCTCACGACTGCCCCACCCCTGCTCTAACTTCTATAATTAGCACATATGTTCGTTACATACGTATTGTTAACACGGTACCATACATTCCTATATTTACAACATCATACCAAATCAACACTTAAGGGACAATCAGCTTACAAACATAACTTACAATACGTGATACTGCGACGGCGATAAACACTGCATCATTAACACTAAAAGGTAACAAAATAGTAAGACAAAAAACCGGAACGAATGAAGTCTAATTACAAAGATAAAGAATGGAAAATTCCGTCACAGTCCAGTTGTTTAAAACACGATTGAATTAATCCTTGGTTATTGTGAGCTTTGATTCCAGTTTCTATACAACTTGTTAAAGGGTTTTTCAACGCATTGTTTTGGGGTGGTCTCGTTGGTGCCGTCGTCGTTGCACAGGCACCCTATTTTAGGTTCAAGTTTTCTATACTGATGATTTTGTCACTGAAAGTGAATCTGTATTGTTTCAGGACGTCGACTTGAGGGATCTCAGAGCGCCACACAATTAACAGATGAGCAAGGCAAACTCTCAGAGAAGATTAAAATGATGAAAATGTCGGCAACAACGATGGAAAGTAATCTTGAGGTATCCAAGGCAGTTGATCTATCAAGACAACAAAAGGATGTTGACTGGGTTCCTGGGTTGGCCCTTTATTCGCCTGTCGTGGAGGGTGACAAGGCAAAACAACTGTCAGAAGAGGATTATACCCTGAGTCAGGGAAATATTCCCACAAAGGCTACCCGACCCTTGGGTCTTCCAGAGGAAATGGAAATCTTTGTCATGACTCCTTATGGACTCATCACTTTAGAAGTCGGACCAAATGATTCTGTTGAGAAAGTAAAGACCAAAATTTTGGAGAAAAAAGGGATACCAACCAACAAACAAAAACTTACTTTTGGTGGCAGGAAACTGAAAGATGGCCGCACTCTAGCTGACTACAACATTCAGAAGGAATCCACACTTCATTTGGCGTTACGATTCCGTAGTGGTATGCAAATCTTTGTCAAAACGGTCACTGGTAAAACTATCACTCTAGAAGTCGAGCCAAGCGATTCTATTGAAAACGTGAAGACGAAAGTTACGGACAAAGAAGGGATACCACCCGATCAACAAAGACTTACCTTTGCTGGCAGGAAACTGAAAGATGGCCGCACTCTAGCTTACTACAACATTCAGAAGGAATCCACACTTCATTTGGCGTTACGATTCCGTAGTGCTATGCAAATCTTTGTCAAAACGGTCACTGGTAAAACTATCACTCTAGAAGTCGAGCCAAGCGAGTCTATTGAAAACGTGAAGACGAAAGTTACGGACAAAGAAGGGATACCACCCGATCAACAAAGACTTATCTTTGCTGGCAAGGAACTGGAAGATGGCCGCACTGTAGCTGACTACAACATTCAGAAGGAATCCACACTTCATTTGGCGTTACGATTCCGTAGTGCTATGCAAATCTTTGTCAAAACGGTCACTGGTAAAACTATCACTCTAGAAGTCGAGCCAAGCGAGTCTATTGAAAACGTGAAGACGAAAGTTACGGACAAAGAAGGGATACCACCCGATCAACAAAGACTTATCTTTGCTGGCAAGGAACTGAAAGATGGCCGCACTCTAGCTGACTACAACATTCAGAAGGAATCCACACTTCATTTGGCGTTACGATTCCGTAGTGGTATGCAAATCTTTGTCAAAACGGTCACTGGTAAAACTATCACTCTAGAAGTCGAGCCAAGCGAGTCTATTGAAAACGTGAAGACGAAAGTTACGGACAAAGAAGGGATACCACCCGATCAACAAAGACTTATCTTTGCTGGCAAGGAACTGGAAGATGGCCGCACTGTAGCTGACTACAACATTCAGAAGGAATCTACACTTCATTTGGCGTTACGATTCCGCAGTGGTATGCAGATCTTTGTCAAAATGGTCACTGGTAAAACTATCACTCTAGAAGTCGAGCCAAGCGATTCTATTGAAAACGTGAAGACGAAAGTTACGGACAAAGAAGGGATACCACCCGAACAACAAAGACTTCTCTTTGCTGGCAAAGAACTGGATGATGGCCGCACTGTAGCTGACTCCAACATTCAGAAGGAATCCACACTTCATTTGGCGTTACGATTCCGTAGTGGTATGCAGATCTTTGTCAAAACGCTCACTGGTAAAACTATCACTCTAGAAGTCGAGCCAAGCGAGTCTATTGAAAACGTGAAGACGAAAGTTACGAACAAAGAAGGGATACCACCCGACCAACAAAAACTTATCTTTGCTGGCGAGATACTGGAAGATGGCCGCACTCTAGCTGACTACAACATTCAGAAGGAATCCACACTGCATCTGAAGTTGCGACTCCGTGATGGCATGCAAATTTTCGCAAAGTTGCTGAATGGAAAGCTGTTCGCGTTAGAAGTGGAACCCGATGAGCTTATCGAGAACGTGAAGATGAAGATTCAGGCCATGGTAGGCATCTCCCCTGATGAACAGGAGCTTATTGGTGACGGGAGGAAGCTCGAAAATGGTCGAACTTTGCGTTACTACAATATTCAGAAAGATTTTACTTTGACCGTTGTTTTAGTCATGGACATTTATGTAACATTTCCATCAACTGAAAGGGTATTACCGCTGGCAATCAAATCAAGCGATACCATCAGGGATCTGAAGAACAAAATTCAAGCCCAAGAAGGATTTCTGGCTGAGAAACAGATTCTCATGTTTAATAGCGAGGAACTGAAAGATAGCTGCATCGTGGCAGACTACAACATTCAGAATGGCTCTCTCCTGCTTGGTCTTCCGGGAAAGCGATAGAGATCGAAAATGCGTTTTAAGTTAATTAATCAAAGAGTAGATCACATTTCAGAGAAAGCAGCAGAATCGTGATTTTCAAAGAGGTCAACTCAAATGTTTTAACGGTAAAATCCTTTATAAAAGTTATTAATAATTCATGAAGGAGTAAGCCAATTCAAAAAATGCAATTTGAGTCACGTGAATGTCACTGTAAACCCAATGCAAACTGTAACTGTGTGAAAGCTCGGGAAGCGCTTGAAAAGGTAGCAAGGAAAAACTGGGGTTTGTGAACTAATAATGAATTATTGCTCTCGAATAAGTATTCTGTATCAACTTGATACAAAATACTAACGAGATGCTTCCGTGAAGCATACACTGGGTTGCCTGTGGTACGTGCTACAGAAAATCAGAAGGCACTGAATTGTGTGGTATTGAAATACAGCATTCCAGTCTCTGAAGAATAACAAATAAAAGAGAAGCGAGAAACATTGGCTTCGGGGCTGACATGTTGATAATTTTCAACAGGGGCACCCAACGTCAATTTTCGGAAAATATCTGTTCGGAAGACGATTTGATATCTAGAATTTTCGGAACATTTGTTCTAAAATTTCTTGCTTGCCTGCCTGTCCTAGGATTTTCGAACATCTAAAAAATGAAATAATTGCCCATTTTTGACGGATTTTTACCCTGAAAAGGTCACCTAGAATTTTCGGGAGACCTTTTTCTGGCTGAAATTTTCGAAAAGGTATGTTTTGATCCTTATAATTTTCGGATCACTAGACTTTCAGCTAGGAAATCCGAACAGATAAAAACAATTTAGGAGATAACAATATGCCTATATCTACCGTTTAAACACCAAAACACGTTTAACAATGCTATGTTTAAGTGGTTTTGAACTATATTCTCGTTGGGTGCCCCTGTTTCAAGTTCCCTCACAACTTCTTTTCACCACAAGTGTGCCCTCTGAGCATCTGACAGCTTTGT
>NC_090883.1:28182170-28187170 GCF_036669925.1 Montipora capricornis | reverse complement strand
TTTCAACAAAAATAGAAGTGTTAGCGTTATAGATCACGGTAAATTCATCTGTTTATCATAACCAGAGGAACTCGTGCATTTTCCCGCGCGTGCAGCTTCGATCTTGTTTTTGTCCATATTTGGGCATAAAAGATTGATGTCATAAAATCCCCAACTTTGTTGCAAGGAAACGAGTTGCAAGTTACACGCTTCAAGGTCATGTGCTTCTGGTTTTAACCCTTTGACTCCCAGGAGTGATCAGCATGTAAATTCTCCTCACAATTTCCATGAAATGTCAGTCAAACACGTACTGAGAATGAAGATAATTACCAGCTTAAAATATGTGATCTTGATATAACACCAAATTTACCATGACTACCGCAACAAAGAAACCTATCGTATTCGTTAGGAGAATGAACGATTGGATCTTGGGAAATGAAAGGATTAATTTAAGTCCATTAGGTCCAAGTTATGCGGTAAGAAGCACTCACCTGTGACTGCCTGTTTCTGACTACTTGACTTTTCTGTTTTCTTCCTTTGCGTAAAACAGAACCAATAGTGCTCAAACCTTTTTCTTTATTAAGGTGTGTCTACATGACTGGTAGCTGGTCAAGGTTTCGAAATTACTAATATAAATGACCTGTAGTCCGGTTATTTTTCAAATGGAAGAAAAATCCGACTCGATTCGAACCCGTTCAAGCCTGAATTTTACAGGCTTTCCTTTCTTTACTGCTCAAGTTACGTTAATATATTAATAATTACGATGATCACCATCTTAACTTGATTCATTTTTCCGCAGTTCAAGTATATATCATGGCTTTCATGTGTATTAACGTTCGTCAAATATTCTTGTAAAATTTTCTCGTCGTAGCCAGGCTAGAAAAGGTTATTAGCATTAAAACACAAGAGTGTTTTGTTTGGCCGCCATTCTGAAAGAGGCCTACACTGCTTGGCTTTGGCCGATCACAGTGCTTGTTAAAAGAACACTTCAAAAAGGGATAGTACCGATTATGGTGGTTGATGCCGTATTGATAGCCGAGAAGACCCTGGAGGGGAGGGTTTTGTATCACTAATAAAAGACCTATGGACCTCAACAAACAAAACTTTTTACAGAGGGGAATTTCAAACATGCTTATGCCCGCAAATACGGACGAACAGTGTTTGACGGATGATCGGATTGAAGGACAAAAATGAACGATGTTGATGTCCCCAAATTTCTCAGGGTCAGGGAGTCATAAATATAAGAACCAACAATTCCCCTCCCCCCCCCCCCCTCCCCCCCACTTCAAGAGTTGAAATTTGTTTCGCCTGAAGTCCCAATGAAGTTGGAGGGTGCAAACTGCAGGTTGCAGATCATTGTTTCACCACAGCTGAAACAAGCCAAATCTTTACTAATGCTAACATTAGGCCTAAACACGATGCTTTAAATAATTTTTTAAGCCTAAGGTTAGCATTTTTGTGAAGGTTTGGGTTGTTTCAGTGATGACCTGCAACCCTAACTTGCAATTTACACCCTCTGCCATGAATTTCCCGTATCCTCCACATTCGCCTAGGGATCTTCTCTTGGGAACGCTGATGACAAGTGGATAAACCAGAATGCTGTAAATGCTATATAAACCGGGCGAGGTATTTGTAGGAGTGGAAACACTGAGTTTTCATTGGCATACCCAGAAACGCGTGCATGGACTTAGAACTCGAACCTGGGAATAATGATTGACCTGTCACCTAACCACTTGACTACCACACCGAAAGCTGCTCAGGGACAATATCTTAGACACTATTTGATAATGCTGAATTAGTATCACCCAACTATTGGACTAATGCAAATCCTACATTTTAATTGGCGTGAAAGGCGTGACGCTTTCTTTTGTTTTATTCCCAAATAAATATTCCTTCAACTTGCATTTGCTAACTTTATTATTGCCCTCAAGGGCCACGGGTCAACAGTCCATTTGGCCTCGCCTCATGGGCTATTTTGACCCGTAGCCCTTGCGGACTACGGGTTCAATTGTTAATTATCACTCGGCAACAATACTAAACACTACAAAAGGTAGGCTATATTACCAAACTTCATGACAAAGCTAAACATTTTAAAATCAAAGCTTATGCCTAATTAATTTAGCTTAGGCCTAATTACTCTTCAGCGATGATATTCTATGCGAGACTTAAATAAAATGTTTTTTGAATGTGCGGTGTCTTATCTTCAGTGGTGAGGTGAAAAGAAGCGGTTCTTACAGTGTATAGAGTGTATAGAGTTGAAACTTCCAGGTTCAAATCCAATCCACGGATGTGATTTTTATTTTCCTTATTTTCTCTGCTACCACAAGTCCTAAATTAACGAGAATAGTAAATTCAAAGCTTGGCAAATTAGGAATTAATGATAATCGTTAATCTGGAGAAGACCTAAGTAAGTTGCCCATGGAGGAGCTGGGGACCTTGTAACTAGCTCACATGGTTGAATGGCATTATTTTTACGCGCTTCCCTGGGTCGAACATTGTAATTTGAAGAAGGCGCCATTTTTTGACTCGGTCAAAGTCAATTTCCATAAAAAAATTTCAAATCCTCACTGTAAACAAAATGCTGCATGTAAGATAGTGATGGAAAGGGCCTTTTGGGAAACATGGAAGGGAAGAGAATCCTCAAGTCACTTCTGAACGGAGAAATAGATGGTCTTTATGAAGACACTAAGGTATAAGATTAGCATTAATTTTTTTGCTCGTGTATCAAAAAGTCTAATTTTATCCTGCTCTTTTTCTGCCCGTAGAATTATCTAGCGCCACTACAGTTTCCCGTGAAAAACAAAAATGGAGTGAAGGGAAACAAAACTTCAGAGGAAACTATCCCCAAATACACTTTATTTTGTACCAAATTTTTACGATGTGCTGTCGAGACCTTGAAAAAAGTGAAGGCAAAGGCTGGTAATCTGTATGAAATCACTGCCTCGTTGAAACTAGGTGCGTTGGACAGGAACCTTTTGAGATAAGGGAAGAAAATTGCATTAAAGCCAGTTTTGACATTTCAAAATTTCCATCTTGACAGTCTTAAAAAGACTATTAATTTTTTCCTACCTTCTTGTTTTAGTGGGATCCTTGCTAAACAACACATTAGCTGTGCAGGATGGGTATTATTTCAGGTTTATATCTTCTTTGGACCAACTTGCCAAAACAATCTACCTTATCATTGTCCAGCTAATAGGCAAGTCACAGTATGTCAGTGCACTGGGACATGCAAGTGACCTGCTCAAATTTATACAACATGTGAATTCTTGCAAGAGCCACGACAGTGAGAAAACAGTTAAAGAACTGACATCACTGGCGCTACGTGCTTCTGATACTTTACTACAAGGAGCAGGAAAACTTGAAGAGGTAAAAGTAACGGCTGCACAGCGACCATCACACCTTTGCGTTGTTTTGGAATGGAGGAAACTATCTTTACAATTCCAAGCAGAAGCAATCATGCATGCATCCCTGAAATCCTTGGTTGATAGAACTCTGAAGTGTGGAACGAAATATCAGTTGGATTGTGGACAAAATAATGTTAATTTTAAATGTCTGGCAAGCTTCTTTGAGTCTCTTTTTAATGTGGTCTTGTCCAAAACAGAGAAAGTGATCAGTGGTGGGAAGGATTCCTTGTTATTATTGGCTGAACTTGGATTTCACTATGGCAGGATTTGTAGCAAAGCTGGAATGGCAACACAAGCTTTGACTGTGTTTGATAAAATGCTAGAAATTTGTGAAAGCACAGGTCATGGTATAAATGGGCATACTAAAACGCACTTACCTTCGCAAGTTTGTTGTTGTGTGTGTTTCATTTGCAAGGCTACCATTTCATTAAACTGTACAAATTCGAAATCTCAAAGTAAAAATTACAATGAGCAGTTGCTGGTTGAATGCAACAGACTTCTTTCTCAGGTGTTAAAATGCAAAATGTCATCCTTGCCAACACTGAAACTCCTTTCCGATGCTTTGGAGTATTTCAGAATAAGTTTGCAAAGTGCATACAACAAAGGAACCGGTGTTAATCAGAACAATGTTCCCATTCTTTTGTGGAAAACATTTTGGGAGACAACACAGTTGCTGCAGTCATATGTCACTGTTTTGTCCTTACAATGTGAACGATTGAAACATGATATCCGTAAGATCAACAGTGATTCATGTACACAGTTAAGGCAGCAGATTCATAAGATAACAGACAGACAAGTGGGGGTCCTGAGCTTCATTATTTCTTCATTTCAAGATCAGTTGAAATCTGATAAGCTGACACAAAATGATTGTAACAGTGACGCAAGGTCAGTTGTGAGCTACATGTATTTTGGAACTTGCAAAATGCACAAAGAAAATCCCTTTAAACTTGAGCTACATCTTCCAATATTTGTAACTTTAGTGGAAACCACATGGTGTGGTGCAGTTCTCACAGTTGCACTGCATTTAAGTCCTACTCTGACCACTAGCTGAATTTGTCTTCAGAGGTCACAAATTTAACTCTACCATGTTCTAGTTTCCGTTTACCATGCGGGGTTCTTTAAGCGCCAAAATGTAAACAATATGACTATATTTCTCAAAACATTACATGTATATGTTGTCGGTCAAATCCTTTTTCAGGTTGCATCCGTAATTGGTGATCCTCATTTTACCTAGGTTGAATATTAAAGCAGCTATCAATCCTCCAAAAAGGACTGAAAACACCTCCACCTTCCCTCAAGCACTGTCTTACCAATCTCGACACATCATCTGAATGATTTAATTTATCTTATCAGTTTCTGTATTCATTATGCAGTTATCGACATTACAACATAGTAAGAGATCAAAGAACTGTATTGTGCATTCACCGGTACTCGAATTCGGATCCTCCAGATCTGTGGTCCTGCACCTTCACCAATACACCACAACAACGAACATGCTTAACCCATTAATGTTCTTTAATAATTTTCATTATTTACTTTTGTGTAATAAGTCAGCTGATATTCATGTATAATAACCAAAATTAGTATATACTAAAACAGTGGATAGCGTTGAACTTG
>NC_090883.1:28152170-28177170 GCF_036669925.1 Montipora capricornis | reverse complement strand
TGATTGGAGAGTATAAAATGCTGTGTCTTACTAGGCTATTGTAGCTTTAAAAAGATTGCGCTCATGCATAGGGATTGTTTATGTATTTTTTGGTTCAGAACCCTGTGCACTGCCTTAGCTGAGCAGGAAGACACGGAAGATATTGATGGTGGGCAGCTTTGTTTGGTTCTTCAAGAGGAACTTGCCTGCTACAAGGCAAAAAGGTGGGGTATTATTATACTAATCAAAAAAGTGTGTGCTTAGCACTCTGCAAGCTCACATGTAGCAGACTTCAGACAGGACTTCTCCAGCATAGTCAAGATCTTTGATCTGCAATATACATTTTGTAGACTAGTGTTTTTTGTTTCAAAATCTTTCCTTACCAACCCTATTTTCCGTATTCCTTTCCCTGATACAGTAATGGTTCTTGGAATGGAAGTACCTGGCCAGGTTTCAGAAATTCTCCAGACGTGAGGGTTGTATTCTTCTTTGGGCATGCTCAAAACATACAAACCCCATGGAATTTCCACACTACCTCCTTCCATTCTTGGAATGTGGTCAACAGTTGATTAGTGTAAAAATATCTGTGAACTTTAATTAATTTCAGGGCTGTCTCTAGCTCTTAAAGAAGATAGGGAAAGAAGGAAAGTGGGAGTGGTCAGGGGGTATGGTGTTAAACTCATTTACAGTAAGATCTGGCTATGCCCTTTAGTGACAGCCCTTCAAGCTTTGAATGTTCTGTAAAGAGAGTCATACAAAGCACTGAAATGCCAATCTGTTGTCAAAATTTTCCCAGCTATGATACTGCAGTGGAGCAGATTGCTGTCATTAAGCAGCTTTTGGAACTATACATTGTACAGGAGGATGAGTTTGCATATGGTTCCAGTATGATAGAACTGGCAATAGCTCTACACCGTCATGGAGATTCAGCACAAAACAATGACAAATGAGTAGAGTGGCAATATTACTAACAGACCCTACAATTGCCTAAAACTTTAGCAGAATACCAATTCATTATTTAAAGCCAGTCTTGATAATAATTGTTCAAATTTTACATATCCAGTGATAAGCCTTTTCAACAGTAATCTAGCCAAGAGATTAAAAAAAAAGCTGGTAATGGGGCTGTCTCTATTTCTCGTTTATTTTAATTTGCAGGTCTGCACTCGAGTGTTGTCGAGAGGGTACTGCTCTTCTTGAGCAATTATCACATAAAATGGCAGAAACCAATCGTGATGAAGAGTGTTATTCATCAGTTGCACAGGACAGACTTGCAGCTGCTTATCTTTGGCAGGCAATGCTAGAACACAAAGCAGCAATGGAGGAGAGACAAACAGAGGAAAAACTGGAACTTACTGAGAGTTTTGATGCGAATGAGGTGTGGCTGTTAATCACTTCTTGCAAATTCACACCTCCAACAGAGTTGCTGCTAGCTAACATTTTGTACAGGCAGAGCTGTCTACAAGCTTTGCAATCCATTGGCGAGTGCATAGTGGTCCAAGAACTCATTAATTTACAGCTTTACAGTTTTCCAGTCATCAGTCAAATTAAGGGTCATTTCAAATTCACAGTACTGTACACTGTAGCTGTAAGGAGCTTTTAATTAGAAATTTTCTGCAGTTTCAAGTGGTATTTCACCATCTCAAGTACTACACATGTAATTTCCCTCCCAATGCAGCCTGTATTTTTCAACACAATCATTCATTCACTCAAGTTGGTGACTGGTGTGAGTGGGTGTGATATGGCTACAGGAATTTATCAGCAATGGGATGATGTCTTTTTAGAGAGTGGCTGGTCACATAAGCCTTGCATAATTTACAGGTGCTCACCTTCCATTTAAGCCAGGTTTAGTTTAATAGTGGTTTGAAATACTCACGGGTCCAACTACATGTATCTCTGGTTCTCTCCTGGCCCTGTCTTTAAGCATCCCCCTCTGTTTTGGAGTCATTGACATTGGTGTAGTCAGCTGGATCCCTAATGCTAGCAATAAATTTTCATGGTGTATGTAACTGTGTAATTTGTTTAAAACAGACCTCCATTTAAATCTGTACTTCTCCATTTAAATCTGTACTTTTTGAAAGTGATTATTTTTCACGAAACACGCGGTCTATTTTAATTGTGGTTTTCCCGGCGGAATGATTCCTCCTTTCGACCAATCATGAAATTGTTTACAGAAATCATATGAACCACAGACGGAACAATCTGCAAGTTAACCAATGAGAAGAGGTCTTTTCTATTTCAATTAACACGTCCTCTGGCGTTTATTTTAAGCACAGCTTTTACCTTGTCACGCACTTAAAATCGTACAAGCGGGTTTTCAATTTGTTTCATTCCATGTATACCGTCGAATTTTCTTCGATTATAGTCGTTTATTTCAAACTGCAATTCATCTCCTTTGCTTGCATAAATTTTATAAAACGCAGATATTCTATTGGGAATATTATAATGCGCTTTTGACTAGACAAGCCGATAAGACATCTACAGTATTTACACATCTCGTGTACATATCAAGCTTGTCTTAAAAATCTACACTCACGAGGCTTCGAAAAGTTGAAGACCTCAAATGTCTAAACCTTCAAGTTTAGTCTACAATTTCCTAATCTTCCTCTTGTGTGTGTATTTTGTATGGTTTATCTGTAGTTTCCTCTTCGGCGGAATGATTCCGCCTTTCGGCCAATCATGAAATTGTTTACAGAGATCATATCAACCACAGACGGAATCGTCCGCAAGTGAACCAATGAAAAGAGGTCTTTCTTATCAATTTCAATTATCACGTCCTCTGTCCTCTGGTGTATTAAACGTACATTCGGGTTTTCACTTTGTTCTATTCCATGTATACCGCCGAATTTTCTTCGATTGTAGTTGTTTATTTCAATCTGCAATTCATCTTCTTTTCTTGCACATTTTCTCACTGATATGTTTGCTGTGATGGTCCGAAAGAACACCTCATTCGATTTCGCTAAACACATGCAGAGATTTCATCAAACGCAGATATTCTCTTGGGAATATAATATGAAACATTCCGTCCGATAAGACATCAACAGTATTAACGTATCTCGTGTACATATGAAGCTTGTGTAATTAACAGGTTTGGAAAAGTCAAAGACCCCAAATGTACAATAGAGTACAATTTCCTAAACTTCCACTTGTGTATGTGTTTTACTCGTAATTTTTTTATATTTTATTTGTAGTTTCCTCTTCAGCGGAATGATTCCGCTCTTCGACCAGTCATCAAATTGTTTACAGAGATCATATCAACCACATAACAGTACTTAAGTTAACCAATGTCAAGAAGTCTTTCTTATCTATTCAGTTACATAAAACACTTCCTCGGATGTTCACTTTACGCACAGGCCAACCTACCCAAAAAGGGAGTACCGGCAAATTCATCACTTCCTCTGATAGAATTTCAAAGTCACTCACGATCTTTTCATATGTTGTATTGTATGGTTTTCAATTTGTTCGATTCTATCTGCTATCCGTGTCGTCTAATTTTCGTCAATTTTTTCGAACAAATTCCTAACTCAATTGGCAAATTCATCTCGTTTACTTTGCCTGTTGTATTCACGCGATGTGATGGTCCAAAGCAGCATTCTATGTGACGCAAAGAGGGTTACTTGATATTGAATGATATTTAATGAACGCAGTGGTTTTCTTCGTTTCACCCGAAACTTCCCGCTAGCTAATTTGGCCTAAAGATTTTCTCACTGACACCTACTTACGTATTGATATCCGATGTGTACATATCAAGCGGAAATTTCGTGTCACCAGGTCGGGGAAGGTCAAACAGCTCAAAGGTTCATCTTCTCTTGCGTGTGCGTTTATGTTTGATTGTTTCCAACAACCCTATGAATTCGCCAGAGACACTGTCTTTCAAAAAATGTCTTAAGTAGTAGGCTTCAAAACGATGGTTGTTACTTACCCGAGTCACTTTTTCCTGCCTTTCCTACCACAATCCTCTGCTCGTTTGAAGTAAATAGGCGTCCTTTACGTCGCATCTCGTTGCGTTTGCGAGGTAACTGGTGTTTCAGCAGCTACAGCAATTTACACTAGGTTGCTGTTAATTTGCTGCACTTCGAGTTCATTTGGTGCTTAAAATACACGCATCGAAAGCCCTGTACGAAATCGTTCAGTGCAATCTGATTTGCCATCATGGTGCAAAGATTGAGGGCCGGACAGAATATACTGTTCGCGCTGGCGCGAAATGTGGCGCGAAAATGTATGATATAACAAATGTATCACAAAGCCATGTAATATGATATATTTATTCATAGCCATTTGTTAACAGAGCCCGGTGGAGAACACTAAAGCTTACCATATTTTATACACTCTGACAATGACAAACAGGAAGCTCCTATTCAGACCTCTTTGCAGTAATGAGGGCAAAAATACTGGCGCCACGCTTCATAGCATTCTTCGGTGCATTCTTTTTTTCTGGTACGTCACATACACCTTAAAGTGGGGCAATGTCACTAATCGACAGCCTGTTATCGCCTGAGGAGAACTTTCTCCTTTTTGATTTACCGGGCGATTGCAGAGAAAGGCAGCTAAGATGCTGTCTTACGCCTCTTTCAAACAATGCATTATTGTAGGATTGATTTGTGTTTTCTGTTGTCATATTTGCGATGTAAATGAAATTTTAAGTTTTTGCAACCTTTACTAGTTCCTTCCTAAAGGTTTTGAGGTTGCTTGGAATTTAATTTGCCGTTATTTACAGCAACAACTGGATCCGGGTTCTGGGCGTGCCATCTCAGAATTGTTGAAGCTGTCAACTGAATTTACGAGAGAACGAAAAGTCTGAACCCGGCAAAGTGGAAAGTCGTGGGAACGCCGATTTCATGAAGCTTGCGTTAAAGCAAATGTCGGTTCTTTTTACTTTTTATTTCAGGGATAAAAGATTGTCCGATGAGTAAATTTATAAGCCTGTATTTTGCATTTGCCGTACACCAGTTTTAAGGACGCCGCCTTTTCGAAGGCAGTCGGCATGCACACACACCCACACACTGAAACAAATTGACAAGTCCCTGATTAGTTAGACTCTTTAAAAATTCCCTTTTCTTTGGCCTTATTTCTTTCCGCTCTTTTTTGATGGACGTGCTTCTTTCCTCCGCTTAATTGTTTTGCTTCTTTTACCAGCCTATAGAAAAGTAACACTGGTTAGTGGTGACATTTGATGACCGTGGTTGTGAACTTCGGAACATCAGAAAGACAAATCATGACGAAGCCTTGTTTCACCTGGCTCGATCATGGAGATTGCTGTATGATAGGTTTGCCTTCATTTGCAGGATCACATTTAGTTATACTCCACAGCTTCCACTGCAAGTAGGCTATCTGATGTGGTCAACCAGTTAATCGTCAAGGGGAAATTTCCACTCACGGGTTGGATGTTTTCTTTCTTTTCTAACTGTCGGAGCAAGTTTTTGGTAATGCTACAGTTAGAGCATCAGGCATTATGCCCGCACAATGGGAAATTTTTTAAGCATAATGCAAAAAAACGTATCTTTCATTGATTTCGATGAAACGTCCAGTAAAATGTCTCTACAGGACTATATTGAGAGCTCAGCCAATAGAGAGATGAAAATTGAAATATGTTCTAGAGAGCGAACGGATCAGAGAGGGATCTAACAATCGAGTTTGGAGGTGTAAACTGATATGACTGTTATATAATTCCTTGACATCCGGAAATAATCTCCGTTACGATTTCTGTTACTTGCTGCAGCTTTTGGTCATTATAGTGAAAGATCGCAACCCGGTGAATCTTGGGGATTGTTCATTAAGTAACACAAAACGTTTCTGTTTCAATGAAAGCTGGTCGTAACGTTTTCGTCAGGGAAAGAAATAACTGATCAGAGACAGAAGCTACTTGACAATGCCTTATCAGTGGAGTTGGGGTTGGTTGTACCATCTTTATCAATAAGACGAAGGGAGGAGAAAAAATACATGTTGAAATTGAAGTGTGACTGAATTCCGTTAAGGTGTGATGAGCGGATATTAAACAACGATGTGCCTGGAGAGTAGTAACTAAAGCTTTATTTAACACGTGCATTTACAGCCCTCAATTGCTGCTCTTCATTCCATTTTTACTGTCTTTTTCTTTCTGGTCTGTCAAAAATCTAATAAAACATTCAGTGCATTTCTCAGTGATGAAAAGAAAAATTGATTTGTGAGTGGACTTATGGCGTCTGACATGTATGGACACAAGGAATATAATGGAAAGTTACCTGTTGTACTAGAAGGCGTTTCTGAGTTGTTTGTCGATGCCTGGTTCACAATCACGCTGTCCGTGATGGCTGGCTGTTGTCTTATGAAATCCACCGCCATGACCACTATATAGTCCCTTACAAGTTGACAGATAACATTCAGTAAGTCGCCACCACACCAAATGGCCGGAACTAAAATTTTGGGAAAATTGCTTAATCACTACTTGAATCTGGTAAGGTAATCCATCTGTGGTCTGGCCTAAACGTAGGTAGAAAATGGAAAGGATTGAGTACATCGATTATAAAAATTGCTTAGAATAGATCATTAGCTTAAAAGTAATGCATTTCATAAAAAGAACTCACCCCTCCCCCTTCTCCGCAAACGCGTGAGATATTAGGGCCGTTTTTACGAGAGAAAATAAGCCGCGGCTTACATAAGACGCGAACACCGCATATAAATGGTACAAAATCTACCTTCACCGCTTTCGCAAGCCGCGGTTTGTCCTGGCCTGGGAGTTAATACTCGTATAAATAGTTCCTTTCGCGTATTATGTACGCCGTGGCCAGAGTAAGCCGCGGCTTATTTTCACTCGTATAAACGGCCCTATTATGTTATCATGTAAAAGTATAATTACACATTCAAGAGAATTCTACTTACAGTATCTAGTAGGGCCAAGTGCCCTTCGATAACGCTCCCATTTCTTCCAAGAAGGAAGCCACTTGCTCGTCTGAGAATGTAAGCTGCATGATGATAAAAATTCATGAACCCCAAAAGAAAACACTGTTTCATGTTTGAACGCCGATGAAAAACAGTTCTTCGATCATTGCCGGATATTTGTAGGGAAAATTGCCTTACTAATATTAACCAATCTGACGTGATTCCTCTTGGTCTAGTCAGATTCCTGAAACTTGATACTCAACATTGCGGTTATAGGTAACTCTTTTTGGTAACGGAGGTTATTTTCATATTTACCACACCACCAAATTATTTCTCCTCTGAACTCAAGTATCATTAGGATCACCAACTCAGTATATTATTACAATCAATAAGCGCTCATAATGCAGTATTTGCAATTTTTTTTTCAGTGAAGGAAAAGATATGCTAATCTAATCGAGTTAACGTGTAAGGGAATTAATTAAACCACTAGCCAAAAATGCAACCCACAGGGTTTTGCACTTCCCGTTATTTTGTGTTTCTTTAAAACATCAGAGAAGTGATCAGTTAACTCTAAATACAACAAGGTAAATAAAACATTGATCCTCGACCTCTGACACAGTCTATAGCTACAATGTAGATACCAGAGATTTGGGCCGATGTCATCTTTACAAAAATTACGCATTGTAGAAACTGCTTCTTCACATTTTATATATAACTTCAACATGCAAGTTACTACGAAAGACTTACAAGCAAAATACGGCAGAGCAGGAACCGCTCGCTTGCGATCATTTCGTGTCGTGTCAGTATATACGTTTTTATATATTTAATCGTAAATTTAATTTAAACAGAATAAGTTTTGCCCAAAACTTTTGCATGTATGTAGAGTAAATTTAATGCAAATTTTTTACTTTGATTTGTCCGATCTCTGATCTTCTTTCTGGAGTATCTTTTAAATAGGCGGCACCGTTTGGAAAAAAATATTACATTCACGCAATTATGGCCCTTTCGTTTAACGAGGAATAATTCCTTTAATGTCTTCGGTTCATTGCGAAAAAGAGAGAAGAGCACCCTAAGATTAGGATTCTAGATTCATTAATTCGAACCGGTCAGTGTCATTGGTTTTTGTTGTTTTCAACTTCATTATAAAGGAAAAGGAAAGGAAAAGAGCAAGCATTCTTCGTGGCGGACGGACAAAAGATACACATAATATAAAGATCGGTCGAAAAGCGTAATGATTCAGCCGAAGAGGAAACCACAAATAAAACATACACACAAAACATTTGAGGTCTTTGGCTTTTCCAAGCCTGGTGAGCGTAGATTTACTACACAAGATATGTAAATACAGTAACTGTAGATCCTGATGTTTAACTATTGGAATACTTTTGAGTCAAAAGCGAGATATTCCCAAGAGAATACCTGCGTAATTTGATGAAATCTCTGCATGTGTTTAGCGAAATCGAATGAAGTGTTCTTTCGGACCATCACAGCAAACACATCAATAAGAAAATGTGCAAGCAAAGGAAATGAATTGCAGTTTGAAATAAACGACTACAATCGACGGTGTACATGAAATTGAACAAATTGAAACCGGAATCAATAACACTAGAGGACTGAGGACGTGTTAATTGAAATTGATCAGAAAGAACTCTTTTCATTGGTTAACTTGCCGACTATTCCGTCTATGGTTGATATGAACAATTTCATGATTGGCCGAAAGGCGGAATCATTCCGCCGAAGAGGAAACTACAAATAAAACATACAAAATACACACACAAGAGGAAGATTAGGTAATTGTAGACTAAACTTGAAGGTTTAGCCATTTGAGGTCTTCAACTTTTCCAAGCCTGGTGCGCGTAGATTTACAAGTCACGCTTGATACATGTATGTGCACGAGATATGTAAATACTGTAGATGTCTTATCGGCTAATAAACTATCGGAATGTTTCGAGTCAAAAGCGGATTATAACATTCCCAAGAGAATAGCTGCGTTTTATAAAATCTCTGCATGTGTTTAACAAAATCAAATGAAGTTCTCTTTCGCACAATCAAAGCAAACATACCAATGAGACAACGCAAGCAAAGGAGACGAATTGCAGTTTGAAATAAACGACTATAATCGAAGAAAATTCGACGGTATGGTTGTACGATATTTAAGTGCGTGACGAGCGTGTTAATTGAAATAGATCAGAAAGACCTCTTCTCATTGGTCAACTTGCGGACTGTTCCGTCTGTGATTGATTTGATTTCTGTAAACAATTTCATGATTGGTCGAAAGGCGGAATCATTCCGCCGAAGAGGAAACTACAGATAAACCATACAAAATACACACACAAGAGGAAGATTAGGAAATTGTAGACTAAACTTGAAGGTTTAGACATTTGAGGTCTTCAACTTTTCGAAGCCTCGTGAGTGTAGATTTTTAAGACAAGCTTGATATGAACACGAGATGTGTAAATACTGTAGATGTCTTATCGGCTTGTCAAGTCAAAAGCGCATTATAATATTCCAAATAGAATATCTGCGTTTTATAATTTATGCAAGCAAAGGAGATGAATTGCAGTTTAAAATAAAAGACTATAATCGAAGAAAATTCATGCATTCATGCATTCATACATGGAATGAAACAAATTGAAAACCCGATTGTGCGATTTTAAGTGCGTGACGAGGTAAAGGCTGTGCTTAAAATAAACGCTAGAGGACGTGTTAATTGAAATAGATCAGAAGGACCTCTTCTCATTGGTCAACTTGCGGACTGTTCCGTCTGTGGTTGATTTGATTTCTGTAAACAATTTCATGATTGGTCGAAAGGCGGAATCATTCCGTCGGGAAAACCACAATTAATATAGACCCTCCTGATTGGTTTACAAGCGGAATGTTTCGTGAAAAATAATCCCTTTCAAAAAGTACAGATTTAAATGGAGAAGTACAGATTTAAATGGAGGTCTGTTTTAAATTAAACAGCTTGATGTTGTTGGCCTGGAAGAGGAGTTTGTGTCATCTCTTCATTCTGCATTAGAAACATGGGTCGGGTTGGTGGAAAGATCCATGAAGAAAGGCACTGATGGAAAGGTTTGTAACCTGACATTTACAGTGTGACGCACCTTACCGTGGTCACCCAGCAAACTTTATATTCTAATTCGCTGCCCCGCTCAACCGAATATAAAACATTTATCATGTAATAAGCAACCACTTATGGGGTGTGTCAACACGAGCCGTGTATAACCCTCTTTATTATGTCTTGTAAATCAAAACTGTCTAGAATTATCAACAATGTCTGCGCAAAATAACAAAAACTGAAATACAATCAAACAAAAACGCGTAGTGTATAGCATAAGCTTACAACAATCTGAATATAAGCTAGTAGATACAAAACAACAATTCAATGCTAGAAAATACTAATCGAACTTAGTCATTGGGTATTTAATTTAGAGGGTGAAGAGGCGATCGTATGACTCGAATGAATGTAAATGAAGACAACGCAGTATATATACCGACACCCCGCTAATGAACCATTGTGACAAAGTGTCACATAACACCCAAGGGAGGTTACGTAACCCATGATAAATACATTTCACATTTGACAATTACGTGTAAGTACAAGTACATCAACTCAAACAACCCATTCAACGGTGTTCAACTGCAACAGTGCGAACTTTGCAAGGAGGGGTGACTGTCAATCAAATTCACTCACCCTGATTGGCGTATAAGTTATAAAAAATTTTGTTAGGTGGCCACGGTAAGGCGTGTCGCACTGTAATAATAATAATAATAATTTTCAAAAAGTTAAATTAAAAAATAATAATAATAATAACAGCAACAAAGACCTGGAAATAGAAATAGCCCGCATGTGGCGGATGAGGACAGTGGTAATTCCTGTTGTTGTAGGTGCCCTTGGAGTTATTAGGAAAGGCACTCAAAAACATCTCAGTGAAATCGTGGGCAGGCAATAACAACTTCTGGAAATCCAAAAAACAGCACTTTTGGGAACAGCACAAATTCTGAGAGGTTTTTTCAATTGAGTAGGTCGAACAAACGCTCCTCTAGTGCCTTGCTGGTAAGGTGGCTCAAACCAGTTTCAACACCTTGTTATCATCATGTAACAGCAATGTTATGGTACCATGTGAAACATCAATTATTTCTGAACAAGATGCAGTCATTTTTTTTATGTAATAAGTTACCATGGCAATGAAAGCATTGCAAAAACACCCTATATTTTGGCTTTATTTGCTCATATCTGAAAAACAAACCCAGTGACCCCCAATTTTTATTGCACAAAGTGATCAGCAAGCCAAGATGAAACTCTTTACAAAGTTTTAAAAAGTTCTGTGGAGTGGATTCAGAGCTACCTTAAATTTTCAATTAGTTCAGGTGGCTCTGAATCTGCTCCACAGAATTTTTTTTAAACTATGTAGAAAGTTTCATTCTGGCATGCTGATTACATTTCAGAATAAAAAATAGGGTCACCGAGTTTCTGAGATATGAGCAGCTAAAGCCAAAATATGGGGTGCTTTTGGCAGGGCTTTCACAAAAATGAGCAAACCTTTTTCAGCAATAAGTGAACATTGTAGTTTCAATCCTTCTAATAAGAACATTTCTTTCAAGTTTTAAAACTGGTTTGAGCCACCTTAAATAATACATTTTCTTGATTATGTGGAAATTGGCTTCCGCTTGAGCCAGTCCTTAACAAGGAATTTTTTTTTTACAATTTTGAGTTTAAAAAGTATTTCAGTCTATTTTTTTCATGTCTGGTGGTTTTTAACACTGATGAAATTTGACAGTTAGGCGACTCTTCAGTTTTCATACCAAAATGAAGGTACACGTGTAACTAGAGGAAACATTAGAAAAATAAGATTTGTCTTTTGTCTGTGAAATACAGACTTAAAAACATTCATTTAAAGTGGAAATTTCCCCACGTTTTATACCTGTCCATTCTTTTCATAGATTGAATTGCAACACTTTTCTAATCCAGAGGAGAGTTTCCATCATTTATTGACCACTGCTGGCATGTTAGGTCTTGTCAACCAGGTAATAATAGTACTGATGATGATGATGATGATGATTAGGAGGAGGACAAAATGTAAAAATGTGAGGACTTGAACAGGAAAATTCATACAAGTCATGTAGGCACTGGAACACTAGACATTCAGGTAGTGCCTGTGGTGATAAGGGGCTCTGGGAAGTACATGTACAGCAAAGAAGGTTGGATGAGTCAGTGGGTAGAAAAACTGGTTATTTAGTAATTAGGTCAATACCACGCTCCTGCAGAAGACTGCAATTAAAAAATTACTGGAAACTGGGACCCACCATCGATCATCCTCCTCATTCTTTGCATGGTGCATATAAGGCCGTCAGGGAACCCACGGTCATTGGTTATTACTGTCTTACTGCGGGGTGAACATGGCATGTAACGATAGTCATTACTGAAAGTAAATTTGTTAATAATAATGATGATAATGATAATCATAATGATGATGATGATGATGATGATGTTCATAATGAATGTACGATAGAACTTGTTGCCATAACTAGACAATGTGGGCACCTAAGGTCATGGGAAGTGATCCAATGTCTATATAATTTATTTCCAGTGCCAAATTATGAGCACTGTGCTTTTCAGATATGATAATAAATGTGGTTAAATACTGCCAATTTAACCTAGTTAACAACAAAGTGATGCTGAGTTTCTGTGCATTTAGCTTATAGTGGTCAGTGGTTCATTCCACAGGCTCATGGAGGCCATACAGTCTCAATGTGGTGGCCATTTTAACCCATTGACTCTCGGGGGTTCCCCATTGACAAGTAAAATCGTCTGGCGTTAGACAGTAAAATACTTGTCGGTTTAGGCCAGTTTGGGTGTCAAAGGGTTACCCGGTAAGCTACGTTGGCAGAGTGTATTGCGGTATTTGTTTTAGCAGAGTTTTCTTACTGTTAGCAGTTTCTTGATTTTTTTCCCTCCCTCCCCTTTTTGCCACTGTTAACACAGTGTGACAGGTGCCCGGATGTCTCTGTGAGGGGGCTCATGGCTGGACTGTGGGGATAACTATCCATGGGAGCATTTTACTGTCTAGGGGCTGGCTGATCACAGTGGAGGTCCCTGGACATCCCAGGCACCCACTGTCCATTCAGCTAGATGCAGTTGTCAATAATAATAATAATAATAATAATAATAATAATCTTGACTTTCTGTGAACGGAGGTCTTTTAAAACCTGGATTTTTTTAGGTTTTTTTGGAAACTGCTTAAAATACCCATATAATGGTGACAATGATACCTGTAAATCAACATGGTTTCAAGAATTTTCTCTGAAATTTAGTTTCACCCACAATCGTATTTTTCTATACATGTATATTATGGTTCATTTTTTCCTGGTTCAAAGTGTCATCGCATGTTAGGGAAAAAGAATAGTATCAATATTTTTATTGCTGTTTTGATATCTTACGTGAACATCCCTGTTTTACCTGCAGCCAGTAAAGAAAACATGTGCTCTTCACATGGCAAGCATCCTATCTAAAGCAATTGGCAGCACCAGTGTTTTGGAAACTGGAGTGTGTGCCTTGAGTGAAGCTGTTCATACCATGTGTGAAGTGCTTAATATTCATCATGCAAGTTTTCTGCTGCACAATGCCAGTGAAATGCTTGATAACTTTGAGTCAAGTGACATCACTAAAGTTCAGTTCTTGCTGGCCAGGAGCCACTTCCTGTTGTTATCAGGCAAGGTGAGAATGTCTTTGAAATACATCCTTGTTATGCAGTACACAAAGGCCTGGTGATGTTTTAGTTGTCAGTGGTTTCAATAAATACATACAGCTGAAGAAAAGCAGACGTCGGCTACTTCAATCAGAGAAGTTGGCTACTTTTTCCTGGTTTAAATTGAAATTAATTACAGACAGATTCTTTCAAATATAAGACTGACAATGACATTAATTTTAATTAGTTGGTTACCCTTCTCAAATCATCTGCCAACTTTGTATTTTATTGAAACCCCTGGTTGTATAATGTATAAATACTGTTTACAATGAATCAGATAATGTGGACAGGCTACTGACAGTACATGTAGATATGTGTTAAGGACAGTGCCTACTATTGCTATTGCGCATTTATTCTGTGCATCTTGAGATGCTCGGGTTTCCTATGGGTGGTGCTTACTATTATACAGGGATATTTTAGGCTGTTTAAAACCATATGGAGAAAGCAGAACTTTAGCAAATGAAAATTGTGGGTAACCATACATTTGCAGAGATCATTAAGCTTCAGTTGGGAAAAGAATGCCATACATGTACATTGCTTTGTATTTTTAGTGTTTTGGCAAATATTGTTTATTAATATTATCTTTGAAAAATGGGTGGTTACCCCTAACTTCCGTTTTGGATTTCAATAACTCTTATTAAGGTCTGCTTTTCCTGCATATTCATAAACCACACAAAAATATGTTTGAATTAAACTTGTAGCCTAGCACCGTCCTTAAGCTTTTGTAAAATCATGGGCCATTGACTCATTAAACTTGCCGTGCTTGATTGAACTTATTGTTTTATGCAAAGAACCTTCCAAAAGGAACTGTATTATGGGCTTGTGCAAAAAAAGTACAGTAAGATACATGTACTGGTAATGCGATTTTGCAGGCAGTTATACAATGTAGGCATAAAAATTGTCTGTAGTGACTTGGATAACTTAAATGCTTCTACCAGTAAGGGATCCAACAATTTGTGACTGTGTGCACTGCACATAAAAGCTTCCTCAAGGAGAAAATCATTAATTTATCTCTTCCTTCGCAGGCTGAAAAAAACACTACACTAAGCTCATTCTAGATTTATAAATAAAATTAAATATAGTTAAATGAAATTTAACAGATTTAACGACCAGGAGCTAGTCTGGTCAATAGTGTTTTGCAGGCGGTTGTTAGTGTCTTGGCCGTCTGTTAGCGTTTGTCGAGCGTTTTTGGTGCGTACTGTAGTGTTTGTTACAGTTACATGGTTTACAACCGGGAGCTAGTCCGGTCAGTAGCGTTTTTGTAGGCATTTGTTAGCGTTTGATGCGTTCTGTAGCGTTTGCAGTAGTCTTAAGTTGCGGGAGCCCTGGGGCTGACATTGTCCAGCGGTATTCCTGGTTAGTGCCATGCGTTGTTTTCCCATGTGCTTGCAGTGTGTTTGCTGCTTTGTTGGCGTGGCGTTGTGAATCAAATTAGGAGTTAAGTGTTTCTCAGCGTTCCCTCCCTATCCCTCCCCCCCTCTTTTTTTTTGTGTATTCTTTTTTTTTGTATTTTCTTTATTTATTGATTGATTGATTTTATTTATTTTTTATTTTATTTTATTATTTTTTTTTGTTTCCACTGAGCTATCTGGCTCAAGTGTGACAGGTGCCTGGCGTGGGGCGCTCATGGCTTGGGTGCTGGTTGGGCAGGCCATTTGGGTGTTCTAGCGCCTTGGGGATGTGACTGCGGTTGCAACCCCCCAGGCTTCTTGGGCACCTACCCTCTGCTGGCGACTTGGTCGTTAATGTCTGTTACTGTGTTTTGCTTTGTTCTCTCAACTGCGTATGTAGTTTTCCGAGGGTGAGAACTGCCTGAAAGAAGTGCTTCAGAGTGGTGCCCTGACACACAAGTCTTACAAGAGTCACTTGATAAAGGCTAGATTGAAATCTCTTTGTGCAAAATACTCTGTTCTCCCTGGCAAACATCACATGTTGACTGTTACATCTGGTATGTAGTACTTAAATTAGCCCTAGTACTTATACAGATAGCCAATTGGAACTGGGAAAAAATTGTGAGATGGCAATAAATGATATTACTATATCTAGATAGAAACCCCAAGTGCCTCTAATAATCAGGCAACAAAAATATAATGACAGTGGTCATGAAGCTATCATTAAAACACATTGCAACATCTATAGAAGAGTTTACAACAATATCATAGTTTTGAGTCTTTCTCCAGCCTTTCCTCTTACACTCCCCTTTTCCTGTTCAATGCTTTTTGAGTTTAAAGCTTTTTGTTGAGGCTACAACCATCCCTAAATGTTTTCGGGGAAAAGTGTCTTCAAAAATGGGAGTACACACTGTACGTTAGTAGCATGATTCTTTTATGTTCATTAATGTTAACTTTGGCTTTCAAGATGCAACTCTTAGGTCTTCCTCTATTCCTCTTCCTTCAAGTAGGTACTTAAGGTTTGCAGTAGGCTCCTTCCTTCCTTCCTTCCCTCCTTCCTTCCTTCAGGTGGTTAACATTTCAGATGAAGGGTCAGTTCATGGCACTTTTTCTTGGGCATTGCTAACTGGGTTTTCATGGTGCAATACCTAGGTGCCGTTATACACACCTTGGTAAATTATCCTGAGGTGCCTCACACTTTGGTTTTAGTATACTGTGTTAACCAGCGGCCACACGTTGCAAGGATAACCAAGGTAAATAGAAATCTCACACAGTTCATTGGTGGGAAACTTAATCACAACTTGATCAGCATCGTGATTGGCTCTTGTTCCTCAGGCATCAAAACACCCTTCCAACTTACCACATGCTTTGTCTGATCTTTTTGACGTATCCATGGAAGTTTACCACAGGAAATTTGTCTTGGGAAATGTCAGGTCACACGCAAAAAAATACAGTTTTCCGTGGTAAAAGGGTTATTTACCGTGGTGAAAGTGCCCCATGTAACCGCACCTAATAATAATGATTGCACCATGAAAGCCCAGTTAGCAATACCCAAGGCAGTTGGTAATTCTTGATGTACTGTGACCCTTGATAATTTTTTCCTTTCTTGAAGATCCTGGTCTTTGTTCTGTGACTCCTTTGGAGAGTGTTTTGGATGGTTTTTATAAACTGAGTCGCGTGGTGGAGGAGGTGTTTGGGGAAGACACTTTCAGTGTTGGCAAAAAGAAGGAAAATCAAAAACAAAATGGCCAAGGTACAGTGGAAGATTTGAATTTTATCAAAAGGATGTATATATCAAAGTCTTTCCAAAGCCTTGTTTCCTCTTTTATGATTTGAAATGATTTTGTGTGTTTGCCTTTCACCACAATTTTTTTTTTTTTTTGGAAAAAAAAAGGTTCCAGTTCTTTTGTGCTAAATGTAGTTGAACATTTAATTCATTAAGGATGTCATGGAAAGTACTGGGAAATGTCCCCTGCAGTGGACACAAAAAACTGACCATTGCAATATAATGTAATTAACAATGACAAACAATTACGATGTTACAGGAATTTTATCAGTTTTTTTGCTTTATTTTGCAGGAGAAGGGTCTTTGATTCCCTCAAGCCATACCCAGAGTCTTTTCCATTTGTCACTCCTAGATGACCTCTTGTCCTCACTCTTACATGTTGGCCAGCTATATTTTCATCAGGGTGCAGTGAGGGAAGCATTCAGGCAGTTTATTGATGGGCTGTCTCTGGCCTGGCACTTTTGCCTATCGCACAGGTATAATGGAATCTCAACAAAGAAACTGTATTATGAAGTCCTCTGTATAATCAGTTATATTCTCGAGTCATGATTATTAACATTATTGTATGGAAAAGAATGTAGATTCTACAAAGTTTCAGTTTAATAAAGTAAAATCAATTCCCCTGTCAGCTTTTGGCTCTTCATGAATTGTGGTTTTTGGCAAACTATTTTGAGGATCCTAATGTTTATCCTCAGACTGGTTGTTAGTATCCTTTAAGTTCTCTGTGGAGATCTTAAAAGGTCCTCAAGATGTTTTCATCAGGGGTCATCCTACAGACCTGATTACTTGTTTCCTCTGCTTGTGGATACCATGGAACTAAAGCAAAGGCACTAAACACTAGATTTGACCGATGAAAAAACAATGAAACAGTGTTTATGTGCAGCATGCATGGTACATGTAGGTCATTTCGTTTTGATTTCCTGCAGAAGAGCAATGCAAATGGGTCAAATTCAAGGGTACTACAAGTTAAGAATATAAAAACATGATGGTACATTTTCGATTCTCTATCTTTGACACAATGCCATTTCCAACAACTGATCTTCCTGTATTACATATTTTAAGGCATGGTATGCATGTACTGAATGCCTGAATTGGAATAATGTCGTAAAACAGGTTGTCTTTGGAATTCATGAAGTACAATATGACTGCGATTTTTATGTTAAGTTCTCTACTGATAATTATCATTGTGCAGACTGTAAATCAAAACATATCACAGGAACATCAATGCCTAATAAAGAGCAGCAGTGTGTATCACAAGTGACCACACCTTGAGACAAACGTAAAATAGCTGATTATCACAAAGAACGAATTTTATTCAAAGGTGTTCAGTTGCAATTTTGACGTTTCCAGTGGCATTCATGGCATCACTGTTTAAAATCCCTATAATGTTTTTAAGGATTTCAGATTTTCTTGCCAACATTGCACAGTTGGAACTAAAGCAAGGAAAAAAAGAGAAATGTCAAAAGCGGCTTGAACAGCTTAAAGGAATCCTGCAACCTGTTTTAAGAGCATCCATTGATGCGGAACTTGCTGAAGAATCCATTGAAGAACCAGAGTTTATTGGGCATCCAGAGTCATGCAAATGTGTCAACTGTAATGACACAGCCCTTCACACGATCATTATCAAGTACTGCACCTGTCTCTCTGGGTATTTAGTATCACTCTCAAGACCTGAACAATCAATGCATGCGTTAGACATAGCTGAGACAGTTTGCTTAAGTGCTCAAACTAAGATGACGAGATGTCTTGATAAACTTGATATCAGTCTGCATCTGTGTGGTAAGGGAGGTGCTCAATCAAGTGAGAACCGATTGAATGGAATGCAAAAGAAAGGGAAAGCAAAGTCAGCAAAGGGGAAGAAGCAAAAAGACCCTGAGCTTCTGAAAAACCATTTAGTTGGTGTGATGTTCAGTCAACATCAACTGATGCTGCAGTGCTTGAAAGCAGAGCAGTTCCTGTTGAATGGAAAGGTTGAAGAAGCCAATAGTGAACTTTCAAAAGCCATAGAAACCCTAGCCAGTGCTGAGGGTGTTTTTGGATATATCCCAGTGTGCTTGCTCCATCTGAAAGCGTACTTTCTAAATACCTCTCTGGTGTAACAGTCTTGCTGCTTAACAAAGGAAATGTCAGGGACATTTTTGCTGATTTTCACTGGTTTGCTAAAAATCCAGTTAAAGTTAAAAACACTTCAAGTGAAGACACTAAATTGAAGGAAGATTGTCCAGTAGCTGCACCAGTTGAAGATGAGATTGAAATACCCAGGAGAGGTTTAAGTCGGAGAGGTAAAAGCTCAAAACCTTTAGATAAAGCATATTATGAGAATAACACCAGACCAACATCTTCAAGAACCAAGAGCAGAGGAAGAAGAAAGAAAGTGCAGGAAACTGACATGGAATGTGATGATTCAGATGAAGTAATTCAGCAGAAACCAAAGGGGTGTAGGAGTGTGTCTGGGCATGTCAAGTCATCTAGGAAAATGCGTGTTGACAAAATAGGTAATTTTGAGAAGTTTCCATTTCCTTATTTTTAAGTCAACAAATTGTAGTGTTGCATTATCTGAAAGGTAGGGTCCTTGGGGACAGGAAGCCTGAATAATTATTATTATTATTTGATCTCACATCTGTGTTTACTGTAAGTACAATACAATGTATAATGTATGTACTATGCTTTATAGATTTATTTGAAGAGTACAGCTAAGACATGAGCCTGTGCGTTTGAAGGACTCTCTGTGTGATCATGAAAAGTGTACATGTATCCTGGTAGCAACAGAAAGAATAAGATAGCATGTGAAAGCATGAATTACTCATTTCGAAATGCTTTGTTGGTTTCATACAAAGCAGGCTCTCAAGGTGTAGGAAAACAAGTCCTTAGTGAGAAACTTGACTCACTACAAAAATGCTTAAGAAATAAATTTTAAATGCAATCCTGAGCTACTCAAAATGGTGTTGAGAATTTAAAATCTTGAAGAAATATAGTAACCTACAAACAGCTTTTGGTGTCCGAAGTGGCATCTGAATTTCTAATTTTCGAGTACTTTCCAATACCCGTTAGGACTTGCGTGTTCCCTCGTAATCTATCAATGACTTCTTGCAATTATTGTTATCTAGCTCCAGCGTGGCTTGATCAAGTCATCAAGCACTGGAAGGAGGCATTTGATCTCTGCACAGCTTGTCCTCCAGCTTCTCAATTCTCAGACATTTGCAAAGGCCTTGCATTCTGTCTCGGCAGAGCAGCAGCGGGATGCGCTATGTACTATTTGAACTTGTCCATGTCAGTCACTCTCAGACATCAGGCTTTGACGAGCACGGGAAAGAGAATCAAGTAAGAGTGTCCATAATGAGGCAATCCTTTCCTCTTTCCTTGTTTGCGAACTCAACCATCACCCACCAGCATTAGAGAAAGGTATCAATCAGTTATGATTTATGAAGGGATACTTAAAAAAAAACTTGAGTACCTCTCATAGGAGTTGCACCATGCCATTGAGTTACAGGTGACCTGTGGTAGCTAGGCCTTTAAATTAGATTGAGTTGACCTTTGTCCTGTTATACTGCTTGGACTGAAATTATTGTCAAAATTATTGTCTACTTGCAGATGTACTAAAGCGCATGCTTCACTTGATTTCATATCCACAGTTCATATATGATCCATTTCACATATCATTTCATCGTTGATTCATTCCTCATGGGAATACTGGAACCCACAAATGACCAGCTCCCAACGTCAATGGCGTCGCACCGGTATCGCGAGGTCACGGGTTCAAACCCCGTTGAAGTCCTGAATTTTTCAGGCTTCTTTACGTAGTTGCAAAAATTGCGTTCATAACTGCAAGGATCATAGCTTCACTTGATGTTAACTGTATCTTCATGATTGTTCAGTTTTTTTTTCCAGCATTGTCATTTTTAATTATCTCTTCAAATGTGTTTTCTCTTTTTATTTTAGGAGAATAACAAAGGATCTAGCAGGTGCCTTCCCATCGACTCGTGTATGTATTAATTGTTATTAACATTTAGTTAAAAGAAAATGTAATAAGGTTTAGTCTATGAGCTTAGTAGTCTTCTCAACAATAGTTAGGCACACAACTGCAGGATCTTAAACTGACGTCTTTGGGCATTTATGTTCATCAATAGTCTTAAGCCATTGCTTGAAGCAAGCTGCCACCCTGCCAAAGACCCATGGGTGTAGCCAGGATTTTTCAAAGGGGGGGTCACACTGTGTCAAACAGAGGGTACTCGCATTTTCGCAACCTGAATATTGTACATGTAGAGGTTGTTTGAGTAAAAAATACGTTGGTGCTGGATGAAGTCAGAAAGCCATACTCCTCCTTAAACTGGAATTTTTTCAGTCAGTTTTGTAGACTGGCTCGGTAGTTTTTGTATGGGGATGTTTCATTTGGAATTGCATGAACAAACATAATTTTATTTCAGTCTATTGTTTTAATCTAACAGCCACTGTAGTTGCACATTTATTCCTCCCCAGGAAAACGGTGGAGAAATCACTCACCTTGTAAAGGAATTTTCGTCCTTGTCACTTAACACAAGCTCATCTACAGCAATATCTCCTGAAGTTCCTTCCAAGTTAGATGAGCTGGTGAAGATCCGTAATGTGATGAAGTTTAACTCACTTTCAAACAACAGTGTGGAATCATCTTCACATAGATTTACTGTTGAAGAAATGGCTCTTTTACAGAAAATTCCAAAAGGTAAGATTTGTTGACTCAGAGACTTATTCATGGTTTAGTAACTATGTTATCATGTGTACAAATATAAGAAAAGACCTGACATGAATATTATGGTGTTCAGAATATGTGCTGTTTCTCATATGAAGAGCAAGATTTTTAAAGTGGTCAGAGCACTTGCTGTCCAGCATGGCCACTGGACTTAACTCCCAGACTCGGCATCATTTGTTGGTCTACTTTGGCTGACCCTAGAGGTTTTTCTCAGGGTGCTCCATGACTAGAAGAGGGCTTTTCATATGGCCCCAACCTTACTTTTGTTATTTTGGAAAATCACTGTGCTAAACCTGTCAAGGGGCTGGTGTTATGTTAAATAAAAAATAAATAAATAGATCTTTATTGTTTTTTAAGCAAAAATACATGCTAAAACAAGAACAGTTACATTAAAAATAGCCGAAAGAATTAATTAGAATTACAAGGCTATCGACAATTACATTAAATAGCTACTCTATATTAAAAAAAAAGCCTGTTAAAAAAACTATTTTTAAAACGCTGGGTATTAACCCTAGGGAGTTGACTACTAGGAACTCGGAGGCGTGCTGAGCTTTCTTTCATTTTGGGGACGGAAGGGTACAGAGGGTGACCGGGCATACTGGAGATCTTCTTGAATAGTGAGCGATCAACCTCTTCTAATACGCCATATATGTCAATTCGGTACGAAACATATTTGCGTTTAAAGCAGCGCTGTAGAAAATTCTGAACCGTCGTTAATTCAGGGATTGAGGAGGCATATACGGGTAGACCGTTATACTGCTGAACATGGTTACCCTTGACCCAGGAAATCGTGGAAGTAGTTAATGCCTTCCTGTAAACCCAGCTTGGACAGTCCTACCTAAAATTGTCTTTCTTCACTATCTCCTTATATTACATCACCTTTCCCCTCTTCATTTTGAGCCAAATGAGCTCATTGGAGTTGACATCACGAACAGTTGCATTTTCAGCATTAAATTAGGGAGCTGGGAGATTTATTTAAATATAACATTTTTACGTGAAGCATAGTTTTCTGGCATATTCAAATAAATTTGCTTCAGTGTCCCAATTCATTTGTCTTGGATTGTGGCTCTTTTTGTGGGGCTGTACGATAAATTGGTTTTTACACAGGTCATGCCAGTACTTTCTTTGCCCAGAAACCTAAAACGAGTTATGATGAATAATTATGTTATCAAATAACTGTCAGTGATATTTATTCTTAGAATGGACAGTGTGCACTTTGGAGACTGTTGAGCTGCCAGGAATTGAACAAAGAGAACTCTTAATCTGCAGGATAAGAGCAGGCTCTGAACCAGTGCTGGTCAAGATTAACTCAACTGCTGGAGAAGATCAACTCATGGAAAATGATGTATGCCAGGGGAATCCCCACATATTGAATAACTCACCACTTTACCACTGACTATTATTTGAGAAACCTCAAGTTTTTACACTTTAGTCTCAGCAAAGCAATAAGATTGTTTTATAAACTTTAGTTGTATGAAATTCTCTGATTGTCTTGGTTGCATTGGCCAATTCCAAAAAAACCATAATACTCTTTGTTTATGTACTTTTCGCTGGTAAAAGTAGAATATAAACTTTAAGGTCAAAGTCTAAACGTTTTTGATCAATTTGATCACATTGATTGAAAATGTTTAGACTGATAATTTTCACAGCTTTTACCTTAAAGTTTTATACTCTTTGTTTGTTTCCCCAAATTTTGCATAAGCATTGTTTCCAGTTACTCTTGGGACTTACAACGGTCCCAAGAGAAAACAAAAACAATGCTCATGCAAACTTTGGGGGAACAAACAAAGAGTATAAAACTTATCATAGTATTTCCCAAAGTGGCCTATTGAGAGTGTAAAATGATGATGCTTTTATTCTGGTTGTATGAAGTTGTTTCACGAATCAACAATAGATGAGACTTTAGGTGTGTGTGCTGCGTGCCTTAAACCCATTGTTTCCTGAACTGCCCCTCATTGCCGAGTAAAATATGTTAAGCTCACTCTTTTTGACTGAGTTTAACCCATCACACCTCAAATATCCCAGGACGTCCCCCATGGACGAGTAAAATCTATTATGTGTCAGTCTCAGGGGTCAGTGGGTTAATGGGGATGTAGTTTTTGACTGACTTTAACCCATTCACAACCCAAATTGACAAGTCAAATCGTCTGGCATTAGACAGAGTAAAATGTAGAAAGGGGTAAGTCTTAGGAGTCAATGGGTTAGGTGATGTAATTTGGCAAGGGGGAGCAGTGGTTTCAAAACATAAAAATGGGCAACCGATCAAAAGCGTCTGCTAGTTCACTTTTTTCCCGTAAACTGAAGTAATTGAAGACAGATTCTTTCAAACATAAGATTCAAATTCATTTTCACAAAAGTCGGTTACTCGACTCAGACCACCTGCCAACTTCAAATTTGATTGAAACTCCTGGGGGAGGGGGGGCCATGTATTCAAGGATGACATAATGACTACGCAAAACAAGCCAAAAAGCAAAGGAATGTAAATCCAAAAATGGGAAGTCTTCTGTGACATGCAAGTTTAGAAATGTACTTGCTGTAAGATGCATTCAGATTTTGATTCTTGCAAAAGGTCCCCTTGCTATTCCCCAACTTCATCTCTCTTGCCTAGGAATAAAGACAGTTATAAGTGTCTCCTAAACTCTGCTCCTCAAGTTGCATTTACCCTTCACTAAAAATAAGTTTAAGACAAACACCTGCCTTATTGTTGGAAATGCTTTGACTCTAAAGGACACTTTGTCCTGGGCAGTGCGACGCCCAGTGGTTAGGGTGCTTGCCTTGAGGTCAGGGAATCCCAGGTTCAAGACTCCTTCTGACCACTGGTTGAATTTGTTCCTGGTAGTCCCTGGTTCAACTTCTCACCTGCACTTGTAAATAGCCAACTAGCTTGCCTCCGGCCAGTTCCGATTCTTAACAGTTGTTGTGGAATGTTCTGTTCTGTCGTGATTGTGTTTCATTGGCCCTGAAAAGGCCCTATGAGGAGTGGTCTATTAAGTACCGGTATGTATTGTATTGTGTTGAATAGCAAAATTTGGTGTGCATCCATTTACCTGGTAGTGCATTTCTGGACACACAGCTGTAATTACGTGTCCTTCAAGAGCTGTAACACTGCTCAATTGGGAATCTGCTCCATGACCGTTATCTCTTCAAAAATTACTTTCAGCCAATTTTTTTAAACATTTACATGTAAGCATCAACATCAGTGATGGCTTTCTTTTCATGCAGTCAGATGATGATGTTGTGATGGATCTGACCAGGCTATTCCAATGCAATTTGATGGAGGAATTTAGCAACCTTATGAGCAACAATGTCAGGAGCATGAATGTGGAAAGCACCTCTGAATGGTGGGCAAAGAGAACTAGGCTTGACACAAAAATGAAGGTGAAACATTAAGCCAACCAAGGCCTAAGGTTTAAGCACCTAAAACTGTATAGTATACTACATGATTGTACAGCTGTCTGAACTGTGAGTGAGAGGTTGGAATGATAATCGCAGTTAGGAGTCAGTCAGCAACTTGGAA
>NC_090883.1:28142170-28147170 GCF_036669925.1 Montipora capricornis | reverse complement strand
TTGGTAATACGAAACAGCTTTCCTTGATCTGAACCATTTTCAGATATCAGATCAGTATAATATGCAGTGCGTTCTTTGTGCATTATGTTGGTGACGCGGTTTCGAGCTACCTTGAAGGCACGCAAGTCATCCTGGGATTTTGAGGATCGCCATTTCTTTTCAGCTTTCCTCTTTGCTTTTATAGAAGACTTTATGTCGCTGTTGAACCATGGTACTCGCCTTCTGCACACTAAGGTCTTCTAAGGTCTTTGTCTTTAAAGGTGCATGCTTGTCGAGTATGGAGGATAGAGATGAATCATAACCAGACACCATATCATCTAGGCTTGGATAGATCTTGTTACATAGTTCTGACGATCTGAGATCTTCACGAAAGCGATCCAAGTCAATAGATTTGATCTTACGATAAGTGATCTCCTTCACCACTCGACAGGGTTTTGATGCATTGAGTCGACATAGAATTGACGCATGATCTGATAGGTAGCAATCAACCTCTGGTGAACCAGCAACAATAGTATCATGTTCACGAGTGATAAGAAGATCCAGGGTGTGGCCACTCATATGTGTTGGACCAGTTACATGTTGTTTAAGACCCATAGAATCTAAGAGTTCTTGGAACAATTTGGCATTGGGGTCATCATCAATATCGACATGAAAATTAAAATCACCAGTCAGCAATAGAGATTCAGGTGTCAAAATGATAGATTCCAAGTAAGAACTGAATTCCTTAATATTTGGCCTCCAATAAAGGATATTTAAAATGAAAACAAAACCGAAATAGTACCGGTAATTATAATCATAAAAGTAGTAAGAAATTATTATATAATTACAATCAAGTTCATTTAAAAAGAATTTAAAACTTACACCCCCGCCACTTGGGGGATTATAAGAAAGGGTTTTGTTATTGTCAAAGTCTAAAAGCCTTCTTTAAAAGTGTGAAGTGAGTCGGCACTTTTTGTGCTCATTGGCAGTTTCTTCCAGAAATGGATAGACCTACATGTACATGTATAATAAAACAAACATTTTAAATAATTTGTTTAGCATGTGGTACTTGATAATTACTTTAGTTCACATGAATTGCGCGTTCTCTGTTGACATACAGTTTGACAAAAAAATGTCTTGGTGGCCCAGATCAACATTACCTGCTCCAGCTTTATTGATAAGTACCAAATCTTTCATTTCCCTTCTATATTCTATTGGTAACAGAGAAAGTTAAAGCAGCTGATCCCTGTAGGACATATCACTTGGATAATTCAGAATAAACTTTGTGGCCCTCCACTTTACATTTTCTAGCAATAGTTTGTCCTTTGACATGTGTAGGGTAAGTTTGTCAAGAGTATTTTTCTGGTGAGTTCAATAGAAAATGTGTTATATAGACAGTAAGGAGTTGAAGTCACTATTACAAAAACAGCGATGGGAATGACACAAAGCAATAGGGCTTGTGTACGTGATCAGGGGTCATGTTTTTTAACCGAAACAAAATAAGTTGTTTGCATAAACGGTAAGTATAAAATGCAGACTGAGGCCTGGGCCGAGGCCTATTTTGCACCTAGTCTGCGTTTTATACTGACCGTTTGCATAAAAATTGAGTTCAATTCCCAGTACATCAGTTTGGGATACTATCATGGCCGCTGGGACATCAAGTGTTTATAGAGTATTTTCGGGTGACTTCATGGCAGCCATGTTGGTGGAGTAAAAGAAAGAAATGTCCTGTAATCCAAGTAAATGCAAGGAGCTAGTTATTTGTAAGAAGGGTGTAGATGAGGGTTCTTTTGAGCCTGTGGCGGGCATACCTAAGTGTGACCAATTAACCAATTTAGGGATAACTTTTGAAACGAATTGTCGGTTTAGTTCACATGTAAAAATCAAATTGATTAAGGCCAATAAGTGCTTGCATGTTTTAAGATGTCTGAGAGAAGAAGGCTACAATCAACAAGAGCTCCATCACCTTTTTATCAGTCTAGACTAAGTACTACCTAATCTTACCTATTGCTTATCAGTTTCAGAGGCCGAACTAACGACAGTACAGGCATTTTTGGATAGATGTTTTAAGCGAAAATTCACTTTGGACACTCTAGACATTCGCGAGTTAATGAAAACACAAGACCATAGAATTTTTAAGAACGTATTATCTGATTGTAATCATCCTTTATATAATCTATTACGTGAAATCAAAGACACTAATTATAACTTGAGAAGAAACACAGTAGTGAAACCTCTAGTACGGACTACCCGCTTCATGAATGTATATTCGAATAGACTTATTTTTAGATATTAATTTATATTGTAACATAAGATATGTGTTTTTACCTTTTGATCGAATAAAGACTCATTATTATTATTATTATTATTATCATTATTATTATGAAACGGCGGCCATGTTGGAGGATGGAAAAATTCGTTTAGCAATTGAACTCCACTTTCTCGCAAATTCTTCCTTTTGCTTCAGTAAACCAATATGGTTGCCCATAAATTATATTATCTTTATGCTAATTAGACTCACCAGCCTCAGTTTAAAGCAAAAATTCTTTTCGATTTTTTACATGCTAACGAGGCTGCTGAGGACAATTAGCATAAAGAGAAAAGAATAAGTTTGTGTTTAGCAGTAATCTCTTGGCATCCGTCTATTCTTCCCTCCACCATCTTCTCCTGAAATGATTAGTCTTCTTAGACTTGTTCATCTTCTTTCCCTTAACTGTTCACCCACTCCTACCAAAAATACCGATACTTCTATAAACGAATAATTACTGGGAAAATGCTAATGGAATTTGTTTACCCACGGAACACCTTAAGCGCGCTTAGGAGATCGTTCAACATGTGTCCGTGCATGCTGGATCAAATTTGGAATTTGGCAGTGTCGGTTTTTCCGGAGAGGGGAAAACCAGAGTATAGTGAACACCCGCATATAAGAACACTTTTTTAAGGTTTAAGGCTGATCGTTTTCTTATTTGAAGGGTACTTAGTGAGAAATCAGCCTGAAAGTGTTCTTAAAATTGGTTTCAGAAATACTTCAAATATATATTACTAGAGGTTTAATTAACATTCAATGCGGTTTTGTAATAGTTTCATAGTTTGTAACGGTCCTGAATACCATAGTACTTCGATATAAGTTACTGTACTGTATTGTTTTCTTATCCTAATACCCTTTTCCTTTGTATTAAGAACAAGTTTTATTTATCGGGCTGAATTTGTTCTTATTTATATGGTGCTTTATTGGTCAAATTTCAGCCTGATGTGCTTAATCCACTTGTTCTTATATGCGGGTGTTTACTGTACCCGGAGAAAAACCTCTCGGAGAAATGAGAGAACTAACAACAAACTCAACCCATATATGGGGCCGGGACCGGGAATCGAACCCGGCACAGATTGGTGAGAGGCGAGTGCTCTCACCACTGCGCCACCCCTGCTCTAACTTCTATAATTAACACATACCTTCGTTACGTACGTATTGTTAACACGGTACCATACATTCCTATGTTTACAATATCATACCAAATCAACACTTAAGAGACAATCAGCTAACAGGCATAACTTACAATACGTGATACTGCAACGACGATAAACACTACATCATTAACACTAAAAGGTAACAAAATACAAAAAACGGAACAAACTAAGTCTAATTACAAAGATAAAGAATGGAAAATTCCGTCACAGTTCAGTTGTTTAAAACACGATTGAGTTAATCCTGGGTTATTGTGAGCTTTGATTCCAGTTTCTATACAACTTGTTAAAGGTTTTTTTTTTCAACGTATTGTTTTGTGGCGGTCTCGCTGCTGCCGTCGTCGTTGCACAGGCACCCTATTTTAGTGTCAAGTTTGCTATACTGATGATTTTGCCACTGAAAGTGAGTCTGTATTGTTTCAGGGCGTCGACGTGAGAAATCTCAGAGCGGCACACAATTAATAGATGAGCAAGGCAATCTCTCAGAGAAGTTGAAAGTGATGAAAATGTCGGCAGCAACAACTATGGAAAGTAATCTTGAGGTGTCCAAGGCAGTTGATCTATCAAGACAACAAAAGGATGTTGACTGGGTTGCTGGGTTGGCCGATTATTCGCCTGTGTCGGAAGGTGACAAGACAAAACAACTGTCAGAAGAGGATTTTACCCAGAGTCGGGGAAATATTCCCACAACGGCTACCCGACCCTTGGGTCTTTCAGAGAAAATGCAAATCTTGGTCGACCCTTTTATTGGTGAAACATTCTATTTAGAAGTCGGACCAAGTGATTCTGTTGAGAAAGTGAAGACGAAAATTTTGGAGAAAAAAGGGATACCACCAGATCAGCAGGTACTCGAGTTTAAAGGTGAGCTACTGAAAGATGAGCGCACTTTAAGTGACTACAAAATTGACAAGGAATCCACTCCGTATTTGGAGTTTCGATGCCATGGTGAATACTCTGTCTTTGTCAGAACGCTTACTGGTTCAACTATAAGTCTTGGCGTTAAGGCAAGCGATTCTGTTGAGAGCTTGAAGAGGAAAATTATGGTCGAAGAAGGTGTACCAGTACAAAAACAAAGACTTATCTATTCTGGAAGACAACTGGAAGATGGCTGCACTCTAACCGACTGCAGGATTACGCACGAATGCACAGTGCATTTGACGTCGCGACTCCTTGGAGGCGGCGAATACATGGAAATTTTCGCAAAGTTGCTAAATGGAAAGCTGTTAAGGTTAGGAGTGGCACCCGATGATCTGATCGAGAACGTGAAGGAGAAGATTCAGGACGAGGTAGGCATCTCCCCTGATGAACAGGAGCTTTTTTGTGACGGCAGGAAGCTCAAAAATGGTCGCACTTTGCGTCACTACAATATTCAGGACGACTTTACTTTAACAGTTGTTTCCGAGTCAGTCATGGAAATTTATGTAAAATTTCCATCAACTGGAGAGACGATAACGTTAGCAATCAAATCAAGCGATGACATAAGGGATCTGAAGAAAAAAATTCAAGCCCAACAAGGAATTGTGGCTAAGAAACAGATTCTCATGTTTAATAGCGAGGAA
>NC_090883.1:28089670-28137170 GCF_036669925.1 Montipora capricornis | reverse complement strand
TAAAGGTCTGGTTATTCTTTATTTCGAGACGCTTTTAGAGCGAGTTTCAATCGAGTAATTACTTTGGCCTATCAAAAAGGAAGGAGACAATCCAGTAAAGCAATCAAAACTCGAAGTAATTACACGAAGCCGACACAAAGCACGGGAAAATGTGCACTCGCGAGCTACGATTTGTCTTGTTTTCACTTCTGATTGGTTGAAAAAGTGGCGGGAGAACTCTGAATCAATCACTGGGGGAAGTAATGCAAAACCAAAGCAATTCGCTAATTACTTTCGACACTCAATTGAAAACCGCTGTAAAGATTTTATATAGTCACCAGGAGCCCATCACCCGGAGCGTGCAATTTACCTATTTTCGTGCAACGGCGTTTTCACAAGTAAGGTTATTTTTAGATACGCCTTTCCCGCGAATTAGTTTTCAAAAGCCAATCAGAAGCGGTGCATAATTAATAATAAACTGTTATTAATTATGCACCGCTTCTGATTGGCTTTTGAAAACTAACTCGCGGGAAAGGCGTATCTAAAAATAACCTTACTTGTGAAAACGCCGTTTCACAGACGCTGTATGGAAGTTGCACGCTCCTGATGATAGGCTCCTGAGTCACGGATTTGCTTTTAATATTGCGTGCATGGAAAGATATACATTTGGTGAGGCAAGGCAGCCTCGGATTTCGGAAAACTGTGTCTAGCTAAACCTAAAAGCTGCTCTTAAAAACCAGAATCAGAGTCTACTCTGTATGCATCCTCAGCACCCTGTGGTATTAGAGTGAGACATGGCTTGCATACACCAGACAACAAGCTACACTGAACACACTCCACGTCAGATTCCTCCGCACTGAAATTCTTGGGATCACCTGGAGGGATAAGATCACCAACCAGGAGGAAATGCTTGAAACTGCAGAACTGCCAACAATCCAGTACCTCCTCTGAGCGTAGACTACGTTGAAGGGTAGCTGTCAAGACGGGCTGCAAACGAAAAGACGTAGAGAGGATGTGGATCTGTGAGGAGAAGAGACAGAGGAAGAAGGCTTCCACAGATAACCCGACGAACGTGATAACGTACGCCTGTTCATACTGCCACAGGCCTTGCAGCTCCAGAAGCGTTCTTCCCATTCAGTCACTAGCGAAAGTGCCTACGCCAATATCCATTGCCTGCAAGGCAGAAGGAGGCAATATATATAAGGTGAACGAAGTCGTAATCCAACAGCTCTTTTTCACAGCATTTTATCTTTAGAAACCGATCGAATGAATTCTTTTTTTTTTTCAGAAAGTTCTGACACTTATTGCGTCCAGGATAGAGTGAAGCCCCCGGAAGATCGAAAACAGACCCAGTGTACGTGTGTTAAGCGAGAATCATTTTCCATTCCGACGTGTTGACCGTGAGTCTCGGGACCTCAAAAGTCTTGGGCAATGGTGCCACATTTCGCTGGGGACCGCTACGTACTTGTCAGCGCGGTACCAAAAATGTGCCTTGCTGTGCCTATTTTTTAGCGCGTGTAAATGGGGTTTTAGTTTCGAAAAATGATAAAAAATCGTTGAAGGGTGTGTGTGAATGGTAACCGCTGTAAGTACTTAGAAAGCAATTGTTTTGATTCCAGATAAAATTAAAATTGTTTTAGATATTAGCTATTTTCCTTCATGCTTTATAGAAAGGGCGATCTGAGGGAAAACTATTCCATTAGCGTGTGGTAAAATGCTTTCCCATAAGTATTGCAAGCATACAATGCAAGGATGCGTTCGATCGACCGTATTCCGGACTTGGAATACATAGAATTGAAGTCAGAAATCCATCAATTTTACAGAGATTCACATGGAAATTATCAAACACGTGCTAAAATGAAATTTTAAGCACATCTTCAACATCCTAGTTGCTTAAAAACATACAATTTCAAATCATCAGTACACCTATTCTAACTGCGTAATAGGGCCAATCAAATGCACCCTTAAGAGATTCACAATGTTGTGTAATCAAGAAAATCGGGCCCCCGAAGACAATTACTGTAATATTTGATGTCAATAATATGATCACCCCATGATCGAGAAAAAAAAAAAGCCCCAACAGTTGGATGCTCTTCCGAAGTTACTACATGAATCCCTCCCAAAAGGAGTCAGCATGTGACAAATTACTCAGCGAAATGAAAGTAAACATTTGCAAGACGCTGGATTATTTTAAGTGATTCCAGATTCCTGGTTTTAGGCAAACCCCAACGCTAGACATATCGGGCGAGTTTCAAGGGTGTGTCTTCAAATCTATGAAGACGCTTCCACAACAAAATCGTTCAGAAATTATGCAAAAGTTTCCAAAACTGGAGCTAGGATGAGCTAACACAATTTCAAAGTCAGATACTTTGTTAACAGATGAATAATGGTCTTTAGCAACCAGAACCTTGGCTTCCCGGACCTTATGAACTGCGACCGGAAATCTGTAACAGTTGTTTCGCCTCAAACAAGGTATCTGAAAGCTTAAGTTTTAACTCCGGTATTATGGTATTATCGAGTCAGAGCACTGAAAGAGTTCTGAAGGTGAACTTCCGGTTTTTCATTTTTGACGTCGGGGATGGTGCGTTCTCCGGCGTTGCTTGAGCTCACTAATACATGGTCCAGTGCAGGTACACAGACTCGAGCAACACAGCAACACAATGCAACCTGGCGCAGGGACAACCCCTCGAGCGGGGAGGGGCAGGGGTTGTCGTTCCATTCTCCCAGAAGTCGTTGCAAACCTACTTCCGTCTCTTGAACCCAAAAAAATAATAGTGCCATGTATCCAAGGGAAGTTGTGCTCACTTGATCGCAGAGCGGCGGAGTTTGTGGCAGATTGACTTATTTAGGTAGGAATCATTATAACTTTATTTTTCTTTTTAGGAGAAGTGACTCCAATGTAAGGAAAGATGCACAAATCACAAGCAAGAATGCCGTATCTCATCTCCGGTCGAATGCATATAGATTGCTGACAACTATTTCTTGTTATTATCTTGCGATTGCGACATCTTTTAAGGGGTTCCTAAATTTGTACTTGTAAACAATAACTTTGCTGAAGTCTTACGTTAACGCCTTTAAAGTGACATACATCTGAGCTACCGGTATGTAATGTAAGCTTATTATATATATTAACTTAATTGTCACAACTCATGAACATCCTGCAGTCGAACGATTTATTCCATCATAGGCGGCCCAAACTCATAATGTGAATGCTCAGTTAATGTAACGATTTGTAGGGTTTACATGGAAAACATGATCCAGTGCTTTCAGTAAGTTTTGCAGTGGGTGACTGGGAAAATAACGTAGACAGTAGGGTTGTCCACATTATGCCGGCATAATTTTGAGCATAATAGTGAGGCATGAGCATCGAGCATTACGCCAGCATAATAGTAAGAAAAAGTCCCGGAAATATGTCAAAATCTCGTAAATGAATAAATAAATAAATACATTGGAATTAGGTACAATCTCGAAATTGGGATTCCGTTTTCCTGTGGTGAAATATACGTGATAATCGACTGACCCAGACTTTACCACAGGAAACGGACATGGCCATTTGGGGCGACTGGGAGTTTGGGACTTTTAATTATTCAAAAAATGAGTGATCCGGGGAAAATTTTTTGAGCATAAATAATTAGCATAATTGTGAAAATTGTGAGCATAATGTGGACAACCCAAGTAGACGGATGTGGAATCCCGAGTGCTAAAGACATGAGCCTCAAGGGGGGTCTAGGGCATGTTCAACCACTGCAAGTTTGGAAATGCTATTTACAGCATTTTCCAAAAGGTGTTTCCCTCTAAAAGGCAATGGAAATTAGGCAATAAAACACTACAATGATAGTCATTTTTGACAGAAATTGCTCCCTTATTAGTATTCAAATACACTATAGGCCGAATGTCACGTAAATTGAGCACTAACCCCTAAATACGTGATGTACTCGATTTTCGTTACATTTGTTTGACAATATAGACATTTTTTTTTTCTTGAGAAGAAAACTCCGTAATTCAGTGATTTTATTTTGGTGATAGAAAACGGTGGAAAACCAAAGTTTACAGTAAGATGCAAATGATCAGGGTACAAAGTTTTGTCCACTTGTTACTTGAACTGCTGGTGGATTCCTTCTTAACACCTTTTAATCGATTTGGCCAACATTACAGCCTGCCTACATTTATGCAGACCATAATTTACAATGTAAAAGCACATGATCAGTCTTTTTCAAAATGATTTGGGAAATGTGCTGCTGATTATTGTGTAATACTGAAATATCCAAAAGTGGAAAGGGACCTCATATTAACAAATATCTCTCAAAAGAGAATTAAGATACATGTAAAAACAACCAAATTGAAGGGCTAAAGGTAGAAATGGGGTAAAAACCCCTCATCTCCCTCTCCAAGTTGCTTATATCAGCAGAGAACTCGATTATAAGCAACTGGGAATCGTATGGGCTACTCCTGTGCATAGAACTTGGCTATGGTTTAGCTATGGGTATATGCATTGTCCCATAGATTTCCCATAATTTATGCAGCAATTCCTGGATCCTATGGAATTTATATGGACTTGAATCAAGGATCCCATAGCATTTCCATATCAAATGCCAGTACATGTATACCCAGCTACTATGGAAATTATATGGAATTTTGCCAAATACGTAGCAATCCCATAGAACAGGGTCAAGATCCTATAGTATTACTATGGAAGCATTTCCCATCCAGATTCTATGATATGGGAATGGTATGGGGCACACCCATACCATTCCCATACAAGATTCTATGGTTAATGTACAGATTTTTGCCAAATACGTAGCAATCCCATAGGAAGAGACAATAGAATGACAGTAGTTCAAGACAGTGACTGGGTATGTGTTTGCTATGGAAGGCAATAGCCCATATCAAATCCACATAATGGGCCATAGCTTTGCCCATACCATTTCCAAACGTGGACCATATAATTATATGTCCCATATCATTTGATTCCGTAAGGGCACATTATGCCGTCATAATTTTGAGCATAATAGTGAGGCATGAGCATCGAGCATTACGCCAGCATAATAGTAAGAAAAAGTCCCGGAAATATGTCAAAATCTAAATAAATACATTGGAATTAGGTACAATCTCGAAATTGGGATTCCGTTTTCCTGTGGTGAAATATACGTGATAATCGACTGCCCCAGACTTTACCACAGGAAACGGACATGGCCACTTGGGGCGACTGGGAGTTTGGGACTTTTATTTTATGTAAAAAATGAGTGATCCGGGGAAAATTTTTTTAGCATAAATAATTAGCATAATTGTGAAAATTGTGAGCATAATGTGGACAACCCAAGTAGACGGATGTGGAATCCCGAGTGCTAAAGACATGAGCCTCAAGGGGGGTCTGGGGGCATGTTCAACCACTGCAAGTTTGGAAATGCTATTTACAGCATTTTCCAAAAGGTGTTTCCCTCTAAAAGGCAATGGAAATTAGGCAATAAAACACTACAATGATAGTCATTTTTGACAGAAATTGCTCCCTTATTAGTATTCAAATACACTATAGGCCGAATGTCATGTAAATTGAGCACTAACCCCTAAATACGCGATGTACTCGATTTTCGTTACATTTGTTTGACAATATAGACATTTTTTTTTCTTGAGAAGAAAACTCCGTAATTCAGTGATTTTATTTTTGTGATAGAAAACGGTGGAAAAACACCTACACAGCAAAACTTTCAAATGGTCATGCGAATGGCAGGTCACATTCCACAGATCACTTGTTGCAAGTCATTAATTTACCTTTTGGAAAATAACCTAAAACCCTCAATTTGGCTAACCCTAGGCCTAAAAACCAACCTTAGGCCAAGGGTTAGCCAAATTGAGGGTTTTGGTTACTTTCCAAAGCGTAAAACAATGACCTGCAATGATTGCCCGGTGGAATGTGACCTGCGTTCTAGACCTGCCATCGTGAAGCACGTGGCGGTATGGACCAAAGTACCCAGCGGTCTATCGCCAGCAGCCGCCTTCTATTGAAACCTCTGCTTTTCATAGTTTTTTACAGCGAAGAAAATAAAAAAAGTAAACTTACCTTTGCTTCATCTTGTGTCCCTGTGTCGATTTGAGGTGTTCTGGGCTGGTTTTGAAATTTGCTCATATCCTTCATTAAAAGAGAACAAGGCTGGAGACTCGGAACCTCTGAAGCCAGTGATCACTCCATGATCAAGGACGATTTAAGCTGAAAAATGAGCTTGATTTGGCCCTTTGTCCACTCTCATGTGAAGATCGATAACAAACGATATACATGTAGCATACAGGCTCAGAGTCCAACAATAATTTCCACATTCTTAGAGAACAAGCCACTTTCTCCATTTCAAAAAGCCCATTTTGATTCATACATGACATGACCGTTGGAAGCTCTGACTTGGCAGCCTGGCTTAGTGACAATTTTTTCCCATGGGGATGGTTCAAAAGTTCCAAATTGACAAAGTTTGATATTAGATACTCACCCATAGGGAGAAGTGAAATTTTCAACAAGCCAGGCTGCTAAGCCAAACCTTCCAATGTCATGTATGAATCCCAAAGGGCTTTTTAAAGTGGAGAAGGTGGTGGGTTCTTCATGAAAACTGGCTTGTTCTCTAAGCATGTGGCGATTTTTGTCAGACTCCAGGCCCTTATGCTATATCGTTTGTTATCAAGCTTCATGTGAGAGTGGACAAAAGGCCAAATCAGCTGATTTTTCAGCTTAATCTGTCATCGATCGCAGAGTGATCACTGGTTTCAGAGGTTACAAGTCTTAAACCTTGTTCTCTTTTAAACAAGGATAGGAGCAAAATTCAAAATGCCTCAAATCGACACAAGGACACAAGATGCAGTAAAGGTAAGTGTATTTTTTATTTTCTTGGCTGTATAAAACTAGGATAAGCAGAGAGGTTCAATAGAAGGTGGCTGCCAGCAATCAACCGCCGGCTACTTTGGTTTATCCTGCACAACCATTTAAAAGTTTTGATGTGTAGGTGTTTTTCCAACTTTTTTTATTTTCTTCTCTATAAACTAGGATAAGCCAATTTTTTTTGGCATTTCATGTTTCCCACATAAACCCCACAAATCATTACATTAACTGAGCATAATTTTCAAACTTTGAGTCTGGGCCACCTGTGATTCCATCAAACACCCAATGGTTTCTCAAATAACTTCATTTTCAAATAAGCAGTCGGCATTTTGTGTCTGGTCTGCATATTGCACCCAGTCTGCAGTCTGCATTTTGCGCTGACCAAGGTCCAAACAACAACTGTTACATTTATTTGTGCTACAAAATAAGACTTATAACTAACTAAGTGCAAGTTATAAATTAAAAATACATACAGCAGCTGGTCACCCCAAGTAACTTGAGAGCTGAACTAGAACTAAGAAATACCATTGCCTTATGATTTACGTGACCATCAGTGGATCAGCCAGGTTGATTGGGCTGTTCCAAGATCTGGCCTCAATATAAATTCTAGCCTGTATGGCCTGTTTATCAAAATCTTGGTTTTTCCTAGCAACATATGACATTGGCCACTGTAACAATAATTGGCTATTCAGCAGCTTGATTTGTGAATTATTAATTTATGAAATATTTTGTGCATTCACTACTTGCACAAATCCCATAATACACCTCTTCCCCCCCCCCCCCCCAAAAAAAAAAAAAATCTGCAAAGGCATTGTTTTCGACTTCTCTTGGGACATTTTCCTGTCCTAGGAGAAATGGCAAACAATGGTTTTGCTTAAGTTTTGGGGGGTAATAGAGGTGTATTATGGGATTGTGCAAGTAGTGAATGTTTGACTTTGATATGCTTTTAAAGGTTCTGGACACAAACCAAAAGTGCCAATTGCAATTGGCACTTTTACACTTTTAAAAATTACATAATTATTTTTGTTTAGTGATTACTGTAGCTTCCAATATTGTTACTAGGGAACTTTAGAATGGTTACCACTACAAGGATGGAATTCTCCAGGGTGCACTTGCTCAGTGTGCAAAAAAAAATTAGTCAGTGCTACTTGTACTCCAATCTCACTGATAGTCTCTAATTTAAAATGTATTTACAGTAGAAATAAAGTTAATATCAGTAAAGATGTGTGATTTTTGGTGCTTTTTACAATCTTGCTTTGTAAGCACCTTTCCTTTGCTGTGACCTTCATTCTGCATAAGACACATATGCTATCAACCCTTCATTAATTAGTTAAGGTGCACATGACCATTTTGTTGAGGCTTCTGATCATGATGTGGATTTTTACATTGGAATCTTTGAACCACAATAATCTTGCGTATATTTTCCCCACAAGTGTTCTGGCAATTCATGATACATACATGTACATATTATATTTAAATATTGAATAAATAAAATTAATGACTGAGTGAGTGCATGCATGCATGTGTGCGGGAGTGTGTGCGCATGCGCCTGCGTGAGTGCGGAGTGAGTGAGTGCATGCATGAGTGCGTGTTTACATAATTGACTACTTCCCGTGAGAAGCTTGTCAGGACCAATGAAACAAATGATACAAATAAAAATAACAAAGTTAAGAATTCCCAACTGGCTATAAAGACACACCAGTTAGCTATTTACAAAATAATGCATGGAAGGAGTTGAACCAGGGACTACTGAGAAAAACTCCAGATAGTGGTCAGAGGTAAGATTGAAACTGGGACCTCCAGACTAAAATTCTGTCGCCCTAAACACTTGGCCATGCTGCCTCCAGTCTTTAACAGTTATATGTCAATCATAAAATTATGACAGTAATGACCAAAGATTCTGTAAGGACCCCTCTGGCTTCTCTTGTGTCTCTCAGAGTACTTTTCTCTGTCTCAACCAGAAATTTAACATGCCTTCCCTGGGAAAATTTGTAGTACTTTATGGTATAGTTTGCTAAGATTAGGCAAGTTTTGTTACAAATTATGGTATGCCTGTATGTCTTTCAGTTGCAGGTGTCATACACTGCAGATTATGGCTTCTGTTTCACAAGAATATCAAGGGCACAACCAAGCTGATGGATCTGGTAAAGTTAAAGTCACTATTTTGGCTTCTGAATGGGGATCGAGTAAGGGCGGACTTTCCACCATAAACAGAAAGTTAGCCATTCATTTGGCAAAATTCTCTGAAGTGGAAATCACTTTCTTTGTGCCACAATGCAGTGAAGGGGACAAGAAAGAAGCCCTCGGACACAACATAAACATTGTTGAAGCAAAAAAGTTTATCGCTTATGAAGATCTGGAGTTACTTAGCTTTCCACCAGATGATCCACAAATCGAGGTGGTCATTGGTCATGGAGTGAAACTTGGTCGTCAGGCACAAGTTATAAGAGAGCGTCACAAATGCAAATGGGTGCAAGTGGTGCATACAGACCCAGAGGAGCTGGGAATGTTTAAATCCTACCCAGATCCAATTTCCAAGGGTGAAGAAAAGCACAATATTGAAGTCAAGCTTTGTGAAAAAGCTGACTTTGTCGTAGCAATTGGCCCCAAGCTAGCCGAGTCTTTCCATAGATATCTTCAATCTTGTGAACAACATCACACAATTTTTGACTTTACTCCTGGTATTTTCGAAGAATTTCTGACTGTTAAACAAGACCCTGATGAAAGAAAACATTGCAGTGTTTTGGTGTTTGGCCGTGGTGATGCAGAAGATTTTCAGTTAAAGGGATTTGACATTGCAGGAAAGGCTGTTGCCTCACTTGCTGACACTCATCTCGTCTTTGTTGGAGCAGCTGATGGAGAATATCAGGAGATAAAACAATCTTTCTTGGAGTGCGATCTACAAGCTAGTTGCCTGAAGGTTAGAGGCTACGTCAAGTGCAGAGAAAGGTTAATGGAATTATTTTGTGAAGTAGATCTAGTAGTCATGCCTTCTAGAACCGACGGCTTTGGGTTGACTGGTCTTGAGGCCTTGTCAGCTGGTCTGCCAGTTCTTGTCAGCAAAAACTCTGGATTTGGGGAATCCCTAAGCAAACTACCATTTGGCTCATCATTTGTGATTGACTCAGAGAAACCAGAGGTATGGGCTGCTGCCATCAAGAACATCTGGGATAAAGAGAAGCAAAGTCGGCTTGTGGAGGTTCAGATTTTACGCTCGTCATATGAGCGGAAATACAGTTGGACCAAACAAAGTGACGCCCTTCTCGTCAAGATAATCAACCTTGTTCGTGGTATGAGGCTTCCATTTTTTTGCATGCAGTTTGATCATGAATTGAATTTAAGAAATATGTCATACACTAATGTGGATGGCTTGCACTATTTTTCTCTTTTCCCTTAGGATCCATGAAGTGTTTGAGATCACTTTTGATCGGTGTACTCCATCCTAGTTATTGATGAAGTGCTGCTGAGAAAAAGAAAAACATGTCAAATCATATCTCAATGAGACTTAGTGTGTTTGTTTTTCTTTGCCACCAATCACCAGGGTTCTATCTAGGGTATTTGAGGGGTAGAAGCTCCCCCCCCCCCCCCTCAAAAAAAAAATATCCAGCTTTCCCTGTAAAAAATATTATCATTACAGCATATAGGTAACTATATCAGAAAAATCATCCAGGCGTGACAAGGTCAGTGCACATGAAGTAAGTACCAGTATTCCCTGTCTAAGGACACTATAGGACAAAGAAGATGCAGTATTGCAAGCTCCTGGCCTTACAGCAGGCTCGGTTATCATGCTGTACATTTTGTTTATGTTGTTAGCAAATATCAGAGCAAACTGTAACATTGGCAGAACGTGATTTTGACTAAAAGACGAAATGAAATACCCCTGTAACATTTCTCAAAATTGAATATATGCAAATTTCCTGGGGGTGATGGGGGAGGGGGAGGGGGTGGCAATGCCCAGAACCCCCTAGGAAGCTTGGGGTAACAATAGATCCTAGATCAAACCCTGATCACTGTGGTAGACCTAACAGAAAACAGAGATGTTTTCTTCTAAATGGACTTGTATTCGGCATTACGAATGCCAGATTTTGATTCACCTTGTTGGTTTCTGTTTTTAGCAGTTTGCAAGAGGTTACTTTGGATAATATTATAATGATACAGTAGGTGACAGTAAAACTGACAAAACTGAATTAATCACTAGTTGGATTTTAAGTCTGTGTTTGAGACCATAGATTGACTGTGTGTAGCCTGATGTATTTTTATTAGGAGATGCATTTAAGAAGATGTGGTGTAATGGTTAGCTTGTACACAGTTTTAACTGTGTGGTTACATTTGACGAATCCAATTGCCAATTGTTGCCGCAGTGAGTGAGCCTGAAGCGAACAAACAAGGCAGCTCTCTAATTGGGAGAACACGTCGTTTTTTGAAGTGCAAGGGATTGTGTTCAAAGGTGCAAGAGATTGTGGTTATGCACGAATGGGGGAATTACGGTACATGGTATGATCTTTGTTACACAAAAGAGGGAAGAGCCTGCTCTGTTTTTGTCACGCAACAAAAAAATTTGAAATCGTTCAATGAAAAAGGCCAAGAACTCGGAATGTTGGAATGTTGTAGGAAACAAATCTTTTAACCACCTCTCCAATTCTCAGGTCTGTGCGGTAAATCGTTTCTGTGTTATTCATTGAAGCATTTCATGCACTTTTATCTAGTTTTGCATGGAGACACCATGTGGTCCACCAATATGGTGGCCAGTAATTTATGAAAACATCTATAGTTTACTTTGTGGTGAAAGTGCTTACATTTCAGTCGTGAGATAAAATGCATGTGTATGAACACATCTCCTAATGTACTTGAAAGGCTCAAACTGCTGAGATTCATAGGGATAGACATTTTTCTCCGACCAAATAGCCTTGTATCTTGGTGTCACGCAAGGTGACAATTTGGAAATTCCAAATGCTGTTCACGGAACTGGACCCTTGAAAAAAAATATCTATTTCTCAGTCATCTTCAACCTTCTTTAGATAGAAACTGAGAAGACCTTGCTATTTGGATTTTAGAATTTTAAGATCTCACTGTGAAGAACACATGAAAGTTAGAAATTTCGAGGCAAATGAAAGGTATAGACATATGTATTAGAGAAACCCATACATACCGTGCATTTTTATTTCCATATGCATGCAACAATATATTAAAGCCCATAAAGGAAGGCCTGAGGTGTGAGAATTCATGTTAAGGGCCCACGGACGGATTTTTCGAGCGTTGCTAGGGAAGTGAAATGTTACTTCCGGTGACTGACGTCATCATATAGTGAGCTGACCCGAAAACCCACCCACAAGCAAAAATCACCACACGAACTGTTGTTTCCATCCAAGGTTTTTCCTCGCCCTTTCTCGCGCTTGTTCTCAGATCAACTGCGCATGCGTAAACGAACTGACTTCCGGTTTGAGAAAAAACCTAAATTTCCGGCGGTCTTTAAATTGAATTAATTTTTTTTCATATGGCACGTTTCACCTCCAAATACAGAATATAGGTAAGCATTGATTTTTTAATATCATCTTTTTTGAAAAAATTATGGATATTTCAGTATCGTTTATCTCTCTAAAAAGAACATTTTTCAAAATAAAAATAAAACCATGCTTGGCTGGATGCAAAAACGAATACAAATTATGAAACCACTGATTAAATACCCAAATTGTGTAGCACGTAGACAAATTTAGAGTTTTCTTTTATTGGTCACGTGACCATGGGCGTGGCTTGCTGACGTCATATTTAAGGTCACTGGTTTACAAAAGTTAGAAACTGACCAAAATAATGCCAAATTCTCTCAAATTAGTTAACTATTACATCCTTAGCGATGCACCCCAAAAAATACGTCAGTAGGCCCTTAATGTGAGGGTCAGAGGTATGCTCCTCAGTGGAGGGGGACAGGGGGCGGGAGGGGTACGGGAGTCGGGAGAGGAAAGGGCGGGAAGCGAGAGAGAAATGCAAAACGCTACTTGTTGTCATTTATTAATGCTTTATAATACTTTAAAAAAACAAGAACCCAAATGATATCTGACTTGCATTAGCGTCTTCTAGCAATCAAGCAAACAAAAATTCGCTCTTGGGCTGAAAAGCAGGCTTAATTCCGGTGAAATTGTAAACCCTTTCACGATGGTTACGTCATAATGCATTTGATATGTTTTAGGGACAGTGGAATCTTTTTTTTTTTAATTTTTAATTTTATTAATTTACACAAAAATGGACAGCTACTAGCAAATGATTGCACACATACACGAAAACATAAGGCATGCATTACAATAACTTACAATAGCAGATCTATAGTATATTTATACTTATTTCAGGGGAGAGTGCAATTTTCTATTTTCCAATGAACATTTACTTTCTTAACAAATTTAGATAATGTGGGTTTCTTCTCAGAAGAGATACAGGAATACATGTAAAAAAAAATATATTCATTTGTTTAACCAGTATGATGAGTAGCTCTAGTCTGCACGTCAGGGGTTTTGATAGCCCATAAACCAAAGGAGTTGCATTTTGAAAGGCAATCTGTTTAATAGTAAGTTTAACAGTCGGGAAACTTGTCGGGAAACTTGTTCACTTGGGCCCATGGAGCCATTTCCATAGAGCATTTTATAATAGGTTTTGCAGCGCATTTCGACTAAAGTGATAGAGGTCTCAATGGAAAGTGTGGCAGTCACATAGCGGAACTGCGTGTTGTGCCGCTGTCCTCTTAAGACCTTGTGGAATGAATGCAATCAACTGGAAATAATACAGATAGTTGGCCTTTATTTTGAATTTATTTTGAAGGTCATCAAAGGATAGGAAACTAGTATAAACATTTAAGACATCATACACGAAAGTAACTCCACGTTCGAACCAGGATCTCCAAAATAAAGTACTGTTGCCTACAGTTATTAACTTATCATTCCAAAGAATGAGTTCATCATTTGAATTGATAGAGGTACTGTATACTTTTTAAATCTTGGAAATATTGGAGACGTTCCCGTTGAAAGAGAGGTAGCTCATGGTTTGAGGCTCCTTTATTGTAATTGCATTTGAGAAGAACGGATATGCCAACATAGGTGTGAATTCAAAACTGGAATTTAGAATTGCCTTCCATTTATCATCCTAGTCCCCCAACCGTCTCCCAATCCAAGCCAAACACAAAGATTTTACCGGTGTGTAAAAATGTTTGAAGTCGATTCCACTATATTCTAATGACTGATACATGATCATTCTCTTAAATTTATTCCTTCCTATTTTTCTTAGGAAGGCAAAAAACGACTTCAACAAGTAATTCAGGAACAGTCAGCATAGATGTTGCATACACCAATACACCATTTTACAGTTCTGTGCTCAGTTACCAGGCCTTTGAATGGCAGGTCTGAAATGCTTGTCACTGGTAACAGGTAACTGGTAAAAGGTAAACCGGTATCTCGTAACAGGCAACTATATAAAAATGAATGAGTCCCCTTTGTTTTCCTCTACATTTACAGAAACTTCTGGGATCGCCAGTATTTTTCTTTGGATTTCAAAACTATGTTAACAAAACACTAAGTGACCCACGTTTTAAGCCTTGATTTCGAAAAGACACCTCTTTATTTTAACTCTCATTTTCCTATTTAATGGTCTGCCATTACTAACATTATGTTCTTGAGAGAGCTGGATCGAGGAGAAAATGACGTCAAAGGCTCACTAGTTTAAAAATGCAATACGTGTGTACGCCGCAGAATTAATATGCAGCACGGGGGTTTGGGGCTTTCAGACTTATAAACTCACGCTTTGCATATATAATAAGCTGCGTTCACACCCTGAAATTTTAAGCTAGTGAGCCTCTGACGTCACTTTTCCCTGGATCCAACCGTCTGAGGTCCAATCGGTCAGTTTTGAACGTGAATAATGGCGGACCGTGAAATCCAAAACTTACACTCAAAGTAAACGGCCTTTGGATAAAAATCAAAGCTCAAAATTTTGCCAGTCAGGTGTTAAGCAAACACACTTTCAAAATCTGAAGGAAAAAAGGAAGTGGTTTTTTGATCACAGGGGCACTTTAATCGTTCGAGTTTAAGAAGTAGTCGTGGGTGTGCAGTATATGGATGCGATAATGAATGTTGCTTTCGTTTTCCTTTCGTGTCGATGTTTTCTGAAGCCTTCACATTATTGCCTTCGTCTGGATAACGTTTCGAATACAAAATGGGCTTCTCGCAAGTATCACAACGGTATCGACCGGCAAAATGATTAGAGTAAACTTTACGGTGCTCTTGTTGACCTTTAAGTTTGTTCTTTGAAGCTGTTTCTCCCAAGCTGTAATTTCTTTGTTGTTTCGTTAAGAGTAAAACCTCAAGAGAGTAATAGTTTGATCTCTCGCTCTGAATATCGACGGTCATTGTCGCATCCATACACTCACTGCACGGTGATCACCACCACCTATTACTACTTCTTAAACTCGAACGATTTATGTTTCTTGAAATCCTACAAATACCTCTTATTGAACGTTTATAATCTCCTAATTTTAACTCGAGCTTAAACCCTACAAATACGTCTTAATGAATGCTTCTAATCGCGTATTTTAACTCGAGCAGCGCAATCGACTGGTTTGCCCCCTAGCGATCCCAGACGTCTTTGCAAATCTAGGGGAAAAACGAAGGGGCCTGGGGACCGGCAACTCATTCATGGACCCAGAACATTTAAATTCATTTCCTAGCTTTCTTGCGATTCTGAGTTGCTGGCAACAAATATTAGAGAGAGTTAAAAGGCTTTCCCTCAAACTACCCAAAGCTGTAGTTATTCCACTTTATTTGTAAATAGAACACAACACAAGGCAAAAATACTTAATCGGGACCTTTATTTCAAAACATGAGTTAACACTAGAGAATGTTACTGATGTTACGGGAAATTTGTTCATGTCAATACAACTCAACACACGCAATTTAGGATGGTAAGTCTGTGGTTCATGTTCACAAATACAACTTGGTAATGAATAGGCGCTCATAATGGCAGCCACGTTTATTTCGGCTCCGTTATATTTTATGTGTTTTTTGCTTTTCTTGGGTTTTTCGTTATCGAGAGCTACTCATCCTACATTGTTGATGGTAGATGGATGCGACATGTGCTTTTTGAAAGTATGTAGTGGGTTTCTGGACGGATGCGGTGACATTTATTTGGACCATGCTGTTCGTTTGTGTGCTGGGAAACAGAGACTAACAAGGAATTTTCATCGAACTGGTAGAGCGTTGACCAAAATGACTAAGCGGGATTTAACATCGTTGGCTGTTCCAGGTCACGACCCTCCTATTGACATCACCATTTTTGTCGACGTTTCCGTAAATCCAGGGCCGGTCTCTCAAATACAGGTTCGAAATTATTATTTGACTCCGCCGCCTGCACAACAGCCATTACATTCGCAGGTAATTCGTTCCTGCATTAATTACTCGAGGAGTCAACTTTTGACCATCAGGGTCTCAAGACAATATTTGTTATCGACCAGAGTTCATAGAGAGCTTAAAGCCCGTGGTATTTAAAATACAGAGGAAGACGCGCCGGTCGTTTGAGAAAAAATAAGAAAGCTCAACATCGCCGTCGATTTATTATTCATATTCCTACTGACTATTTTGTAAGCAAAAATAACATTTTGGTAAACGAATTTCACTGGAATGCTGTTTCATTGTGCGTGAACGAGAGCCAACGCAATCATCTGGACTATTGTTATACGCGTCCGATGGGTGTTAATGTCAACAATCTCATTTACGTCGACCGAATTCATTCACGATCTACTGATCAACCATTGAAAAGAGTAGAGTTTTGTCTTCTTAACGCGAGATCAATTTGTAATAAATCCAGGGTCATTAGGAATTTCATCGCTGATTGCGATCTTTATATTTTGGCAGTCACCGAAACCTGGTTACGTGGAAACGACTATGACGACTACTTTGTCCAAGATATTTGTCCAGCTGATTATGTTTTTCACCATATACTTCGACTCGACTGCAATGGTGGTGGGGTTGGTATAATACTGAAAAAACATTTCAGGGTGGACAAGGAAATCCGAGATACTTATCGCACTTTTGAATTCATAGAATTGCAACTGAAATACGCCGGGAGAGTCGTTCGCTTGGTGATCGTATACCGTCCCCCATGTGTCAACAATAACTTATTTTTTGACGAGTTCTCGGACCATATGAGTCTTCTGGTCACGGCCCCTGGCTATCTACTCTTATCTGGCGATTTTAATTTTCATGTGAATGATACTTGCGATCGAACTGCTCGTCGTTTTCTTGACATACTTCAGTTATTTAATCTGACCCAGAATATATCTTGCAGTACTCATATATATTGCTGGACATACACTTGACCTTGTGATTACGAGATGTGGAGAGAACTTTGCAAGCAATTTTGAAGTATCTGATCCTGGAATTTCTGACCATATGGCGGTAAAATGTAAATTTTAATTCGCTAAACTGGTACCTCAAAAGAAAAGGGTTTCATACCGTAACTTAAAGTCAGTCTCCGTAGATAATTTGTGTGCTGATCTTCAAAACTCTGAGCTACTAAAATCTGCTGTGCTCTAGCTCTAGACCTTAATGAGTTTTTTTCCTGTTACAATCGGACACTTGCATCACTACTGGACACTTATGCTCCCTTGAAATGTCGTGTGGTCCCTTATCGTCCTTGCATGCCTTGGTTTACTGCAGAAATTGGGCAAGCAAAGAGGAAACGTAGACAACTGGAACGAAAATGGCGGAAAACGAAGACTGACGAGAATCACCGATTGTATACTATTCAATGTCGAGTTGTCAATGAAATGATCAAGACTACTAAAGAGATCTACTTCTCTTCTGTTATCGATGATAACAAGAGTGATCAACGCGTCTTGTTTACCTCTATTAACACTCTTTTATATCATAAACCTGTATCTCGCCACCCCTCATGCACTTCTGACGAAGTATTGGCAAATCGTTTTGATTCATTCTTTTTGGAGAAGATAAACACAATTCGCTCTAGTATAATTGGCAGTTCTGATGCTAAACTTAGATGCGTCTTTTAGCAAGTGTGATTTGTTGTATTTTCGGCCTGTTACACAAGATCAAGTGTCTAAAATAATCAAGTCTTCAACGATCAAGAGCTGTGATTTAGATCCTATTCCATCCGTTATGTTGAAGGAATGCTGGCCGGTGATTCTTCCAGTTATTACCGATATTGTTAACCGTTCCTTAGATTGTGCTATCATGCCTGAGATGTTGAAAATTGCGCAGATCCGTCCTCGTCTAAAGAAGGCAAATCTCGATGATAAAAATCTGGCTTTTGCCTCAAAAGTAATCGAAAAGGCAGTCTCTTATGAGCTCATTGAGAATGTTGATAGTAATGACCTCGGTGAACCGCTTCAGTCGGCGTATAAGTCACTGCAGAACACCGAAACGGCTCTTCTGAAGGTTCAAGATGACATCCTAAACGCCATTGACCAACGCCGAACAGTTGCCCTCCTGCTGTTGCACTTGTCCGCAGCGTTTGACACAGTTGACCATGAGTTATTGCTTCATAGACTTTGTGTTCATTTTGGCATTAGAGGCAAGGCCCTTGCTTGGTTTACCTCTTACCTTACTGCACGTTGCCAGTATGTTACTATCAGAGGCGCGGATTCTTCTTCTTGCAGCGTGATGCACGGTGTCCCTCAAGGCTCAGTACTCGGGCCGCTTTTATACCTTCTGTATACTGGCCCATTAGGGGGCATTGTTCGGAAACATGGAATGATGTTCCATTTCTATGCCGACTAGTCTCAAATTTATTTTTCATTTGATTCCAATACTCCTGAACTGGTTGCTGCTTCAAGGTTAGAAGCATGTGTTAAAGATGTCAGTGATTGGATGTCTTGTAACAAGTTAAGTGTCATTGTCTGAGAAAGTGTTCCAGGGGCCAAAAGTTGTGGTCAACCGATTTGGCTGAAACTTGGCACAGAAGTTGGGTATAATGAGATATTTCAAAAGCCACTTTGGCTCACTTCTCTGAGTTTTAGTTTTGGAGTTACAGGGGGGGTCTCATTTTTTGCCCTTTGAGCACCAAAAATCCAGCCTTCCAGGGGGCATTTTGAAAGTGTGATAAGACCCCACTGGTAAATTGTGCTGCCAAATGAATTTGACCATGAACTCTACTATAATAGAGCTTTCAGTTCATGCATGTAACTTTGTCCTCAAGGTATTTCACAGAGAGGAGCCTGGGGCTAGAGTTTGGCCAAAATTGATGTTTAAATTATAACCCAAAATAGCCATTTTTCAAAATTTCACTATATTCACCTGCCTTCTTGCATAACTTCCAAACCTATACCACTGTTTACTTTAGTCACCCAGTTATCAAAATCAGTTGCGAAAAATTTGGCTTATTATGGTTTATTGAATTTTTGAAACAAACACTTCATGCCCCTCTAAGGCAATGCAAAATGGAATTTTGAGCCTAATTCAGGCCATAAACAAACCAAATTGTTGACAAGAAGCCCTTATTCTGTATTTGGTAAGTGAAAATGAATTGTCAAAGCCAAATCAGTTTCATTGTTTAGAAATAACACCGATTCTTACTTTAAAATTCATCTAAAAGGGGCCTCTGATTAGCGCAACAAACACATAAGTTAGCAAATCAAAGGTGATTTTATTCTTTGAAAACCTAGTAACCATCAAAGAACACAAATGACAATGTTCTGATGTACATATAACAATCTTTTTACAAGATGCTTAAATTTTTCTTTGATTAATTTTATAGTCGTCAGTTTCATGTCATCTTTCCAAGCAAGCATTACTCCAAGCATGGAAAGTCTCCATATTTTGTCAGGCACATTATTTTTATATTTTTACCATTTAAATTTAGCGTATGAAAAGGTTCGTCAACGTATAATCTTCGTCTGACCTTGTAATAGCCTGAATAGTTGTTTTTAATACCCATCAGCAAAGGAGCATGACCATACATACGTAGATTACACAGACATATACGAGCTTCAGTGAGCAGTATCCAGGTGAACTGTGAGTTTCCGATTCCATTAGAGCTAAAAAAATGAAACCATCCATCCACGGTTAGGAGAGCTGGTTATCAAAAAGCTTGTTTTGCTTTTAAAAAGAAAATAACCCAAACAAAGCCTTCCATTGAGATGATGCACTTGTTACTACATCAAGCGAGCTGGCCCGCCATTTTGGACTTGAAGAGTGTGGGGACTGGACCGAGTTCCCGTCCAATCCTTCTCCCGTTTTGCGGGAATTTTTTTTCTGTTTTTCATCAGGTGTGTTCGAAATTCTAGAAAGTGATCTGTTTCAGGATAATTTTTTATGGCACCTTATTCCTTTGAAGGGGTAAATGACCAGTGCAGTGTCACGTCATGGGCTGCCCGGGCTGTGCAAGAAACAGGAATGTTTCCTTTGTTGTCTTGCGATAGTGACGTGACTGCATGATTAAAGCACAAGTAGAAGAGTTCAGGTGTGTCCGGAGAAGAAGAGGAAGAACTGGTGATGCCAAAGCTACAGGTGCTTCAAAGTATCAGTTAGGGATCATATACGCTCACAAACGACATTTATCGTGATCTAGGGGACTCTTCTGACTGAAGAGAAATTTAGAGACGACGATATGTAAAATACGATATTGTCGACTCAAATTGTTTGTTCGCATAGTTGATTGATTCGCATGTTAATATCCTGGGTCCTTAGGAAGAGCACTAAACATTCATCAGATTTGTCCAAAAAAAAAAATAAAATACGATAAGAATAACTTGAAGGCTGTTTTTTGTCTGCTCGAGCTGCTTGTTTACATTAAGCTTGTCACGTGCACACGCTTATCATGCAATGCACAATTCAGTTACCGGTTTCCATTATTTACCCTTTTCGTCAAAGATATTTGCAAACATGCCGAGAACGCATGTTTTATAAGTCAAGTGAGTCAATGAGTCAATGAGACTCACAGTCAATATAGCAATAATTTGTTGATTAAGCCTAAGCCCTCGTTTCAGTGATTAGGCCTAAGCGCTCTCTGAGATTTTAGCTTTCATTTTATGGTTTAATTGACTGCACTAACTCGTTGACTCATTGACTCATTGACTCATGACTCATTGACTGATTGACTCATTGACTCATTGAATCATTGACTCATAAATACTTGACACTCAAACATGCTGCATCTACGTTTTTCGACAAAATTGACATTTTCAGAGAGAAAATGTCACTAAAACGTCGTCGCAAAATCGACCGAATTAGTTGATATTATTGGATTTGCTTGGAATAATGCATAGGTAATGAACACACATATGTCGTACTTGAATGGGAACTGACTCTGAATCGTTCTGGAAGAGCACGGAAGATTTGTGTATATTTGTAGAAAAAATGTTTCATTATTTAATTTAAAAAATTGTTTAAAATAATGTTAACTATTCAATTAAAAGAATAATGAAAAAATGTACCTAAATAAGAGTGTTATCTGCTAAAACTCTTTAAAATTCCGAGGGCCTCTTTTGGTGAATAACCGCTGATTAGTTGTAGTGTAGATGACTCTGAAAACTGCTGATTTGTTGTGCTCAGTGAACAGTACTCTAGACACTGTTGTAGCATGTGGGTGGACTGAGCCCTCTCTTGGTTGGTAGGAATACAGAAAAATAAAAACGTTTTTTCAACGTTTCTGCCTGTGAAATGTTGCTGTTCAGTATTCTCCTATATATACTGCTATTTAAGTTCCAGTATTTGTCAATTTTTTCTCAATATTCTTGAGATTTTCTAAAATTCTTTTTTGTGTCTAAAATTCCCAAAACAATTCCTGCGGAATTATGGAGCTATACCTATTCTAAGTTGACTTGTCTTCGACGAAACAGGCAAATAAAGGAGACCGGTGGAGTCTCAATGCAAGCTTGCTCGAATTGTGCATTGCCAAACGTGACAAGCTGAACTTAAACAAACAGCTCGAGCAGACAAAAGACAGCCTTCAAGTTATTTCTATTATTGTTATTGTTATTTTTTTTATATATATAAAGATATTGCTGAGATGAGTTTGTTGAATGTTTAGTGCTCTTCGTAAGAACCCAGGAAATTAAAATGGGAATCAATCAACTATACGAACAAACAATTTGAGACGACAACATCGTAAATTATATATCATTGTCTTTCTTCAAGTAAAAGAGTCTCGTAAACTGCTTTAAAAATCATTTGTGAGCGTATATGATCCCTAACTGATACTTTGAAGCACCTGTAGCTTTGGCATCACCAGTTCTTCCTCTTCTTCTCCGGACACACCTGAACTCTTCTACTTGTGCTTTAATCATGCAGTCACGTCACTATCGCAAGACAACAAAGGAAACATTCCTGTTTCTTGCACAGCCCGGGCAGCCCATGACGTGACACTGCACTGGTCATTTACCCCTTCAAAGGAATAAGGTGCCATAAAAAATTATCCTGAAACAGATCACTTTCTAGAATTTCGAACACACCTGATGAAAAACAGAAAAAAAATTCCCGCAAAACGGGAGAAGGATTGGACGGGAACTCGGTCCAGTCCCCACACTCTTCAAGTCCAAAATGGCGGGCCAGCTCGCTTGATGTAGTAACAAGTGCATCATCTCAATGGAAGGCTTTGTTTGGGTTATTTTCTTTTTAAAAGCAAAACAAGCTTTTTGATAACCAGCTCTCCTAACCGTGGATGGATGGTTTCATTTTTTTAGCTCTAATGGAATCGGAAACTCACAGTTCACCTGGATACTGCTCACTGAAGCTCGTATATGTCTGTGTAATCTACGTATGTATGGTCATGCTCCTTTGCTGATGGGTATTAAAAACAACTATTCAGGCTATTACAAGGTCAGACGAAGATTATATGTTGACGGACCTTTTCATACGCTAAATTTAAATGGTAAAAATATAAAAATAATGTGCCTGACAAAATATGGAGACTTTCCATGCTTGGAGTAATGCTTGCTTGGAAAGATGACATGAAACTGACGACTATAAAATTAATCAAAGAAAAATTTAAGCATCTTGTAAAAAGATTGTTATATGTACATCAGAACATTGTCATTTGTGTTCTTTGATGGTTACTAGGTTTTCAAAGAATAAAATCACCTTTGATTTGCTAACTTATGTGTTTGTTGTGCTAATCAGAGGCCCCTTTTAGATGAATTTTAAAGTAAGAATCGGTGTTATTTCTAAACAATGAAACTGATTTGGCTTTGACAATTCATTTTCACTTACCAAATACAGAATAAGGGCTTCTTGTCAACAATTTGGTTTGTTTATGGCCTGAATTAGGCTCAAAATTCCATTTTGCATTGCCTTAGAGGGGCATGAAGTGTTTGTTTCAAAAATTCAATAAACCATAATAAGCCAAATTTTTCGCAACTGATTTTGATAACTGGGTGACTAAAGTAAACAGTGGTATAGGTTTGGAAGTTATGCAAGAAGGCAGGTGAATATAGTGAAATTTTGAAAAATGGCTATTTTGGGTTATAATTTAAACATCAATTTTGGCCAAACTCTAGCCCCAGGCTCCTCTCTGTGAAATACCTTGAGGACAAAGTTACATGCATGAACTGAAAGCTCTATTATAGTAGAGTTCATGGTCAAATTCATTTGGCAGCACAATTTACCAGTGGGGTCTTATCACACTTTCAAAATGCCCCCTGGAAGGCTGGATTTTTGGTGCTCAAAGGGCAAAAAATGAGACCCCCCCTGTAACTCCAAAACTAAAACTCAGAGAAGTGAGCCAAAGTGGCTTTTGAAATATCTCATTATACCCAACTTCTGTGCCAAGTTTCAGCCAAATCGGTTGACCACAACTTTTGGCCCCTGGAACACTTTCTCAGACAATGACACTTAAAGCTGAACTCTGACAAGACTGAACTACTACTAATCATAGCATCACAGTTCTGCCCCAAGCCCCAACTATTGTCGCTAAATGTTTGTGGTTTTTGATTCTCATATGAAATTTGAGCGTCAAGTGTCTAGCATATGTAAAGGATCCTTTTTTCATATCCGCAATATAACTCGTATACGGAAGTATCTGAGCGTGGAGAATACCACAATTTTGGTCCATGCGTTTGTCACCTGTAGGTTGGATAATGGAAATGCACTGCTGTGCGGACTTCCTAATTATCTCATTGCAAAACCTCAAGCTGTTCTGAACTGTGCTGCCCGTTTGACTCTATGCAAACAGAAATATGACCATGCAACTCCTTTGTTGATCCATCTTCATTGGCTCCCTGTTAGTCAGCGCATTATTTTTAAGATACTGTTATTGACATTTAAGGCGCTTAATGGCCTTGCGCCAATGTATATAACTGAACTACTGGATAGATATGTACCGCCGCGTCCACTACGATCTTCATCTAGGGGTCTACTGAAGGTTCCTCGGTCCAATACTAAGTATGGCGACAGATCATTTTCCGTCTGTGCACCAACACTTTGGAATAGCCTGATCATTCGAGACTTGCAACTGACCTCTGTTCTCGTAATTTTGATGTGCAGCGCCTTAGAACTGTAGGATCATGTGCGCTATATTAAGTCTTTTTTTATTATTATTATTATTATTATTATTATTATTATTATTATTATTATTATTATTATTATGCAGTATATAGTACGTAAGTATGCTTACAAATATAAGTAGGAAAAGGCACTATTGTGTAACAATCCCTACTGTTAAACCTATTTACAAACCAATTGGTGATAACTAACGAACCAACATTTGAGAAAGGAACAAGAGTTTATATTCCTTAATAACTCGTCGAAACCTTGAATGACCTTGCTATGTTTAGGGTGTGCGATAATACTGCCTTCTGCATATTAAACAAAACCTGGTTCCCTCTATCCAAACCTAAAAACTTCCTAACTCTCTCCGCCGTCTCCATAGAGTAGCCTCAACTATCACATTAAGCTATTATTATTATTATTATTATTATTATTATTATTATTATTATTATTATTATTATTATTATTATTATTATTATTATTATGTTTTTAAATTAAATCTCCCGGTATTAAATATTTAAATACCATCGTTGAAATTTGTAAAGCATCTGTTTGCTGGTTTTGATTGGAATTTATGCCGATGACAGTTGTAAATTTAAACTATTCTACGGTTGCGTTATGGAATGTGACTTTGGACTACGGAATTGAACTGGTATCAGAATAGACTGCAAAAAAACAATAGCACGTACTGACTAAGATATTGTGACATAAAACGACCCTGAAATCGGCGGAAAAAACCTTCGAACAAAATGTAGTCTACCTTCCTCTTGTTAATCGGTCTTGTGTTTGTTGTCTCCATTTATTTGGACATGTAATGGAGGCAGGGCCGTCAACTCTCCCGGACAATCCGAGAGACTCCATATTTTGGACCGAATCTCTGGCCCTCAAGATTACGATCTGAAATCTCCTAATTGATCGCCGAAGTTTGTCATTTCTAGTGAGAATCGACTTTTACAGCGATAAAATTTCAAAATTCAAACGTTTTTTCCTCATAACCTCCGATAAACCGTTCTTGCAAGCGTTGGTATTGACGGATTGCAATTTGAGCGATAATGTGATTGGTCTGAAGTCAACGAAACAAATAAAATGTTGCAATGCCAATGACAATTTTTTCGTACCTTTTTTGACTTTGCCTAGGTTGTGTGACAGTGCACTTTCTGTATGCGTAAAAGACGCAACATGACGTCATTAGAAAATGACGGCACAAGTGTTATGTCGTAATCTATCATCCTATCAATTCAGAATTCACTACTTGCACAAATCTCACAATACACCTCTTTTACCCCCAAAAATCTGCATAGGCATTGTTTTTCGACTTCTCTTGGGACATTTTCGTGTCCCAGGAGAAATTGCAAACAATGGTTATGCAAAAGTTTTCGGGGGTAATAGAGATGTATATGGGATTGTCCAAGTAGTGAATATTTGAAGATTTAGGGGGTTGACAGCCCTGTGGAGCACGCCAGTGGTTGCGATTATCCCAGGATTGCAAAAAAAGACAGGGACCGAAAGTAATCCAGAGGCAAGGACAAAACATTTCTACATGTTAGCAACTGACAAACAACAGATTACATACCGACAGCTTTAATTAATAAGGTACATGTATGGTAATAGCTGATGATAAAGGGACAAGTAAAAAAAGTATACTTGTCTACTAAGTTTTCTGTCTCTGTAACAAATTCTTACCTCATAAAACGAGGACTCCATTCTTCAAAGTAAACGCTTCAACAACATTCATTTTAACGCACACGGGTCCAATGCAAAGTAACATCACATTTGCTTGAACTTGCGCATGCTCTATCAATTTGCTTACATGACATCGTACCTGAAAAATGTCTATCGTGCAAGGCAGGTTACCTTTGTATCAATGAATACCAAAGTAAGAGCGGTATAGTTTTTCATCCCGTAGCGTATTTGTTAAATCAATGCCGCCAGCAACTCAGAATCGCAAGAAAGGAAATGAATTTAAATGTGAAGTACCGGGCCCAATTTAACCTTTATATGGTAACCAGTTACCAGCATTTTAGAGCCGCCGGGACTTTGAATAAAATGGAGGCTGGAGTTGACCTTGCTTTGATACAAACCTTACTGTGTTTCTTCTGGAAGTAGAAACTCGTTAGCATTACAATAACATGGTTTACATGAGAAAAGCAATAGGTCACTTCGGAAAATACCATAATACTCTTTGTTCCCCCAAATTTTGTATAAGCATTGTTTCCAGTTTCTCTTGGGACTTACAATGGTCCCAAGAGAAAACAAGAACAATGCTTATGCAAAATTTGGGGGGACAAACAAAGAGTATTATGGTATTTTCCGAAGTGGCCTAAGACGTTTGTATCAAAGCAAGGTCAACACTAGTCTCGCTTTTGTTCAAAGTCCTGGTAACTAAGCACAGAACTTTAAAATGGTCTATTGTGATACACCTAAGGCCTTCGCTAACAAATACGTACCATATATTGTGAGATCTCTTGAAAGCCAAAGATTTCATTTCGTTCTCATCTTACTCAGCGTTTCATAAAAATTGGCGGCGAGGCATTTATGTGCAATGTAAGATAAGTGTACGCCATGCACTTTCAGAGGTTCATTAGTGCTCTTGAAACCTAGTATCTTAGACTTGCTATGCTTCATCGAACCACGCCACATAGCTTTGGTTTTCTTTTTATTCAGTTAAAATCTCGAAAAGGTTGGGGGGACAGTGGAGTGAAAAATAAGACAGTAAAGATTTAACATGAAAACATCAACATGTAATGAGACTTGCCAATTCCAAATAGATTTTGGGCAAACTGTAACTACTGTATGGAGTGTTTTCACTCGCGTGATCAGTAACCTTGTTTTTCCATCGAAACAAAATAAAACGTTTGCATGATAATAGAGTTCAATTCCCGGAGGATTAGTTGGGTACATCAACATGGCCACCGTTCCATTGTTTAGGGACACCAACATGGCCACCATGACGTCACTTGAAAGCACTTTATATAGGATATGTACTGAATTTCATCCCTCATCATTGAGCCAAGTACTGCAGTTACATATTTTTCCCTCACTTGCTTTCTTTTTGAACAGTTATCCCTCTTCAATCCTTCCTCCCTGGCCGGCAGACCTACTTTGCAACACCTTCCCTGGGAGCCTGGAATGAATTAACAATTATTTCATTCGCTTGCATTCGATACAAGGTGGTGAATATTGTAGCCAACGAGTTGCTTAGTGCCAAGTTGGCAATAACGAATCTCTTATCCAATAAGGGCGAAAGGAATATTGTTTTTATTATTAGATTCTACACCTTCCGTTCATTTTCTGTCAACAGAACTTTGTTCTCCCCCAAAACCTTTTTAAGCTTTGAATTAAGCGACATTTGCTGGACTCATGTGCCATATAAGGTTAAACAGAGGTATAGCGGCTGACAACTGAGATGCAGTGCGCCAATGAGAAAGCTAGAAATGCATTATCTGAGGCTGAGAATTTAATAAACTTTATCTAATTCTGGCATCTCATTTCGTGTGTGGTGTCGCGGCAATGTCTAATTCACAATTTTATTTTCAAAAGCTCGTCTTCGACTTCAAATTGATTGTGAGGCTATCACTCGAGCAAGTGCACAGACAGGCACGGGGACAGCAGTAACTCCACAGCAACCCCAAGAAGTTACTCAGGGAGCGAGAGAAGTGCCTAGCTCCTCAAATGAACAACATTCAGTGGTCATGCCCAGTTTGGCGGCAGAAATTGAATTATATAGAGGGATTGATGCACAAACAGTTATGAATATCATTACACTGAGGACCCTTCAAGGATTAGATCCATCAACACCAGAGCAAATGAATGAGTTTCTACTCTATCTTGAAAGAGTGCACAAAGCCGTGGTTGTTGAAGGAAAGTCAGGAAGCTTAGTAATCACTGTGGAAGTAAGTTCTCTGCAAAGCCTGGAGAACCTGTGGGAAGATTATTCCTCAGGTCATTTGGATAAAATGGCTCAGAAACTTCTTGTGACAAAGGAGCTTCTGGAGGAGTTTGGCCTGCTTGAGGTGAAATTGACAACATTCATCGCTGAAGAGGAGTACAGAGCTTGTCAAGAGTATTTTTCTGGTGAGTTCGATAGAAAATGTGACATATAGACAGTGGGGAGTTAAGTAACTATGACGACAGCAGCAATGGGAATGACACAAAACAATAGCCCTTATTCACGATAGCCGCCATGTTGGTTTTCAAATTGTCATGCAAATTAGCCATGTGTTATGCTGGGGGGCAAACATTGGAATAAAGGCAAATTGCGGAAAATCGGCTCGTCGAAATATTGAATTAACATTGCTAAAAGTACGTTTTAGAATTTAGAATTAAGTACCTTTTATAATAATTTTATATCTTTTGGTTGCCTCCGACATTTTGACTTCTACTTTGTTATCTGCTCATTTTTCAGTAAAAAAACATCGAAGTAACTTGTGTAAGCATTTTATTTTACTACTTAGGTGATAAACATTTAATGAACGTGAAACAAATCATCTGTGTGGCTAAGATGTTCGTGATAATCTCTCGAACTTGTGTTGTTTGCCCCCTCAGAAATGTGTAGCTAATTTGCATGATAAAGTCAAGTCCAACATGGCGGCTATCGTGAATAAGGTCTATAGAGCTTGTGTACGTGATCAGGGATTATGTTTTTTAACCAACACAATACAATATGTTTGCGTAAAAATTGAGTTCAATTCCCAGTTTATTAGTTTGGGACACCAACATGGCAGCTGGGACATCAGGTGTTTATAAAGTGTTTTCAGGTGACTTTATGGCAGTCCTGTTGGTGGAGTAAAAGATAGAAACGGCGGCCATGTTGGAGGAAGGAAAAATTATTTTGTGAATTGAACTCCATTTTCACGCAAATTCTTCCTTTTGTTTCAGCAAACCAATGTGGCTGTCAATAAGCGATATTATCTTTATGCTAATTAGACACACCAGCCTCATTTTAATCGATTTTTTTACATGCAAACGAGGCCTACTGAGGATAATTAGCATAAAGAGAAAAGAATAATTTATTAGCCGCTATTTATGAATTTGTTGTATGCTCTTCAAGTTTTTAATGAGAAAAAAGGAGTGCTGCACGTGGGTATTGCATTTTTGGTACGTTTCTTCACCGTCCTCCGCAAAACACGCAGATTCATGGTTCCGCGGACTCGGTACACGTGCATCTGAATTACTTACTTATTCTCCTTGGTAGCTTCAACGGCGCCATTCGTATTACCTTTTTTTTCTGGATAGCTCAGCCAAATTGCGATTGCCGAACAAGTGAGAATAAGAAATGGTAGTTATCATAAGGACAAGTACAGTTGGCCGAGGAAAGGAACGTTCAAGAGGGTTTTGCGACTTTCGTTCCCCTGTGCTAGGCGCTGGCTATTTTTGTTTGCTTTGCGTTCTGATTTTATCAACTCGTGTCCAGTTTTTGCCTACTATTGTTATTGCGCATACGTTCTGTGCATCTCCAGATATTCGGATTTCCTATCGGTAGTGCTTACCAATGCAGGGATATTTTGCGCGGTTTAAATTTATGCAGAGGAAGCAGAACTTAGCAAGTGCTCTTGGTATCCAAAGAGAAAAATGTGGGTAACCATGCATTTTTCAGAGATAATAAAGCTTTAATTTGGGAAGGAACGCCATACATTCCTTTTTATTTTAAAGCTGTTTGCTAATATTGTTGATTAATTATCTTTGAAAAATGCGTGGTTACCCCTAATTTTCTTTTTGGATTTCAATAACACTTGTTAAGATCTACATTTCCTGCATAATCACAAACCGGGGCAAAAATACCCTTGAATTAGTAGGCGCCGTCCTTAATCCAGGATTAGCGTAAACTTTTGTTTCATGTTTTCAACTTTTTCGTAAAAGTTTCTTTTGATTATTTTTGTTTTTTAAGATTGACTTCCTCTAATGTAAGGTTTTGACGAATATCAGCGTTAAACAGCATTTGGGAGTAGAGAAATAAATTCCTTGGTTAATTTTTTATCTGGGATTAGTGTTAATCGGGTTTTGAACAACCGGGCCTCGTTTGATACAACCAAAATTCCGTAGTGATTACTTCATTTTGTGGATGGCTGAAGGGTGTATTTCCATTTAAATTCCTAACCTTTCGTTCATGTTTCTGTCCAGGAAATCTGGCTTTTCGACAAAAGAATTTAATCTAAAGCGACATTTCCCGGAATCATTTTCCATATAAGGTCAATTATGGGTATGATTAGTAAATAAACCCCTTCTGGCGGCTGGTATGTCGGCTGGTAATGTCCGCGGCTGAGGGATTGTCCGAAAAATGAATATTTGGCCGAGAAGGGAAGCTTCGACGGCAAATGTGAAAAGCTAAGACAAAGACGAATTTTAATATTTACAGCAGCCTAAAAGTTTGATGCTTCTAGATCTGTGCTAGTACGACTGCACTGGGAACGAAAGTAGCCTTTTTAAATAATAATTTTCTTTTATAAACTGAAACGATAACCTTGTCTTAAAGGAAACCTTCACTTCTACAAAAACCTTACCTTAAATCACAGGAAATAACCTTTGCAGTCAAATCTGTCTAAATTTCTTTCAAAGAAAGCGTTTGTATCCAAAATCAGTAAGTTTTAGAATCGCCTATTTTTGTTTCCAAATTTCGCGGGCGCCGCCATCTTGTGGCGTCTTACGGTTGCCCTATTGTTATTAGGCAAAAGCTCTTTGTGTTGTGAACAATTGGGCAACCGTAACACGTCGCAATTATTCAAGTTGGCGGCGCCCGCGAAATTTGAAAGTGAAAATAAGCGATTTTAAAATTCAGTTGTCCCGCTATAAACACTTTTTTCGAACAAATTTCGAACAAATTTGTTTCGAAACATTGATTAATTCGGTTTAAAGTTGTTCTGTAGCAAAAGTGGAGGTTCCTATTAACCAAAGCCTAAGGATACACGTATACTCTAAATTCAGGGGGTGAAGAGGAATGATGGAATAAGAATAACGGATTTTTTTTATGTCGAAATAATGAAATAATGCCATTTACGGGGGGGAATAACGGAATAACGACTTCCTTTGGAATAATGAAATAATTTTTTCAACGGAATAATGAGTTCTTTTTTACTGGAAAATGGAATAACGAAAATTTTCGAGTAGGAATAATGAAATAACGAACACCTGATTATTCCTCTTCACCCCCGATCTAAATAGTTGCAATTAATTCCGTCATAGTTCAGTTCTTCGAATCGGTTCTTTCAGACACCTTGTCCAACAAACCGAATATGAACAAAACTGGAACACTTACCCAACTTAATCAGTTTCTCTTGATTTTCTCTCGCGAGCTTTCCTTCTTGCGTTCGCTTGCCTCGGCAGTTCGCTGTCTGGCTCGTAACTTTCCCTATTTTCTTTCTCGCTTTCCTTTACAGCGCTAGCTGTTCCCTCTTAAATATATCCTCTTGCTTACCGCCACCGATTAAGGAGTTTTGCCGTCGAACTTTTGGGTGTTACCTACTAATGTGTTTAGCAGTGATCTCTTGGCATCCGTCTACTCTTCCCTTCACCTTCTTCTCCTGAAATGATTAGTCTTCTTCGACTCGTTCGTCTTCCTTCCTTCAACTGTTCACCCACTCCGACCAAAAACAACGATACTTCTATAAACGAATAATTACTGGGAAAATGGAAATGGAATTTGTTTACCCACGGAACACCTTAAGCGCGCTCAGGAGCTCGTTCAACATGCGTCCGTGCATTCCGGATCGAATTTGGAATTTGGCAGTGTTGGTTTTTCTGGAGAGGGGAAACCAGAGTACCCGGAGAAAAACCTCTGGGAGCAAGGAGAGAACCAACAACAAACTCAACCCACATATGACGCCGGGACCGGGAATCGAACCCGGGACACATTGGTAAGAGGCGAGTGCTCTCACCACTGCGCCACCCCTGCTCTAACTTTTATAATTAACACATACGTTCGTTACATACGTATTGTTAACACGGTACCATACATTCCTATATTTACAATTTCACACCAAATCAACACTTAAAGGACAATCAATACGACTCTAATGACGTGATTTTATGACGATAATAAACACTAAATCATTAACACTAAAAGGTAACAAAATACTAAGAGAACAAAAAAGGAACAAAGTAAGTCTAATTACAAAGATAAAGAATAGAAAATTCCGTCACAGCCCAGTTGTTTAAAACACGATTGAGTTAATCTTGGGTTAGTGCGAGCTTTGATTCCAGTTTCTATACATTTTGTTAAAGGTTCTTTCAACGTAATGTTTTGTTGCGGTCTCGCTGCTACCGTCGTCGTTGCACAGGCAACCTATATTATTGTCAAATTTACTATATTTTTCACTGAAAGTGAATCTGTATTATTTTAGGACGTCGACGTGAGAGATCTGAGAACGGCACACAATTAATAGATAAGCAAGGCAAACTCTCAGAGAAGATGTCGACAACAACAATGGAACCTAATCTTGAGGTATCCAAGGAAGTTGATCTATCAGGACAACAAAAGGATGTTGACAGGGTTGCTGGTTTGGCCAATTATTCGCCTGTCTGGGAAGGTGACAAGACGAAACAACTATCACAAGAGGATTATACCCAGAGTCAGGGAAATATTCCCACAAATTCCACTCGTGCCTTGGGCCTTCCAGAGGAAATGCAAATCTTTGTCAACTCTCTTGGTGGAATCATCACTTTAGAAGTCAGACCAAGTGATTCTGTTGAGAACGTGAAGACGAAAATTAAGGACAAAGAAGGGATACCAACCGAAGAACAAAAACTTATCTTTGCTGGCAAGCAACTGGAAGATGACCGCACTCTAGCTGACTACAACATTCAGAAGGGATCTACACTGCATTTGTTGTTGCGACTCCGTGATGGCATGCACATCTTTATCAAAACGCTCACTGGTAAAACTATCACTCTGGAACTCGAGCCACACGATTCTGTTGAGAACGTGAAGACGAAAATTATGGACAAAGAAGGGATACCAACCGGCCAACAAAGACTTATCTTTGCTGGCAAGCATCTGGAAGATGGCCGCACTCTAGGTGACTACAACGTGCAGAAGGGATCCACAATACATTTGGTGTTGCGGCTCCGTGTTGGCATGCTCATCATTGTCAAGACGCTCACTGGTAAAATTATTCGGACTCTTCAAGTCGAGCCAAGCGATTCTGTTGAGAACGTGAAGACGAAAATTATGGACAAAGAAGGGATACCACCCGACCAACAAGAACTTATCTTTGCTGGCGAAATACTGGAAGATGGCTGCACTCTAGCTGACTACAATATTAAGCACGAATCCACACTGCATTTGCTGTTGCAACTCTGTGGTGGCATGGAGATCTTTGTCAAAACGCCCACTGGTAAAACTATCACTCTTGAAGTCGAGCCAAACGATTATGTGGAGAACGTGAAGACAAAAGTTATGGACAAAGAAGGGATACCAGCTGACCATCAAAGACTTATCTTTGCTGGCGAGATACTGGAAGATGGCCACACTCTAACTGACTACAACATTCAGAAGGAATCCACACTGCTTTTGGTGTTGCGACTCCGTGATGGCATGCAAATTTTCGCAAAGTTGCTGAATGGAAAGGTGTTCACGTTAGAAGTAGAACCCGATGAGCTTATCGAGAATGTGAAGGTGAAGATTCAGGACAAGGTAGGCATCTCCCCTGATGAACAGGAGCTCTTTTGTGACGCGAGGAAGCTGGAAAATTGTCGCAATTTGAGTTACTACAATATTCAGAATGAATTTACTTTGACCGTTGTTTCAGTTATGGAAATTTATGTAAAATTTCCATCAACTGAAGAGACAATAACGTTAGCAATCAAATCAAGCGATGCCATCAGGGATCTGAAGAACAAAGTTCAAGCCCAACAAGGAATTCTGGCTGAGAAACAGATTCTCATGTTTAATAGCGAGGAACTGGAAGATAGCTGCAGCGTGGCTGATTACAACATTCAGAATGCCTCTCTCCTGTCCTTGGTCTTCCGGGAAAGTGATAGAGATGGAAAATGAGTTTAAACTTAATTAAAAGAAGAGTAGATCAAATTTCCGAGAAAGCTGCAGAATCGTGATTTTCAAAGTGGTCAACCGCGGTGTTTTAATCGTAAAATCCTATACTTGCAGTACAAAACTGAACAACTACAAGATTCCCAATTATTTCTCGACCGAACGAACCAAACCTATATATTGCAAGAGCAAAATTGAAAAGAGTTCAGATTCGGCTGAGCGAATACCGGACAATCCGATTTGCGCTCTAAATTGGTACCAAAAATCGTTCTTGTGTTACGCGTTATGCAATCCCATTGGGAAGCACAATAGTCTGGAATTTTATTCCATGGGCACGTTTATGTCCATCGTGTTGAAGCATATTTGTTAATGTTTTTAAATATTTTTTAAATGGAAACTAGTGAGCAGCACACAGCAACTGATGTTGTTAACTTTGTTTATTATCCGACCGGTTTCGTCTGATAAAACAGACTTCATCAGGGAAGTACATGAAGTTATAGTACAAAGCACGTTCCAGTAAGGGTGTGAACAGCAAAACACCCACAAGAAATACGCGCAGGATATAACGTAAATCCCGCGTAGAAAAGGTGTAAAGTTTAATTTTGGGGCTCACTATTTAACGTTAAATCGTGAGCCCCAAAAAATTACTTACCAAGTTGTGCTAACGTATTGGTAGACTTATAACTAACAATAGATCTAAGGTGTGGTAAATGCTTAAGGATAACTTTTTTGATTCCGACATGACTGCAATTAAAGGTGGTTTTGAAAACCACCCGTCTATGTGTAGGTACCTTTCTAGGCTTAGAGAACCATTTACACCTATTGCTATAGCTAATCTCCCTAAAAATGGGTAGTCAAAATTTAGCAGGATAACCTCTAAGGCGTAGGCACTTCCAGAAAAGTAGCCCCGTCTCAGTGAATGACGAGAACCTGGAGCTATTTCTGGCACACCGCATGAGTTCGCCTTTAATGAATGGTGGGGGTGAAATGATTCAAAAGGTATGTACAAATACTTATTTAGCGGTTTTTGAAAGGTAGAGCGCACTGTGTTGTTTAACATTCGAGCTTAACAAATTTGCATACGTTCGTTGAAATGTGATACGCGAGGAGACAGGGACTTTTTCTCTCAGACTCTGACAAATGATTCATGGGTAGCCAAGTTTTTACCCTCAGAAAAATATCTGTTTGGTCATGATAGTGTAAAATGAAGTTTATTTGGGAAGCCAGCAATGTTTCTTTAACTTAATCCAATTTATTGCTACGACTAATCCGAAGATTGTTTACATGAAACTCATGCTTTTTGCGAATTTTGGGTGTCATGAAATTACATCATTTGCATAACATAGCTCCTTTATCACGAAGATTTTTCAACAAGATATCGCTTTACTCTAACCCAAAAACATTCAGATAGTAAAAATCTTCATATTTATTAACCATGTCTTTTTCAGGAGTAGCGTACTGGGCCCATCAACACTTTTCCAACATGCCAATGGGTCGAAGGAGAAGAATAGGGAACAGAACTTGCACTATGGTACCATTTCCTTCCAACATCAAACCCTTTTTTGTATTTTCGCCGCAGACCAACGGCCATTCTCGATGCTCGGAGCAAACGCCTGGTCACTTCCACTGTTTACACCACCTATTACAGCCCCTCACTCGTTTAAAAAGGTCGTCATGTTTCGCCCGTCAATTTGAACCCCCTACACTTCAACCACCGTTCTAGCTGCTCAATTCTGTATTGTTCTGGTTCTCTCTCGAGAACAGAGCCAAGACCACGGTCGACGTCACTTAAAACCGAAAAGATTGAAGCGAATATTATGCCTCATTTCCCTTGTGACTCTTACAGACTGAACCTTGTTTGTCTGAGTCACTTGGGAGTCTATAATTTCATGACGTCATTAGTGCAAAGCGCTATTGTGTTGTTGTAATTCTAATTAGTCTACATTAACGTTACAAAAGCACGAAGGTTTGTATCAAAACAGTGTCACCGGCAGCCTCGCTTCCATTGTTACGCCAGGTAACTTCAACTGTAAAATGGTCTATTTGAGCGGAAGACCTTAGACAGCAATGACCAGAACCAGGTTGCTGACCAGCGGTTTTCTTTAAAACAATGGTTTGCTGGGGGAGCTTAGTCTCGCGGGCTCGGAGAACCTGGTTGATCACGATCAGCTAAAATTATAAGCGTTTGTATGGGAATTTGCAAACGCGTTTAGGAGTTGAAAATAAAGAACATGAATCGAACAAAAATGCCTTACCTTGTCTTCTCGATACCTTATCAGTGTCTTTGTGGCGTACTTCGGCCATTTCAGCGCTATTCCAGTGGGTTGTGGGTTCCCTGTTTTCGCTCTATAATATGAGAGAGCAACGGTATAGAACAAAAACTCCCTAGAATTGCGCCAGAAATGCTAAGAACATGCTATAAATAAGACAAGGAGCTAAGGTAAGAAATTCTGATGGATTCTTATTTCAATTTTAATGCCCTAAATAACGATCGCTACAAACAACGCAACAACGATTCACCGTGACCTTGGGGCTTCGGTACCTATGCTCATAAATGTTTAGATTTTCAATTGCATGGCCGTTTCTCTGGAACCCGACAAAGAAGGCTTCCTGACCCGACAGATGAAATGTAAATATTCAGTTTAATATTACAACAAAAGTAAAAAACCAAAGACGGAAGTTTCTTGGCTAAAAAGTACATTGTTTTACTTTGAAAACGACGAAAGATTAACATTCTTTTGCCGTAGTTCATTCAGTTGACACAAAGTGATCACATGCACCTTTATGGTTGTCTAGCACGTGATCAATTTCTTCCTTTTTACAGAACATTATGACCTTTCCTTTGATTCATAAAAGTCAAAGACTGCAAAAATTTCGTGTTTTTACGATCGAATGTCATGAATTTTTCGATGAGAATTCGAGTCAGAGTGATATATAAAAGCTATCTTACTTTTTTTCTTCATATGTCTTTTGGCTTGTCTTTTACTGTTAATTCCCGGCTTTTACGTTACTTTTTGGTGCAAACGTAAAGCCAAAAAATGTTTTGACCTGTGGAGCCGAAACAACATCTTCAGTCCTTCCTTAGTGTGCAATAAACGTTTGCGTAGTGCAACTGCAAGACATGCAAGAAAACGTCCGTCAGAGCAATTTGCAGTTAGTGTTTTTGCAGACTATTTATTAAAGTAGAAACGAGTGAATTTTACTCAAGAGCGTGTTTTGTTATCTTTAAACTGAATTTATTACCAAAGCTTAAAAAACTAAAAGACCTCAAAATGGGACAGGACATTACAAAATAATTACGTGTGAGCCAAAGGGCCTCTGCTGGCACACCATCTGAGTGAACCCTCAAATGGTCTTAATGACCCTCCATTTAAAAAAAATTAAGTGGAACGCTGCAGTTCAATACCACCCAATTCAGTGCCTTATGTTTTTGTATAATCCGGACCACAGGGAACCCAGTGTACGCTTTATGGAGCGTCTAGTCTTATCGAGACTGAGTTCATTAAGAATTTCTTTACTCTCACTGAATCAGTGTAGTAGTCTCTTTTCAGGGTACAATCAGTGACCCTACTGTCATAAAATTTAAAGGTTTGAAAATTTGAGGTCCTCGACGACAAACAAGACGCCTATGCCAACTCGAGGGTGGTCTATTGTTTAACTGAATCCTCGACCAACGCATGGAATATGTCAACAGCTATCTCTAATGAAGTTAAGTCTTCTGGTGATTCAGTGCGTTCCTCTGGAATTCCTGTTCACATTTCCAATAGCCTGAGCATGAACAATAGTTATTGTTCTCGGCGTCCGGTCGACTACATGCGTAAGTGCTCCAACTTGATCAAAATACCTTTGATTGCATCGCATTCATCGTTCAATAACAAAGTGTTGAAACTTTGTTTGGTTAACGGCAGCCGCTCACAAATAAGGCCGCTGACGTCATTGATTATGTTGCCGAATCAAAATTTGATCTCGTTGCGTTAACTGAAACCTGGTTCACTACAGATGATGTTGCTGCTCGCGCTCTGGCAACGCCTGACGGCTACAAGTTAGTGGACCAGCCTCGGGCTAGTCGGTCGGCTGGCGGAACTGGCCTTTTATTCAGAGGTTCATTACAAGTCACAATGGTATCTTCTGGAGAGAGGGAATCATTGGAGTTTTCAGAATGGCTCGTTATATCGGGCACGTATAGACTTCGAGTTATAGTGATCTACCACGTGCCCAATAGCACCGAGCATCCAGTGTCAACTGAGGTTTCTTTTTCGAGTTTTCTGACTATATGGAGTCTGTTATCACGTCTACGAGAAACTCGTCATCATAGGAGATTTCAACAACCATGTCGATGTACCAAGTGATGCTGATGCGAGGAAGCTGCAGGATTGTTTCGAGTGTTAAGGCCTTATACATGGAGGCACGGTGGCCTCATGGTTAGTGTGCTCGACTCCGCATCAAGTGGTCCGGGTTCGAGTCCTGGCCGGGGACATTGTGTTGTGTTCTTGAGCAAGACACTGTTCTCCCACGGTGCCTCTCTCCACCCAGGTGTATATATGGGTACCGGCGAAATGCTGCGATGGACTGGCATCCCATCCAGGGGGGAGTAAAAAAAAATACTCCTAGTCGCTTCATGCCACAGAAACCGGGAAAAGCTCGGGCTCTAATGGGCCACTGGCTCGTAAACAGACTTTACTTTTTTACTTAAGGCCTTGAGCAGCATTTCAGAGAACCAACTCATATTCTCGGACGCACCTTGGACCTGATTATTTCACGGAAATGTCAGTTTGTTATTGATGGTTCCCCAGGTGTTGATCGCCTGTTTTCACATCATTTTTCGGTTGTCTGTGGTCTTCAAATGCCTAAGCCTGCAGTTTCTGTTAAGGAGCATACTTACAGAAATCTCAAGGCTGCTGACATTGATAAATTGCGGAGTTACTGAGAAACTCGGAATTGTGCCTACAATTGTAGATCCACCAAGTACTCTTGAGAACTTGATTAGCTGCTGTAATGCCACGCTACCGGATACTCTGAATCGCCGCGTACCCCTGAAAACCAGGGTTGTGACAGTTAGACCGCGTCTACCGTGGTTTAATGAGGATACACGAATACACGGGAGGAAAAAAAAACAAGACGTAAAGCTGAGAAAAGATGGCGGGAAAAAAAATCTAACGCTGACTTTCGTCACTATAAGGCGTCCAGGAACCGTGTGACTTATTTGCTTAATGGCGCACGGATTGCATTTTATAAGTACTTAATCGCACCTACGTTCGAGGTACTATTTTATGGCAGGATCACGCCAAGACCCTGTAGATTTTTAGACTTTTATCCGTACTAGCTGCTCGATAAGTCGTTGAACTAGTCGACTGAAAGAAAAATATTACACAAGTAGATTAATGTTTTAGAATGCCGAAGATAGGCTAAAAAGGAATGGAACTGATTTCGTGAATATATACTTACAATTTGTATCTCCTAATCTACACGATCTTATGGTTTGATTTCTTCTGTTGACTGTCTTTAACGTTCTTGATCGGAGGTAAGTAAAAAAGCGATTTGCCCGTTTGCAGTACAGTGTCGATTTATATATTTCTGAATTTCTAATTAGTTGTCACCTTTCAACTCACGCAAACTTGCTGTGATAAATAAATTGCAAGAATAGTTGCATACATTAAACCAGTAAGCGAAATAACTTAACGCGCGAAGTGCGAATCAAGTACTTAATAGCAGACAACAGTTCTGACCAGGGAAAACCTTTTAGAGCCACCAGGAGATTATTAGAGCAAGATATTGGCAATTGTCTTCTGCCACATGATGGCAAATTTAAGCATGCAAATTATATGAGCACTTTCTTTGTGGAAAAGATAACTGTCATCCGCAAAGAACTCGACGACGCGGCCTCACAGACCGCTTGCTGTTATCCCGGTAAAGATGACTTTGCCTGATCAGTTAGAGAATCATTTCATGAGTTCAAACCCTTTACTGATGAGGATGTTAGGGCGCTTGTACAAAGATCTTCAAAGAAGAGTTGTGCACTTGATCCAATGCCAGCCACATTGGTTTCTGAATGTATTGATGTATTGCTGCCTCTTATCAAGCAAATGATCAATCTATCTCTTAAGAATGTGAACTTTCCTGATGCTGCATGGAAAGAAGCATTAGTGAACCCTCTATTAAAACGGTTTGGACTGGATCTTTCTGTAAGAATTTCCGCTAATAATTTACCATACATTTTTAAACTAACGGAACGTTCAGCTTCTGATCAGCTGTTTTTGCGCACGTCTTCCAATGGACTCTACCCTGATCTACAGTCAGCCTACGTGAAACCTTTCAGCACTTAAACGGCTCTTTTGGGAGTAAAGAACGATATTTTGATAAACATGAATAAACGTCATGTGATTCTACTAGCTCTCCTCGATCTGAGTTCAGTCTTTGATACTGTCGACCACGGTAGTCTGCTAAAAAGAATTCATCTCGATTTGGAGTTTCTGGGAAGGTTTTGAAGTGGTTGGCATCGTACCTATACAATAGGAGCCAATGGTTGTTGTTGGACCGGCTCAAGCTTTATAACGATAAGACTAAATATCTACTGATCGGCACTAGACAGCAGTTCGATAAACTGTGTGATGTACTTCTTGCTGTGGGTGATCATTTGATTGCCCCCATCAAGAAGCCAAGAACTTGGGCTGTTGGTTTGACCACCAGCTCAGTACGGTTACAAGCATCAATAAAATATGTAATGCCTTTTATTTTTATTTACACAATATTAGGGGATAAGGAAATCTTTATCAGTTGAATCTACGAAATTGTTAGTACATGCATCGGTCACGAGTAGAATAGATTATTGTAACAGTTTGTTATATGGTTTGCCACAAATTCAACTGTCAAAGTTACGTGTTCAAAATACCGCCGCGCGCCTTATTTGTAATACCTCACGCTTTAATCATATTTCACCAGTGCTTTTCCAACTACACTGGTAGCCTGCGTAGCATGGCGGTTTTGGTTGCTAAGTAATAAAGGCGGGCGAGGGCAGAAAAACCGCGAGGAGATTGGGGCAGGAGCAACTGAAAAACCGCCTGCACGGACGGGGGGCTTTTTTGAGTCGGTCCGTATGCCAGCGTACGGATCGTTCCGATTGGTTCAGAATGCTCGCCCGTCAATCAAATATTTTGGTAATTTCCCTTGGGAGAGTTTCGAGAGACTGAACAAATCTTCTCGTCAAAACAATTAACTAGAGCGTTGTCGCTCTTGAATATTCGTCGGGAAATAGTGCAGTTGTCTTGAAGCCAGGGCAGGAAACGGCCATTAACAATCTTCTTCATGGCAATTTTGCCAACAGGTTTTGGCAAGAGCATGATCTATACTGCCTTCGCTCTTGCCAAAGAAGAAATCTCTTCATAGAAAACGTGTGTGATTGTCATTGCCCCGTTAAAAAGTATTATAGACGACCAGATTTCCGAAAGTTGTCGCTGAACTGCACGGCAATGGAACTTACGACGGAAGCACTGAATGCGGTTCGAGAGAGTCCACCTCAATTTCTCTATTGCTCCGCTGAGACGGTGTTGGAAAAGGCATTCCTTGCCGCTTTAAAAGAAGACAGTGCTCTACATCGAGCCGTGTCGGCGATTGTGGTCGACGAATCACACACAGAATGTCAAATTCGCAACCGTTTTCCATTTTTTTCTGCATAGATTTACTATTATCGACTTCGTCTTATCATGAAACGAGCTGAACGTTTCAACGCGACCACCCGGGTTAACAATTACCACTTTAGCTTCGGTGCTTAAACTTTCAAGTAAGTCTTCCACGTTTAGATATGGTCTAGATATGAAAGAAAAAGTTCGCCAACTTCCTGAGGTGAGTCATCCGCTTTGTTTAAAGTAGAGAGTTCGTTGTGATCACTGTAAGTGTTAACCACAGAGCTCGAAACATCTTTAAAACTTAAGGATTTTTTCGCTGATGATTTTTGCCCAGTTGCTTTTTTCCCTTTTCTGGCTTGAGGACTTCTATCTGGCGATGAACTAGTTGTTGGCTAAAGCCGCTTGAATCTACCAGAATGATCATCAGCTTCCATTAAAGCCGAGTTATCCTTCTCTCTTTTCAAGTTTGAGGCGATGAAGGTATGGAAATCAAATGCGTTCCGTATTTTCCTACCACAGGCATGACATACTCGATCAGAGAACGTGTCTGATTTTTCAATTTCCAGTCCAATATGTGAACACAGTTCTGGCAAAGTCAGACCTTGTATGCATCCTTCGCGCTTCGAAACCTTGGAAAGGTTTAGCGTTGAAATATACGATTTTTTTTTAATTCTCCGTATTTAATCTTTAGCGGACAACAACAGACTCTACAATTATCATTGACGCTTGAAATAGCCCGTTGAACATTGGCAGGCTTTTTCGGCGTATCGCCCTTCGTAAAAAAAAGACGAAAAGACGAAAGAGCATGAGGATTTGTTTTGATTTCTTGCCAAACGCGCCACGCTTTCACGAAGTTTCATATTACTATCAAGCCTATGATTGGCTGGGGAAATTGAAACCAGACAAGTTGTCACCGCTGGTGTCAAAATGATGTGAAGGGGGCGGCAGTCAAAAACCCCTCGAATCCGGGCAGGCGGTTTTATTTTTCTCGCCGCTTCGCCGCTCGTTCTCGCGTGCTTTGCGCGCGAATTTCGCGGCTTCGCCGCTCGTTCGCCCGGCTCGACAAAAAACCGCCATGCTACGCAGGCTACTACACTGGCTGCCTGTGCACTTCAGAACAATTTTTACGGTTTTAGTCATTACTTACAAGGCGATGTATGGTATGACACCAACATATATTAGCGGTCTTATTACTATGAAATCTAAATCTAACTACTCGCTCAGATCTAACAAGGAGCGTTTGCTAAAACATCCAAGAGTGCGTACCAAGAAAAGGTTGGGGGATCGAGCTTTCTGTATGGCCGCCCCCAAACATTGAAACATTTTACCTGATACATTGCGTGAAATAACATCGGTGGACTCATTTGAGGCTCATTTGAAGACTTTTTTATTTCGAGACGCTTTTAGAGCGAGTTTCAATCGAGTAATTACTTTGGCCTATCAAAAAGGACGGAGACAATCCAGTAAATCAATCAAAAATCCAAGTAATTACACAAAGCCGACACAAAGCGCGGGTAAATGTGCACGCGCGAGCCACAATTGGTTCTGTTTGCAATTCTGATTGGTTGAAAAAGTGGCGCGAGAACTTTCAACCAATCACTGAGTGAGGTAATGCAAAACCAAAGCAATTTGCTAATTACTTTCGACACTCAATTGAAAACCGCTGTAAGGATTTTATATAGTCACGGATTTGCTTTTAATATTGCGTGCATGGAAAGATATACATTTGGCGAGTCGAGGCAGACTCGGTTTTCGGAAAACTGCAGAAGCGTGTCTGGGTAAACCTAAAGCCCCGTTTACACGAGCAATTTTTATGTGACAATTTTTATGTGACAAATATATTTGATAGTGTAGATGGCACAGCAAATAATTGTCAACAGTTTGAAGTTTAGTGCGCCAGTAATGACTTTGGACACCTAAAGGCGAGGCACGAAATTAACGTCTGGCAATTCTTCTTTTATCAACTGCAGTATTTCCTCGTACTGTACTTTTTTCACGTGTCGGTTCTTGTATGCCTCGCTTTTGGTGTTCCAGAGACTCTCCTTTTCTCTGACGGCCTCTAGCAACAAAGTCATTACTCGATCTGGCCAATAAATTCCTCTACTGGAAGCAGCACTGGTCGACGTGGAGGCCGCCATTTTGATCGCGTTCTTAGTGGAAGATTGGGGACCACCAATATTTGCCACATTTTATGTGACAAGTCGTCTACACGAGCAATTTTCCGTGTATGACAATTTTTATTTGTCACATAAAAGCTAACACGCCAGCTTTTCAGCAAATGTATTTGTCACATAAAAATTGGCCAATTTCCCTCATCTACACGAGCAAATAAAAATTGTCACATAAAAGTTGTCACATAAAAATTGCTCGTGTAAACGGGGCTTAAAAACTGCGCTTAAAAACCAGAATCAGAGTCTACTCTGTATGCATCCTCAGCACCCTGTTGTATGACAGTGAGACATGGCTTGCATACACCAGACAAGAAGCTACACTGAACACACTCCACGTCAGATTCCTCCGCAAATTCTTGGGATTACCTGGAAGGATAAGATCACTAACCAGGAAATGCTTGAAACTACAGAACTGCCAATTATTCAGTACCTCCTCTGATCATGGACTACGTTGGCTAGGCCATGTCCCGAGCGCCTTCCAAACGACCTATTCTATGGACAGATGGCTCAAGGCAAACGATCGACAAGCGGCTGCTTCTTCGCTACAAAGACATCTGCAAACGAGACATGAAGGCAGCCAAAATCAGTGTAGAGAACTGGGAATCACTGGCTGACGACCGTACTAAGTGCAGGGTAGCTGTCAAGACGGGCTGCAAACGGGAAGAGGTGGAGAGGATGAGGATCTGTGAGGAGAAGAGACAGAGGAAGAAGGCTTCCACAAACAAGCCGTCAAACGCGAAAACTTACGCCTGTTCACACTGCCACAGGCCTTGCAGCTCCAGAATCGGTCCTCGCAGTCACTAGTGAAAGTGCCTACGCCAATATCCATTGCCTGCAAGGCAGAAGGAGGCAATATATATAAGGTGAATGAAGTCGTAATCCAACAACTCTTTTTCGCAGCATTTTCTCTTTAGAAACCGATCGAATGAATTCTCTTTTTCCAGAAAGTTGTGACACTTATTGCGTCCAGTATAGAGTGAAGCCCCCGGAAGATCGAAAACAGACCCAGTGTACGTGTGTTGAGAGAGATCATTTTCCATTCCGACGTGTTGACCGTCAGTTCAACAGGAAGTAGTCTCGGCACCCGAAACATTTTGGGCAATGGTGCCTCATTTCGTTTGGGACCGCTACGTAACTGTCAGCGCGGTGCCAAAAATGTGCCGTGCTGAGCCGATTTTTTAGCTAGTGAGCGCGTTCGTGAGCGCAAAAACCGCTATACATGCGCACTAGAATCACACTTGTGTTGCCGCCATTCCATTTTCAAAATGGAGGACGACAAATCTAAATCCACCACGTCATTGTGGAAGCTGCCACGCCGCTGGCGTTCCTCTGAGAAAATTTGCAAAAAGATGATCTGAATCTGCCATCATTCAACGATGCTTCAGAGCCGTCAGGGAAGAGATTGGACCAAAACCAGTTCGCCTAAACCAATAGAGTTTTTGACCAGCTTCGCAGCTTCTTTTGACGTTCGTTGTTTAGAATTTTGCGTTTCTTAAGGTGGTCGGTTACTCTTTAAGCTCAGAACAGAGATATGTTGGAGGTAAATTGTTTTCGCGAAACATATCAAATATGACTTTTTTTTCGTTGATATGAAAATTTTTGAGAGCTTTTTAAAGGTGGAATTTCGATTTCATACACCAAGAGAGACTTTTTCAAATCGAAGTTCGAAGAGAAGCAGGTTTTTTTACCGCTAGTGTTCGTCTTCACACTTAACTCAAGTTGTAACTGGTTTTACACAGAAAAGCGAAGTCCAGTGCCTTATACTTTTACGCCACTCGATATAGTTTGTGGGGTTTTGGGGTCGTAAGTTTTCCTGAAATGCATATAACGTACTTCGAGTTAATATCTTGTCGACATTGTTAATATAATAAGTTTTCTCGCTTTATAAGCCAAGGCTACAGAGCGGCTGCCTGTTATATTTAAAACAGCTGCAAATATTGACAACAAACCCCGTTATTTTTTTGCCCTTTAGCAACGTTGATTGTTTTTTGTTTTATATGTCAACTGCCACAACTGACTGCTCTCAATGCGACTCCTTGCAAAGGGCGAATTATTAGTCAATTCAACAAAGCAAGCTGCTTTTTTCCGTTTAGAGACTGAAAATGTCTGCAAAGGTGCGCTTTTTTTGGCTTTTGATGCCAGCAAAACAGCTCACCACTCTAGAAAATGAAATGCGAGGGCCACTTGCTAATGGATGACAAAGACTACAGAATTTGCCACATGGATGAATGCATTTCACCAATGAACGTGAGTGGTGGAATAACATTACAATAGTTGCAATAATAATCTGTTTTGAATTGAATTTCCCCTACCCCTCAATATAGATTCTACGCCCCCTTCTTTGTCAGTGCCAAAACTCTGTCAAGAGAACTGAAGCACTAAGTTACACAGAATCAGTTAGACAGGTAGAAAACCCTCAAGGATCAAAAGCAGGAGCTGGAAATTAAGCAGAGAAAAATCGAGGACGAAAACAAGAAACATGAAGGTACGTATTTGGGCTTAGCTCATTACGACAATGACATGCCTTTGCAGTACTAACCCCCTCCCCCCCCCCCCCCCCTCCACCAAGACACAAACACACCACTGACAGCAGTATACTGCTTAGCATTATATTGACCACCACAGGCTCTGGTGGGTTGGCTGTAATCAGTAACACACTAAACATGTTTCATTTCATAATATTATTTACATGCAGAGAACAAACTGCATTGAACGAAATGCACAACCCCATGAATTACTCATTCCCTACAATATATACAAGGTAACAAATTGCTTTTGGTCTATTACAAGACCTGTGAGTAAAACCACACCAAAAAGTTAGCTCACTATAATAAGGTAAAACAGATATCATTTTCATAATGGTTATGCTTTACAATGTAGCTGTGTCACCGAACACCCAAGGTCAATAATTTTGCCATTATCCCAACAGTAAACACCTAATGAGTTGTCCCGAGGGAAACAGTTCATTTTGTTTCCCGAGAATCTCAATGTTCCCCCGAGGCGCAGACAAGGGAAACAAAAAGAACTCTTTGCTGAGAGACCAGCCAGTAAGTGATTTGTTACATAGCACAAAAAGAAAAACATGCAACAGCAACGGCGGTCGTTGGTCAACATTTGCGGGCAACAGTGCACTGTTACCCTCTCACGTCATAGATTTTGCACTGTTGCCCGCTCAGAGACTTTTGATCAGAACAGTTTTATTGTTAGATGCATGTGACCTTGAAGTAACCAATGAGAGCGCACGCTGCTGGGGGAAAAAACTCAGCTATATAACAAAAAAAATTATTACTCATCATAACACACTTTTGCTGGAAAAACAAGATTAGCAACACAAATCGAATGTTGAATTGAGAGAAGAAAATGTCATGCTTCACAAAAAAGGACAAAGTTATAGAGACAACACAGTTTTCAAC